>NC_041381.1:692083849-692105017 GCF_002162155.2 Triticum dicoccoides
GGGGCTTCCCCGCGCACCCACCTTGGCTTCTGGAGGCCCCCCACCCCGCATCGGGCGCCGCCATCCGCTTCCCTTGATCTGGCCGCCTTGGCTCCGATCTGGATTTGCCCGGATATGGCCGGCGTGGCCTTGCCTCGTCCTGCCCGGCTTGGTTTCGCGGTGTGCTACTCCCTGGTGGCGGCGGTGTGGGTCTTTCTCCATGTCTCGACGGGATGTGTGCGGTGGGTGGATGTCGGGGCGGCGGCCTCGGGCGGTGGTGGGGGGAGGGGAGGGTGGATGGACGACGTCTTGACCGCGCGGGCATTGAGTTGCCAGTGGATCTCCTTTGCGTTGCAGGCTCTCTCTGTACTACATGGCTTACGATCACGGTCGTTGGCCTTGGTGCGTTCGCGGGGGCTGGTAGAGATGACATCGGACCGGAGGAAACTCTGGATGACTCGTTCATCCCGACGGTGGCGACGACCAGGGTCGCCGTTCTCCTCCTTGCAGGCGCCGTCGAGGTCCCTGCCCTCTACCCCGACCCCATGCCCGGGTGAAAACCCAATATCTCCTTAGATTGGGCGGCGGCGAGGCGCCGCCTGGGGCGTTTGGGTGCTCGGTTAGAGGAACTGCAGACGGAGGGGATGTGACCAGTGGCAACAGGTGGTGTTCGCGAAGGAGGAGCGGTGTGGCATATGGCCACGTCGACAACGGCGGGTCTCAGCGGCATGGAGCAGCGGGGTCTCGCCGGCGGGCGTTTGATGATGGACGAGCGCAGGATGGTGACGTTGTCTGGCGTCGTGGTGGCGTCGATGGCAGCTAGACCGGGCAAGGTAGATGCAGCAGTACAACACTGATGATGGATTGGTGGCAGGTGGCTGCGGCGGCCTCATACCCGGCAGGCGTCCTGGTTGAGGAGCACGCCGGACTGGTGGGTGCCCATACCCGGCAGGCGTCCTGGTTGGGACCTCAGGTCTTAGATGTTAGGTTTGGCTGCAAGCTCTGTTTGGTATTTGGCCCAGACTATCAGCGCCCCTTCATCATCTGGATAGGAGTGCGACAGATGTTGCTTAGACGGTGGCTTTAGTCTTACTGTTGTATGACTTTGTAAGACCTTGTATTAATAATTAATAAAATAGTTATATGCATCGTTCAGATGCAGAGGCCGTGGGTCTTCCTTCTTTTCTTAAAAAAGCAAACCAGGGCATTCCTTCAACTACAACATCATTCGTAGATGCCTAAATGGCCAAGGGAAGCCGAAGGATGATTCGACTAGGTTTAAAATCTACAAACTTAACCTTTATGAACGTTAGTGCCTATATATTTGACTAGCTAATTACTAGTATGATGATATTTTGATCTTTGAGGTTAGGAGTATCGTGTTTGGATATTTTATTCCTTTATATGGTCGAATGGTTCTATATCTTCGAAATTAAGGTGTGGACATGCCTATCTGATTGGAGCAGTGGTGCAAGTCACTGCAAATAGTCGTTTACATGGTGTTAGCACACAGAAAACATAAAATCTAGTTGTCTAGGTAATTGGCCTTTAGGTAAATTTGCCATGTCTATATACGGAAACACGGCAGAAACAAAGTGCAAGGGCCATTTGTGGAGTTTTATTTCTTCCCTGCTAAATCAACTCCATCATCGACATCGACCAACTGGAGTTAATCACCAGGAGAAGCTTCTCCAAGACCTTCATCTACGCCGCCGAGGTTTTCTAGTGCTGCTGCAAAAGGAACACCCCCATGCTAGTCGTCAAGCTCGACTTTGCCAAAGGACTTTGACTCCTCGACTGGCATAGCTTGTGAAGGATCTGTGGGTTTCCCAACCGATGGTGCGACTGGATAGACTCCATCTTCTAGTCCTCCATGTTAACTGCCATCCTCAACGGGGTACCCAGCTGGAAGACTTGGTGCAAGTGGGGCCTACGGTAGGGGATCCCATGTTGCCACACCTTTTCATGTTGGTCACTGTCGGTGTCAAAACCGGCGGATCTTGGGTAAGGGGTCCCGAACTATGCGTCTAGGCGGATGGTAACAGGAGACGAGGGACACGATGTTTTTACCCAGGTTCGGGCCCTCTTGATGGAGGTAAAACCCTACGTCCTGCTTGATTAATATTGATGATGTGGGTTACAAGAGTAGATCTACCACGAGATCAAGGAGGCTAAACCCTAGAAGCTAGCCTATGGTATGATTGTTGTTTGTCCTATGGACTAAAGCCATCCGATTTATATAGACACCGGAGAGGGCTAGGGTTACACAGAGTCGGTTACAAAGGTAGGAGATCTACATATCCGTATCGCCAAGCTTGCCTTCCACGCCAAGGAAAGTCCCATCCGGACACGGGACGAAGTCTTCAATCTTGTATCTTCATAGTCTTGGAGTCCGGCGGATGATGATAGTTCGGCTATCCGGACACCCCCTAGTCCGGAACTCCCTCAGTAGCCCCTGAACCAGGCTTCAATGACGACGAGTCTGGCGCGCATATTGTCTTCGGCATTGCAAGGCGGGTTCCTTCTCCGAATAATTTATAGAAGATTGTGAACACCGGGATAGTGTCCGGCTCTGCAAAATAAATTCCACATACAACCGTAGAGAGAATAATATTACACAAGTTCAATCTGCTGACGTATTTTGTGGCGTAACGTCACACCACTACCAAGCCTTCAAATTGTTTTTATTGTTCCATCTTAGCGCGTTTAGCGAGGCAGTTTCCTTGGCACGTCTTGTCGAAGCAGAGATCGTGTTCCCCTTATTCCGGAATTCCCATCAATACGGACGTGGGTAACCCAACCGCGCCATCAATCGCGACGCTTGGGGGATAAGCGAGTTTTACCAGGCCGGTGGGGATGCGTGTTTCTGTCCGCCCATATAAGGGGATAAAGATCCAACCCTTTTACCTGCGCCTTCTTCCTCCTTGGCTTATCCATCTCTGCGAACTCGAGCTCTAGCGCCCAAGCCCGCACATCTCACCTCAACCTTCTCCAAATATGTCTGGAGCGAGAGGCAAGTGGATGGCCTCCTCCGTCACGGAGGGGCATATCCAGAAGCTGCGCAGGGCCGGATACTTGTCCAGCGACATCGTGCATCGGCTCCCCGAAGAGGGAGAGCTCATCCCCACCCCTAGGCCCCATGAGAGGGTAGTATTCCTTCCCCTATTTCCTCCGCGGACTAGGCTTCCCACTTCATCCCTTTGTCCGGGGGCTCATGTTCTATTTTGGCCTAGATTTCCATGATCTGGCCCCAAATTTTATTCTCAACATCTCGGCGTTTATCGTCGTGTGCGAGGCCTTCCTCTGCATCCAGCCCCACTTCGGCTTGTGGCTCAAGACCTTCAGTGTCAAGCCGAAGGTTGTGAAGGGCAGCCAAGCGGAGTGCGGAGGCGCCATGGTGGGCAGGATGTCCCACATTACGTGGCTGGAGGGCACCTTTGTGGAAACCATCAAGGGGTGGCAATCGGGGTGGTTCTACATCACCGAGCCGCGTGATCCCGAATGGGCAGCGGCCCCCGAATTCAGATCCGGCATCCCCACACGGCTCACCTCCTGGAAAGAGAGCGGCCGGATTTGGGGCGATTCGGAGGAGCTGACTGGACTCCAAGCCTGCGTCCAAAAGCTGGTGGACAAGAAGCTTAAGCTTGTCAACATAGTCCAGGTCATGCTCATCCGCCAGATTCTCCCGTGCCAACGACGGGGCTTCAATATGTGGGAGTTCAATCCGGCGCAGCACCAGACTTTGAATGGGCTCTTCGACACTACGTACGAAGAGGTCTGGAAGGTGTTGTTCAAGGGCGCCGAGGCTCCCGCATCCGCTACCGAAGATCACGGATTCAGCTCGCAGCATCCAGCTGATGAGGTAAGTGATATTGTCCTTTACGGGACGCTTTTTATTCATAGTTTAATTCTATGCGGGATCTAAACTCCCTTTTCTTTGACAGGGCTGGTTGAAGAAGGCCGCACAGGCTATCTGTCCGGCCCCATTGCCAGAGGACCCAGCTGACGCCCGCCTAACGGGGCTGCTGGCTCCGGCACCCCATGTGGTGCCGGAGAAGAAGGCCAAGAAGAAGGCCACGGGGACTCGGAAGAGTTCCCGTTTTCAGGTGCTATCGGACGATGAATCCGAAGTCGACTCCTCCCACCAAGGCGAGGAGGAGAAGAAGAAAGCCTCTCCCCCAGCGGGGGGAGGGAAGAAAAGGAAGGCCTCCCCTACAAGGGGGGCCGAAGGGTCCAAGAGGGGAAAAACTCTTCCCCCGGACTGTTCCGCCAACGCCAGTGACGACGACGAGGACTGGCCTCCAAGGGCCAAGCCCCTGGCGAGATCGTAAGTATCCGAACTCCCGAATAACTTCAAGGTTTTCGTTTTCCATCACATTATGTCTTTCTAATGCCGCATACAACCCTACAGTCCGCCTAAGGATGATCTCCCCACTTCGTCGAGCGGGTCCTTAAGGGCGTCGGATATGGATTCTCTTCCGACTGCCTCCACCCCCCGTGATGCAGACGATGCCGAGGTGGGATCCCAGGAGGGACCCACCAGGAGGAGAGGGCCCCGGAGGTGTCGCAGGACAACCTCCCAGACTTTGCACCGGACTCAGCCCCGGAACCCATAGTGGCTTCAGAGTCCGGCGGGCGACCGCTTCGGAAGAAGGGCAAGACCGCGACGCCGGCTGCCTCCGTCCAACCGGAGGTGCCGGATAATTTGCTGGAGGCGCTCAACGGCGCCTCCATCGAAGAGGAACACCGCACTGTTATGAGTGCGGTGATTCAGAAGGTTCAGCTCGCCAAGAGCGGGCTGACCGAAGCCTGCAGCAGCCTTCTAACAGGCTTTGAGGTAAGAATTTCAATATATGTAAAATGGTATCACATAGACAGTAGCCCCTGATGCTCGGTTCGGTGTTCGGAAAGAAAAGCCGGACTGAGGATCTTTAGAGAGATAAATGGAGGAGTCATGAAAATATGTCAATATGGGATTGCAGGATGTGCTGCTGACCTCTGCCGCACTAACTGCGGAGGTCGAAACTTGGAAGGAAAACCTCGAGCGGTCCGAGAACGAGCTCGGCCATGCCAAGAAGCAGCTCGAGGAAAAAGAAGGTGAGTAATACCTTACGAAAATTGTACCTTACAGAAAAGGATTTTGGTTGCAAGAAAAATGACAAGGATAACTGGGGTATTGCAGGGGCCACTGACGGGGTGGCGACCCTGAAGGAGGCGGTGGCCGTGGCCGAACGCAATGCGGCTGCGGAGCGCACCGAGTGAGAGAAACAGGAGGCGCGGGTGGCAGAGGTACAGCAACAGCTCCAGGATCCCGTGAAGAATCACGAGAGCCTGGAGCGTGACTCGAAGACTCGAGAGTCTGAGCTTGCAACGGCTCTTGAGAGTGCCAAAGCCGCTAAGGCCGAAGCCTACAAGGCCCTCCAGGAGATAGAGGCGGTGAAGAAAATAGCAGCAGGTAAGGCATTTTTCATGCAAAGTAAGCATGTGAGTGTTAATTACCTGTTGCTTACCCGAATTCGAAGCTCTCCAGGGGCGTTCGCAGATCTTCCCCGCAGCGTGTCCGATGCTGCCGCATTCTACCGGGCCGAGGAGGGGAGCTCAACAGAGAAGGTCTTCTGGTCTCAGTATACTGAGGTCGGACATCCGGTGCCCCTTAGCGACTAGCTGAAGCAGCTGGTCGAGCTCCACAAGGCGGCCGAACAGGCCATGAAGGGCCTCATAGTTCGGTTGTGGCCTAAGGAGGCTATGCCTGGGAGCTACTTCGGCCTGGTGCGGCGGGTGGTGGACGCGTGCCCGTGGGTTGAAGTTATCAAGCACTCCGCCTGTATCGAGGGTGCGCGTCGGGCCCTTGCCCGCGCAAAGGTGCACTGGGGCAAGTTGGATGCCCAGAAGCTTGTGACAGACCCCCCCACCAAAGGGCAAGGAGCATCGCACGCCCGAGATGTATTATAGGAGTGTGCTGAAGGGCGCCCGCATTATTGCGGGTGAGTGCTCCAAAGATGTAATATTTGAGTAGACTCGCATTTTGTTATCTTGTGCGCTGAAAACTTGGTTCATATGCGCTAAGCAACGCTTGTTAATTTAAAATA
Source organism: Triticum dicoccoides (assembly GCF_002162155.2). Taxonomy (NCBI): domain Eukaryota; kingdom Viridiplantae; phylum Streptophyta; class Magnoliopsida; order Poales; family Poaceae; genus Triticum; species Triticum dicoccoides. The sequence continues at coordinate 692,089,918 of NC_041381.1, forward strand.
TTACCTTCTGTGCGGCTGTTTATCAAATCTGAGAGATGGCAAGTCGTCGGCTTCAGCCCCCATGCCACGAGTCCTGAGGTGTTCGGGATAAGCTCGAGCGCTCTTGTTCCCATTTTTGGGTCCATCTAGGGAGGCGCTCGACACAACGAACAAGGCAACCGGACTTATAATGCTTGAACACTCTCACTTAGCCATAGAATTCTATAATTTTAAATTTCGGCGAAGCCCCTAGTTTTCGGAAGGCCGAATTTGAGGCGCTATCCACGCCTTGACCGGACAGAATCCAGCTCCTCGCTCGAAGCGGCATAAGTCTTTAGGGACTCGCAAAGAACCTCTCGAACAGCGACCAGCTCTCGCCTCATCATGACGGTCAGTTTTAGCTTTCTCCACTGAGGTGTTAACCCAGCTCAACTGGGCCGCAATCACAGTGGTTCTCCCAGCGCTACCTTAGCCGATAAAACGGAACGTAAGGTACCAAAACATGAGATCCGGGCAAACCCAACTATTGACCCAAGAACATGATTCGGAGCCGATGCATATAATGCTATAAGTTCGGGGTGCCGCACTTGTGAAAGTGTTCGGACTTATCACACCATAACGCGGGAAACATAAGCCCCTGGTGTATTTAGCCGTACCAAAACGTACGGATGCAACATGTCATAGATGAACATATGTGTAAGAAAGAAATGCAATTAGAAGCAAAAATGTGCTGCATTGCTTTATTCAAATAAAAACTGCTGTAAGTGCAGGACGATACAAGTGGTGCGGTGAGCAAGGGATGGGACTGTTTAACATGTCCCCCTCCAGGGGTAGGCTACGGAATAATGCATAAAAATAGATTTAATGCTCATAATGGAGACCACCTGGATTTTCGTTGTAGCCTTTCTCCTTCCCTGGCTGTTGTATCGTGGGTTCGGCATGTCTGCTACCGGACAGGGCCTCTGATGAACGGAGTCCTATGGGTAAAAAATAAAAGGAAAAGAAAAAGAAATGACACACTTAAGAGCCCCTGGTGCGGTTGAGCCGCAGTTTGGGCTTATCGTGGTCGAGCCCCTTGCCCCATGCCCATGGCATCTTCAGAGCGTAACGGAGTACGCGAAGGGTCTGTCTTAATGTTTTACAGGGGCTGGGGTTGGGGCCGCACTGCTACGCGTGCTCGGAACGCGTCAAGTGGTCGTGTTGTAGGTTACACCGGGCACGCTTAGCTGTGTCCGGCCGCTTAGCAGCCGGACTCGAGAATTGCCTTAAAAGGCTGCTTTGTACTTCTGCCGCGAGAGCCGCTGTATGTTCCTCCGTTCGGAGGGAGCGTTCAGTGTTTCCATTGACCGTGATGACTCCTCTAGGGCCTGGCATCTTGAGCTTGAGGTATGCGTAGTGCGGCACCGCGTTGAACTTCGTGAATGCGGTACGTCCGAGCAAGGCATGATAGCCATTGCGGAACGGGACTATGTCGAAGATTAACTCCTCGCTTCGGAAGTTATCCGGGGATCCGAAGACCACTTCCAGTGTAACTGAGCCTGTACAATTGGCTTCTACACCTGGTATGACGCCTTTAAAGGTCGTCTTGGTAGGTTTAATCCTTGAGGGGTCTATGCCCATTTTGCGCACCGTGTCCTGATAAAGCAGGTTTAGACTGCTACTGCCGTCCATCAGGACTCTGGTGAGATGAAATCCATCGACGATTGGGTCTAGAACCAATGCGGCGAATCCACCATGGCGAATGCTGGTGGGGTGGTCCCTTCGGTCAAAGGTGGTCGGGCAAGAGGACCATGGATTGAACTTCGGGGCAACTGGCTCCATCGCGTATACACCCTGAGTGCACGCTTCCGCTCCCTTTTGGGTATGTGCGTGGCATATATCATGTTCACCGTCCGCACCTGTGGGGGGAAACCCTTCTGTCCTCTATTGTTCGGCGGTCGGGTCTCTTCCTCGTCATCGCTATGTAGCCCCTTGTCGCTGTTTTTGGCAATTAACTTGCCTGCCTGCTTGAACACCCAACAGTCCCTATTGGTGTGGTTAGCTGGCTTTTCAGGGGTGCCATGTATCTGGCACAAGCGGTCGAGAATTCGGTCCAAATTGGACGGACCCTGAGTTGTTCTTTTGAATGGCTTTTTCCGTTGACCGGGTTTAGAGCCTCTGAATCCGGCATTGACTGCGGTATCCTCACTATTATCGTCGTTAATGTGGCGTTTGTTTTTGTAGCGACGCGACCTGCCACTACGGTCCTTGATATCTGGACTGCCAGAATTTTTGTTGAGGTTGTTGCCGCGTGCTAGCCAGCTGTCCTCACCCGCACAGAAGCGGGTCATGAATGATGTAAGGGCTGCCATGGATTTCGGCTTTTCCTATCCCAGGTGCCGGGCAAGCCACTCGTCACGGATGTTATGCTTGAAGGCCGCGAGGGCCTCGGCATCCGGACAGTCGACGATTTGGTTTTTCTTGGTTAAGAACCGTGTCCAGAATTGTCTGGCCGATTCGTCTGGCTGCTGAATTATGTGGCTTAGGTCATCTGCATCTGGTGGTCGCACGTACGTGCCTTGGAAGTTATTGAGGAATGCGGCTTCCAGGTCCTCCCAACTCCCGATTGACTGTGCTGGCAAGTTGTTAAGCCAGTGCCGGGCTGGTCCTTTAAGTTTGATTGGGAGATATTTGGTGGCGTGGAGATCGTCTCCGCGGGTCATGTGGATGTGGAGGAGATAGTCCTTGATCCAGACCGCGGGGTCTGTTGTTCCATCATAGGATTCAATATTGATGGGTTTAAACCCTTATGGGATTTGATGATCCATTACCTCATCTGTCAAGCACAGTGGGTGTGCGGCGCCTTTGTACTGGGCAAAATCGCAACAGAGCTCAAAAGAGCTTTGTCTGTTGTGTTCGGCCCGGCCGGACTTACTGTGTCCGGGGTGACGGTGATCGTCACGTATCGTGGGGCGCCCGCGTGATCCATAGATCGATCTTGATTGTCTTGCCTTATCCTCCAATATGTGGCGCAGGTCCGGAGTGTTCCCCTGTGGCCTTGTGCTTTTCGAGCGATGCCGGGGTACGGGTCTAGTGAAGGGCCTTGAGGCCTCTCTGTCGCGACCACGGGGTGGTCGATCAGCCGTATTGTCTCCTAGTGAAGCGGGATCATATGCCTCCACCTCTAATCGGGGGAGCAGCTTACGTTTGGGGTAGCTTTTGGAGGGGCGTTCGAGTTCATGCTCTTCGGCCGCGAGGACTTCGGTCCATCTGTCGGCTAGCAGATCTTGATTAGCTCTAAGTTGCTGCTGCTTTTTCTTGAGGCAGTTTGCCGTGGCCATAAGCCTGCGTTTGAAACGCTCCTGTTCGACGGGATCCTCGGGTACGACGAATTCGTCGTCGTCGAGGCTTGCCTCGTCTCCGGAGGGAGGCATATAGTCCTCTACCTCTTCTTCGGCCGCTCTCTCATGAGGGCTGGCGTCCCCCTCCTCCTGTGCTGGATCTTGCTGGAGTGGGTTGTCTTCGGCGCTATCCGGTGTATTATTGTCTCCGGTGCCGAAATCCTCATTCTTGCTATGGCGGTATTTAGAGCGGCGCCGCTGACGCCGGCGCTTGGGCTGTTTCTTGGAGGGGTCATCCTTCGCTATTCCTTCGTCGTTCCCATCCTTTGGGATATCCACCATGTATATGTCGTATGAAGAGGTGGCTTTCCAGTGCCCGGTGGGCGCTGGTTCTTGGTCGTCTCCGGCATCGTCGTCCATACCGTCGATGTCCTCAGAGTCGTAATCTAGCATGTCGGTTAGATCGTCGACAGTGGCTACCAAGTGGGTGGTGGGTGTGCTCTGAATTTCTTCGTCGTCGGCATCCCAACCGTCCTGGCCGCAGTCCGTCCAGGCCTCTCCTGATAACGAGAGGTACTTTAGCGAACTCAAGATGTCGCCAAAAGGTGAGTGTTGAAAGATGTCCGCCGCGGTGAACTCCATGATCGGCGCCCAATCGGATTCGACTTGAGGGGGCGCGGGAGGTCCGGAGTCCGGCAAGGAGTCCGGCACCTCGGAGTCACGAGCTTCATGGGGGACAAGATCGATGTTCGGCTCTATCGCCGTAGAGGTTGCAGCCCCCGAGGTGGTGTCTAGCCATCCATCCTTGGTCTGCGCAGCCGGCTCCGAGTCGAAGATCGGAGCGGGTTCGAGTGCGGCCTCCAAGGTACTATCCGGCTGCAGAGCTAAATCATGCCCATCGTGATAGTACGGCACGCTCGGCTATGGCTCGAATCCGTCGAGGATCAAGTCCCCGCGGATGTCGGCCGTGAAGTTCAAACTTTCAAATCTGACCTGACGGCCAGGGGCGTAGCCTTCGATCTGCTCCAGCTGGCCAAGCGAATTGGCCCGCAGTGCGAAGCCGCCGAATACGAAGATCTGTCCGGGGAGGAAGGTCTCACCCTGGACTGCATCGTTGTTGATGATCGAAGAAGCCATCGAGCCTATCAGTGACGACACAGAGGAACTCTCAATGAAAGCACCAATGTCGGTGTCAAAACCGGCGGATCTCGGGTAGGGGGTCCCGAACTGTGCGTCTAGGCGGATGGTAACAGGAGACGAGGGACACGATGTTTTTACCCAGGTTCGGGCCCTCTTGATGGAGGTAAAACCCTACGTCCTGCTTGATTAATATTGATGATGTGGGTTACAAGAGTAGATCTACCACGAGATCAAGGAGGCTAAACCCTAGAAGCTAGCCTATGGTATGATTGTTGTTTGTCCTATGGACTAAAGCCATCCGGTTTATATAGACACCGGAGAGGGCTAGGGTTACACAGAGTCGGTTACAAAGGTAGGAGATCTACATATCCGTATCGCCAAACTTGCCTTCCACGAGAAACTCCCATCCAGACACGGGACGAAGTCTTCAATCTTGTATCTTCATAGTCTTGGAGTTCGGCCGATGATGATAGTTCGGCTATCCGGACACCCCCTAGTCCGGAACTCCCTCAGTCACCGATGTCCCCCAACAGATGATCAAGCAGGACGACGTCATCTCTGACCCTACGGTTTGCGAAATGCCGCCCTCGATCCTTCAGTACGCCGATGACACTCTCATCATTGTGTGTGCGGACCTCCGCCTTGTGGAGCACCTAAAGCGTGTCCTCGACGACTGTGATCAACTTCCACAAGAGCACGGCCGCCCCATGAGTGTCTTGGAAGATGATCTCCTGGCCATGACTGTTGTGCTCGGCAGCTGCGTGGAGTCCGTCCCCAGGTGTACTTGCGGATGCTGCTTTCCTCCCATAAACTGACAATTGAAAATTTTCAACCACTGATTGCCAAGGCTAGCTAAGTGCTACCTCTGGAGATGGTGCATGTAGCTGTTGTCTTTTCGTGGCCGCCTCGTCGTGCTAAACGTTGTTTTGGACGCCCTACACATATATGCCATGGTAGCTATGGAGCTTCCACCATCGGTGGTCTGGTCAATTGACGCTCTGCGCCGCTCCTTCTTGCAGTCCATGGACAACAAGGCCTCGCGGGATCGATGTCTCGTTTCCTGGGACAGGGTGTGTCGCTCCAAACATGAAGGATGGCTCAGTGTTCGGTCTAAGTGTTGAACAATTATCTATGGATGAAAATGTTGTACTGTCTGCACGCCCAGCTCGACTCCCCCTGAGCTCTCTAGGTTTTGACATTCCTCGATGGGCGCATGCTCTCCCCCTCGACCCCGGCGGCCTCCAGCCTCTCTGGCCCTCATTGGTTGTCTCGGATTGATGCCGCTCTACCGGGGCATCTCAACGGCTACAATGATGGACGAGGTGAGGACTGCTGACTGCCTTCTGGCTCGACTCTTGGCTGCCGGACGGCCCACAGGAATTGTTGGAACTCGCCCACAGGATCGATCAAATCAAATCACGACGAACACATGCGTACAATTTTTTTGGGCCAAAGGCACATGTCGTGCCTCTTTTTTTCCTCTTTTTATTTTCTTCTTTTCTTCCCTGCGATTACAATAGCTAGCCCTGCCTGTATATATATACACGCACGACTAGGAACAAACCCAAGCCGACTTAACCGGTACTAGTCCTCGGACACGGCTAACCAAACCTCAACACGTGACATGACCAAATACTAATCCTGTTACGACTATGAAACATAGACTTGCACCTATATTAGACAACAGAGCTGCTATACGTACGACATTTTCACGTCGGAAACACATACGGTGTGCTGTTGCATGTGCTATCGTCCAATCAACCAGCTCCATCGGGAAAAGAAAACCAATGCAGCATGTTGTCTAGTGAAGACGCATCAAATCGTATGTACAAAGATCGTGTGCAAAGCAATTTCGATTAGACAAGTACTACTCCTAACCGGAAACCTGTAACACTTTCCTAACCATGTACTACTTGACTCAAACGGACTAACCTAGTACACAAGATTATTATGCTAATAATAAATGTTACTAGTAACTAGCACATATGCCCATGCGTTGTAATGTGAGATAAAATAATATGCATTTAAAGCCAGTGAGAATTATATGTGCTAGCAAAATCCTGTGTGCACACAAAAAGAAACATTTAGGTTCTCGGTTTCGCCGTGTGTGAAGGAATCAATCTGCTATTTTTCCATCCATTGATCGAGGGCATTTAAGATTTTGTTATGTCACCGTACGTCAGAGAAGGCCCGTGAGTTATTCAATCCACACTTGCTTTCAATCCTTTCAATCGAGGGGAATTTAAAGTATAAAGTTTTTGAATATTCTAGGAAACATGAACAGTTTTTAAAATCCGGAACAGTTTTTTTTAATTATGTACACTTTCGAAAAAATGCGAACAAAATATGAAAGGGGAAATCTTTTAAAATTCACAAACATTTTATGAAAACACCAACTTTTTTATAAAAACATGAACGTTTTTGAATTTGTGAACATTTTTAAAAATGGGAACATGTGTTGAAAATTCATAATATTTTCAGAAAATGTGTATCTTTATACACGAACATTATTTTTAATTTTGAAAATTTCACTAAAACCTGAATATTTTTCAATTTTGTAGCATTTTTTAAATGCCATTTTCTTTCTAGAAATCTCAAACAATTTTGAAAAACAATAATTGTTTTAGAAAAAATGGGCAACTTTTTGAAAGTTCCGAATGTTTTTTAAAACAGCAACAAAATTTTGGAATTCTGAACATTTTCAAAAGTTAGTATTTTTTTTAATTCTGAACTTTTTTGAGAATTTTTTATTTACAAAATAATTTCTAAAAGAAAAATAAATTTTGAAGGGAAAAAAGAGATAGGGAAAGAGAATAAAAGTAGAAGTAAAACACCGAAAAAAATGGGCCAGCCCATTATCGATTGTCCTGTGCGATACTCCAAGTATTTGTCACCCGGTGCGGAAAATAGAATTTTCCTAGCTGTGTGGGCAGAAAAAATAAGTGGGCTGGCTTCGCTGGGCCACAGCACCCGGCCACATACGAAAATTATTTTTCTAGCAGAATAACGCATAAGAATTTAGTACCATCTCGGGTAGAAAAAAAACTTTTTGGTGGTGAACAGATGAAAAAATTGGCGAAACACACCTTGCTTTATTATTAGCAGATAGATAGATAGGTAGATATAGATATAGATATAGATATAGATAATTTGAGTTAGTAGTACTTTATGTCTAAGTAGTAGTCTGATTAAGGTGGCCGTGTGTATTTAGGTTAGCTAGGATGGCTTGCACGTCGGTGGTACTTTTTTTTGCATGGTAATACGTGTCTCATTCATATCATAAAGAACAAAGTACAAGTCACGTAATAACCAACATGCCAAAACTAAAAAGATAGCAGAACATCTGTGAGCTTGACACTAACACCAGTCAACTGTCTCCGGCACCACCACAGTGATGGGGTTATGTACCTAGGGTAGGGTCATGGACCTGATCTAAGTACCTTACCCAAGGACACCCTTAGAAGAAGTCGCCTTCCAGTCGACCAACGAGGGACGCACTCGACCGACTTGAAGGACTCGACCACGAAGACTCACTCGACCACCAGAAGGTCAAGAGGCACTCTGCACTACAACGGCCTGTAATCAAGTAGACTTTATGATAGTAAAGACACTTTATGTGGGGCGTTACCAGTAACGCCCCAGACTTAACTCACCTTAAACCCTCTCCTACGTGGGCTGGCTGGGGTCCTGGCGCACTCTATATAAGCCACCCCCCTCCACAGGCAGAGGGGTTCGGCACCTTGTAACTCATATACTCATAATCCACTCGACCGCCTCCGGGCTCCGAGACGTAGGGCTGTTACTTCCTCCAAGAAGGGCCTGAACTCGTACATCCCTGGTGTTTACAACCTCTCCATAGCTAGGACCTTGCCTCTCCATACCTACCCCCCACTCTACTGTCAGGCTTAGAACCAAGACAGTTGGCGCCCACCGTTGGGCAGGTGTTTTAGCGATTTTTGTGGAGAAGTTGCGATTCTTCCGAGTACTTTCATCATGGTGTCTGCTGGAGTTTTGGTCGGGAGTCAAGAGATCCGTCTCGGCACTCTCACCTTCATCGCCGACGACTCCGCGTGGCTCCATGAGGCTCCACTCGACGTTGATGCGCTCCCCGTCCGCGGTGCGACGCATTTTCGTGCATGTGTCCGCGGCGTTCTGCTGCGGCAACCGTCGACCCAGTATCGGTCGGCTCCTCCATCGTCCACCCTCCCGGTATCCCGCCAGCGCAAGCGCTTGGGCCGGTCGAGGCTTCAGCGATGGGTGAGGCACGCGGTGGCTCGCCAATCGGCCACCACCCAAGTCGCGGCAATCGAGCCCGACGAATCTCTCTACGGCTTGTTCGATCTGTCGACTGGCTCCGTAGAGACTGCATCCGAGTGCGGTAGCAGTGATCCAGCGGCGGAAATCTTGATGGTCGACGGGCCCCACAGTCCCCCTGGCTTCGCCCGTGGTGGTGGAGCAGGTGACGGCGGCGACCCTACACGAGGCTACGAAGAGTACCAGCCCGAGCCACTCGACTCTCTGCAAAGAGAGGAACTTCGCCGCAGGAACAAGGATCCCCTGCGTATTCCCATCGCAGGAGAAACCCCCGAGGCTCGTGCCTTGGAGGAGGCGCGTCTGGCCAATTTGGCCGAGCGCACTCGACTGGAGAACCTTCAGCGAGCACTCGACGAGCGCGCGCGGCAACGAGTTCCCGACACCAGTCGACGTCAACTCTTCCCGCCAACTCAGGTATATCGAACCCCAATTCAGAATTTAGCAGCTGCGACCCGTATAGCAGAGTCCATCCAGCCTTCGCAGTCGGAAGCTGGCAGAGGTTTGCTGCAGATCAGGGATCTGCTCCGGGCAGCAGGAGATCAGAATTCAGCCGTGTCTCAGTCGCGCAACAGGATTCACAGTCGATCCGTCACTGTGAATACGGTTCAGTCGGCTCACAGCCCCAAATCGCCTCCGCGGCGTGAAGGGCGCGAGAATCGGCGAGATCAATATGGCGACAGACTCGACCGAGATGATAGGCGTCGAGTGCCCAATTCCCCTCCGAGGGGTGGGTCTTACGCTCCTCGGCAGCCAGATGATAGGCATCAGTACAGTACAGGGCGTAGGGTTCCACTCGACCCCAGAGAACCAGGATTCGACGCGCGATCCATTATCGTGCAAGGGTTGGTCGACCGGAACAGAGCCCATCGAGGTGGACTCGACAGAGATGTACCCACAAGCAGTCGAGTGCATGTTTCTGGTCCTGAATGCTTCAGCAGAGCTATCAGAGCCGCAGTTATCCCTCCCAATTTCAGGTTGGCAACAGGAGTCAGCAAGTTCACTGGTGAGTCTAAGCCTGAAACTTGGCTTGAAGATTACCGAGTGGCAGTTCAGATTGGTGGTGGGAACGACGAGGTGGCCATGAAGCACTTGCCCCTTATGCTGGAAGGTTCTGCCAGGGCATGGTTGACTCAGTTACCTCCTAGCAGCATTTACACTTGGGAAGATATGTCCCGAGTGTTCGTCAGGACGTTTGAAGGAACTTGCAAGCGACCAGCTGGATTGACAGAGTTGCAAGTCTGCGTGCAGAAAGTTAATGAGACTCTCAGAGAGTATATTCAGAGGTGGATCACTTTGCACCACACTGTGGAGAATGTGTCTGATCATCAGGCAGTCTGCGCCTTCAAAGATGGCGTCAAGAACAGAGAACTGAGTTTGAAGTTTGGTCGAACCGGTGACATGACCTTGAGTCGGATGATGGAGATTGCTACCAAGTACGCCAACGGCGAAGAAGAAGACCGACTCCGAAGCGGCAAGCACAAGCCGAGTGAGTCGGAAAAAGGAAACACCAGTCGGAAACAAAAGCGGAAGGCTGAACCGGCAGCTCCTGGAGAGGCTCTGGCCGTGACTCAAGGAAAGTTTAAGGGGAAACCAAAAGGATCCTGGAACCCCAAGAAGGTAAAGGATAAAGAAGGGAACGACGTAATGGATATGCCATGTCACATCCATACGAAGAAAGACGAAGAGGGGAATATCATCTACCCGAAGCACACCACTCGCCAATGTCGACTCCTGATTCAGCAGTTTCAGGGAAAACAGTCTAAGGACAAGGAGAAGGAGTCAGACAAGGCCGAAGACAAGGAGGACAGTGAGGAAGGATATCCACATATCAACTCCACTCTGATGATCTTTGCAGATGTGGAAAGCAGGAGTCGACTGAAAGTCATTAACCGAGAGGTGAACATGGTTGCCCCAGCAAGAGCAAATTATCTGAAATGGTCTCAAACACCCATCACATTCGACCAATCTGATCACCCGACTCATATTGCCACCCCTGGGAGGCAAGCTTTGGTGGTCGATCCAGTTGTCGAAGGCACTCGACTGACAAAGGTGCTGATGGATGGTGGAAGCGGGCTGAATTTGTTGTATGCAGACACACTGAAAGGGATGGGCATTCCGATGTCCCGACTGAGCACTAGTAACATGAGCTTTCAAGGAGTTATACCAGGGAAGAAGGCTGAGTCACTCGGCCAAATAGCTTTGGACGTGGTGTTTGGTGATTCGAAGCATTTTCGCAAAGAAAAGTTGACGTTTGAGGTCGTGGATTTTCAGAGTGCATATCATGCCATTTTGGGGAGACCAGCTTACGCACGGTTCATGGCTCGACCATGTTACGTGTACCTCAAATTGAAGATGCCCGGCCCCAAAGGAGTGATCACTGTCACCGGTGATAGGAAAAAGGCAGAAGAGTGCTTTCAGAAGGGCTCCAAGATTGCCGATTCCCAGGTGACAGCGGTCGAGTTCGAAGAATACAAGCAAAACGCAGATCCGAGTGACTTGCTGCGATCAAAGAAACCCGCCACAGAGTCTGCATTCCAGTCGTCCGGTGAGACGAAGCCTGTTCACATTCACCCGACCGACCCTGATGCAGCTCCGACCCGCATCTCCACAACACTCGACCCAAAATAGGAAGAAGCGCTCATCCAGTTCCTCCGTGAGAACTGGGACATTTTTGCATGGAAGCCCGCTGACATGCCAGGTGTTCCCAGGGGACTGGCTGAGCATCGTCTAAGAGTCGACTCATCTGCAAAACCAGTCAAAGAGCATCTTCGGCGGTCCGCCGTCCAGAAGAGAAAAGCCATTGGTGAAGAAGTGGCTCGACTGTTGGCGGCAGGATTTATCCGAGAGATATACCACTCCGAGTGGCTCGCTAATGTCGTCATGGTCCCTAAGAAGGACAAGTCGCTCCGAATGTGCATTGATTTCAAGCACATCAACCGGGCCTGCCCGAAAGATCATTTTCCTCTCCCTCGCATAGATCAAATTGTTGACTCGACCGCGGGATGCGAGAGGCTATCCTTTTTAGATGCCTACTCCGGGTACCACCAGATCCGTCTGTACGGACCCGACGAGGTAAAAACAGCTTTCATCACTCCATTCGGGTGCTTCTGCTATATCACCATGCCATTCGGCCTCAAGAATGCCGGAGCCACATTTATGCGAATGATTCAGAAGTGTCTACTCACTCAAATCAGTCGGAATGTGGAAGCATATATGGATGATATCGTTGTCAAGTCACGAAAAGGTTCCGATCTGCTCGCTGATCTCGCCGAAACATTTGCCAACCTCAGAAGGTATGATATCAAGCTCAATCCATCAAAGTGCACATTTGGAGTTCCTGGTGGCAAGTTACTCGGTTTTCTCGTTTCCGAACGGGGAATCGACGCTAACCCAGAGAAGATTGACACTATTCTCCGAATGAAACGCCCTGTGCGAGTGCACGATGTCCAGAAGCTTACTGGATGCTTGGCCTCATTAAGTCGATTCATCTCACGACTCGGTGAAAAGGCATTGCCTCTTTACTGACTGATGAAGAAGACAGACAAGTTCGAGTGGACTCCAGAAGCTGATGCAGCGTTTGCCGAGCTCAAAACTCTGCTCTCCACCCAGCCGGTGCTTGCTGCTCCAATCAGCAAAGAGCCTCTGTTGCTCTATATCCCAGCCACAGGACAAGTCGTCAGTACTGTGCTAACGGTCGAGCGGGAAGAAGAAGGAAAATCTCTCAAAGTTCAGCGCCCAGTGTATTATTTGTCTGAAGTCTTGACTCCATCCAAGCAGAGATATCCTCATTATCAGAAGCTTGTGTATGGAATATACATGACCACAAAGAAGGTTGCTCATTATTTCTCTGATCATTCCATCACAGTCGTCAGCGACGCTCCACTATCAGAGATTTTGCACAACAGAGATGCAACTGGTCGAGTGGCCACATGGGCGATTGAACTTCTTCCCCTTGATATCAAGTTTGAGGCAAAGAAAGCCATTAAGTCCCAGGCAATAGCAGATTTCCTCGCCGAGTGGATTGAACAGCAGCAGCCGACTGAAGTTCACTCGGAGCATTGGACCATGTTTTTTGATGGCTCTAAGATGTTGAATGGTTCCGGTGCTGGGGTTGTCCTGGTTTCCCCCAGAGGAGATAATCTCAGATATGTGCTCCAGATTCACTTTGATTCCTCCAACAATGAGGCAGAATATGAGGCCCTCTTATATGGGTTGCGCATGGCCATTTCACTCGGCGTCCGTCGCCTGATGGTCTATGGCGACTCGGATTTAGTGGTCAACCAGGTAATGAAAGAGTGGGACGTGAGAAGCCCAGCCATGACTGGATACTGCAGTGCAGTGAGGAAGCTGGAAAAGAAGTTCGAGGGGTTGGAACTCCATCATATACCCCGACTGAAAAATCAAGCAGCTGATGATCTAGCAAAGATAGGTTCCAAGAGAGAAGCCATTCCGAGTGGTGTGTTCTTGGAGCATATACACACTCCGTCAGTCAAAGAAGATCCTTTCACCGAAGAAACTCCACAGCCCAAGAGTGCCACAGATCCGACTGAAGTTGAAGTCCCGGCGGTGGTCGACTTGATCATGGAGGTTTTCGTGGTCATTCCCGACTGGACAGTTCCGTATGTCGCATATATCCTGAGAAAAGAGCTTCCGGAGGATGAGGAAGAGGCTCGACGGATCGTCCGTCGATCTAAGGCCTTTACCGTAATCAAAGGACAATTATACAGAGAAAGCGCGACTGGAGTTGGTCAGAAGTGCATAACCCCAGAAGAAGGTCGACTCATCCTCAATGATATTCACTCGGGGACCTGTGGTCATCATGCGTCCTCTCGGACCATCGTGGCCAAAGCATACCGAGCCGGATTTTACTGGCCAAAGGCGAATGAGATGGCAAAAGATATAGTGGATAAGTGCGAGGGATGTCAGTTCTACTCGAATATGTCACACAAGCCTGCGTCGGCTCTGAAGACCATCCCACTCGTCTGGCCTTTCGCAGTATGGGGATTGGACATGGTCGGTCCTTTGAGAACAGGACGAAGTGGCTTCACACATGTACTGGTGGCAGTCGACAAGTTCACCAAGTGGATCGAGGCTAAACCAATCAAGAACCTTGACACCGGTACTGCTGTTAGCTTCATCAGGGAACTAATATTCAGATATGGAGTCCCGCACAGCATCATTACGGATAACGGGTCGAACTTTGACTCGGAAGAATTCAGAGATTTCTGCAACTCCCAAGGCACACGGGTCGACTACGCTTCAGTCGCCCATCCGCAGTCGAATGGACAAGCAGAGCGAGCTAATGGACTGATTCTTAAGGGATTGAAGCCTCGACTGATGCGTGATCTCAAACACGCGGCTGGAGCTTGGGTCGACGAACTCCCCTCAGTGCTTTGGGGGCTGCGGACCACACCTAATCGGTCGACCGGAAGAACTCCATTCTTCTTGGTCTACGGAGCTGAAGCAGTTTTGTCGAGTGATCTTCTCCACAATGCTCCTCGAGTTGAAATCTACAACGAAGCAGAGGCTGAACAAGCGCGGCAGGACGCAGTCGACCTTTTAGAGGAAGAAAGGGAGATGGCTCTGATCCGGTCGACCATCTATCAACAAGATTTGCGTCGTTTCCACGCCAGAAATGTGAGAGGTCGAGCCTTCCAGGAAGGGGATTTGGTCCTCCGAGTGGATCAGCACAAACCACACAAGCTTGCTCCTTCTTGGGAAGGTCCCTTCATCGTCACCAAGGTTCTCCACAACGGGGCGTACCGTCTTTACAACGTCGAGCATAATATCGACGAGCCCCGAGCTTGGAACGCGGAGCTACTCCGCCCATTTTTCACTTAAGTTTTATCACTCGGATGAGTTACAATAAAATACTTCTGTAGTTCATGGACCTCAAAATAATAGTGTCACAGTTCCTCCATAATTTCTGTCACTTTTTATTTTTGTCCAACAAAATTCCCCCTCAGTGGGTCACTTAGCTGCGAATCCGTTTCGTCTAAGTTTGTAAAAATCCTACCGAGTGGTGAGCCAGACTCCCACTCGGAGGCTTAGCTGCGAATCCGTTTCGCCTAAGTTTATCAAAATCCTACCGAGTGGTAAGCCAGCCTTCCACTCGGAGGCTTAGCTGCGGCCCTGTGCTCGCCTAAGTTATAAAAATCCAACCGAGTGAAGAGCAACCCTCTCACTCGGGGGCTTAGCTGCAGTCCAAGCACTCGCCTAAGTTACAAAAATCCTACCGAGTGAAGAGCAAACCTCTCACTCGGGGGCTTAGCTGCAGTCCAAGGACTCGCCTAAGTTTATCAAAATCCTACCGAGTGAAGAGCAAACCTCTCACTCGGGGGCTTAGC
>NC_041381.1:692105404-692122684 GCF_002162155.2 Triticum dicoccoides
AAGTTTTCAAAATCCTACCGAGTGATAAGCCAGACTTTCACTCGGAGGCTTAGCTGCAGCCCTATGCTCGTCTAAGTTACAAAAATCCTACCGAGTGAAGAGCAACCCTCTCACTCGGGGGCTTAGCTGCAGTCGAAGCACTCGCCTAAGTTATCAAAATCCTACCGAGTGATAAGCCAGACTTTCACTCGGAGGCTTAGCTGCAGCCCTATGCTCGCCTAAGTTATAAAAATCCTGCCGAGTGAAGAGTAAACCTCTCACTCGGGGGCTTAGCTGCAGCCCAGTGCTCGCCTAAGTGGTCTAAAGAATAAGTCGATCACAGTAAAGGCGCCTTGCTTTGAACCTGCAAAAGACATTTCGAGCCAAAGGCAATCGTATTCAAGCACCAAATTCAAGTTTGAATCGATATCTAAAGGAACCGAGAGTGCTCAGGCGATTAAGCCTGTTAAGGTTTATCGGTTACAATTCCACTCGGCATACCGAGGCAAATTTAAAGCGTCGAGCCAGAAGAAGTTTTTTACCCCTCCCGTGGAGGGCTGGAAGGTGCAACGAATTCATCAAGGTCGATTCCGTCGGCGATCCGAGTGGCAGCTGCAAGGAAAGTTTCCATAAAGGACCTGAAGTCGTGTTTCTTGGTGTTGGCCACCCGAAGAGCCGCCAGCTTCTCTTCTCGTGCATCCTTACAGTGGACTCGGGCAAGACACAGAGCAACATCTGCACCACACCGAGCCGAGGACTTCTTCCATTCCTGCACTTGACCAGGGATCGTGTTCAACCGGGCCATCAGCGACTCAAGGTCATTCTGAAGTGTCTCCTCAGGCCAGAGCGTCGAGTCGATGCGAGATGTGGCGGCCTTCAGCCTTGCGAGATAGTCCACGATAGCTGCGACACGAGACTCCAGTCGGAAAACATCCATGGCAACTTCGTCGTTCACCGGAGAATTGACGGGGTCGAGGTTTGGCTCCAGCCGGCTAGTTTCTTCTTCAAAGTTTTGACAGAATTCTGCAAGGATGATCACTAAGTCAAGGGGATGGTCGAATGGAAAAACCACAATTGGAAATGTTTGCCAAGCATAGAGGTTTACCTTCAAGCATAAGAAACAGCTTCTTGGCAGGACTACTCAGGAAGGCCTCCAGATCAGTTTTCTTCCCAGTCAATTTGCTGACTTGGTCGGTCAGGGCAGCTTTATCAGTTTTTAGTCGACTGATCTCCTTGTTGGCGATCCCAAGAGCAGCCTTCAGATTGGTATTGTCTTGTTCAAGCTTGGTGACTGAAGCTAACTTCTCGTCAGCAAGCTTGATCTTCTCAGTGAGTTCGAGGTCTTTCTTCTGTTGGGCCTCCCTTACCTTACCTGCAAGTTACAGCAAGGTCAGATTTTGAAACAAGCAAGGGGAAAAGCAGTCGTCAAGGTCTCACCAAACATACCTTCGGTCTCCTCCTTTGCCTTCGTCAGCTTCTCTTGAACCAGCTTCAAGCTCAGCTCGAGTTGAGTGTGCTTGCTTTCCAGCTCAGAGTAGCGAGCCACAAGATCACAAGAGTTCTGCGAAGAACCAATCGACTAAATGTCAAATATAATTCACTTCCGAGTGAAAAAGGAAAAAACACACGTTTCTAAGACTACAGCCGAATACAAGCATTCAACCGTAGTCTCGGGGACTACACCCAGTGGGTGCACTCAGCGTGCCCCCACTAATTCTGTTGAAGACAAAGTCGACCAGTCGACCTCAAAAAAAAAGAAAAAAGAAAAACGAGATGTATTCTTTAAGACTGTGATCAACTGCAAGCAGTCGACCACAGTCTCGGGGACTACACCCAGTGGGTGCACTCAGCGTGCCCCCACCGGTTTGTGAAATCCAGTCGACATAGTCGACTGACAGAAAAATTGACATCATAAAGCCTAAGGCCGACTGCCAGCAGTCGACCTTAGCCTTGGGGACTACACCCAGCGGGTGCACCCAGCGTGCCCCCGCTAACACGGAGTTTATTCGACACACCCAGTGGGTGACTACTATAAATTCCGGAAAGGAAAAGTTTTTGGTAGCATATCCAACAGAACAAACAGTGGTCGACTGACCTGGACATTGCTTTGGAGGGCAGAACTGGCGTCATAAGCCGCCTGACTCGCATCCCGGATGGTCTTCAGCTGCTCCATCATGATTCCCGCCTGGCGTATCGCCTCCTTCGCTGCGCCAGCTTGGTCCTCTGGGATGTGGTGCGTCGTGAAGAGGGAGGGCTGCTGAGCACTCGTCAATGGATCTGCGAAGGACACCGTGTGTCGAGTGGTGTTCTCTTCCTCCACAGTCAGAATCTCAGGCGCCGTCACATCCTGAGGCACCTTACTGGCGGACGCTTTCCGATTCCTCCTGCGCTTCAGCGGCTCTTCATCCTCATCATCATCAGGGAGATTGATAACAGTATTGGGTGGAGCTACGGAGAAGAATCAGGATCAGAGATCACGAGTCAGTCGACATCAAGATCAGAGATCGCGAGTCAGTCGACTAAGAACGGCGTTAAGAATACAGTACCTGGGTTCGAAGTTGCTGCGTCCTCCATCTCGTGGTCATCAGCCCGGGCTGAGGTTTCAGAAGTAGCAGCACTGCAATTCCAAAGGGTCAGTCGACTAACTTCAGCGTCGACCAGAGACAAAGTCCACACAAAATAAGAAGATTCAAGCAGCACGATTACCCTGATATGGTGGGGATGGACACCTTCATCTTCGGTAGGAGCTTGATCGTCTTCGACGGGGCCACCCTGGGCTGCTTCGGCGCCTTTTCAGTCGGCACCGGAGAGGTGGTCCGAGGGCGCTTGGTCGACTGAACAGTGGTCGCAACCCCCTTGCCCCGTTCAGTCGAAGGGTCGTGGACAAGCTTCGACCGCCTTTCTGAGCGCGGTGGTACGACCTCCTCCTCCTCTTCTTCCTCGTCCTCGACGTCATCTTCATCACCGTCATCATCATCATCGTCGTCATCATCCTCTGCAACATCCGAGTCCCATTCCTCCTCTTCCTGGCTCTCGCCCCCACTCGCCTCGCCCTCCTCAGTCGAAGCTTGTGCCCCATTGGGCATCGAGTACAGCTCGGTGAGGGCCTAGCAGATGTCCAGACAAGGATCAGTTGACCAGTCGGCAGGGTAGATAGAAATGAATGCGACAAGAGCGCAGTGGAGAGCAGGGCAAGTGTACCTTGTTTGGATCGCTGTTGTGGTCGAGTGGAGGAATCCTTCTGGCTCCGCGTGGGTTATCCTTGTTTCCGGTAACGGCTACCATCCATCTTTCCAGAGTGACGTCGTCGACTGCTTCTGGATGGACTCTAGTCTCGTCTTCGGTCCCACGGTACAACCACATGCAGTGGCTCCGGAACTGAAGGGGCCACTACTAGGAAAATGGCTATAGATGGGATTGACACTAATGGCGCACCAGAAAGATGGTGCGCCATTAGAGTTTAAACAACTAATGGCGCACCATGCTACGGGTGCGCCATTAGTATCAAATTTTTTTTAACTAGTGCGTCTGTCCAAACATACTAATGGCGCATCCCGGCAAAGTGCGCCATTAGTAACTACTAATGGCGCACTAGGCAGCAGGTGCGCCATTAGTATAGAAACTTTTTTTTTGAACTAGTGCGCCTATCCAAACATACTAATGGCGCATCCTGTCCGAGTGCGCCATTAGTAGTTGTAACTACTAATGGCGCACCTGGCAGTGGGTGCGCCATTAGTATAGGATTTTTTTTGAACTAGTGCGCCTCTCCGAACATACTAATGGCGTATCCTGCCCAAGTGCGCCATTAGTAGTTGTAAGTACTAATGGCGCACCATGCAGGAGGTGCGCCATTAGTAAGTGGGCAGCAACAAGATATTTGGGACAGCCTCTCCTACCCACACACTCACTTTCTCCCCACTTCATTCTCTCCACCTCCTCCTTGTCTCGGGTGCCTCCTCTTTTTCACCTCATTTCCACCATAGATTCATTCAAATTAAGTGGTTAAATTACCTTGTTTTAATAGGTAAGTAAGGGGGGAAGCTATATTTAGGTTGTTCTCCTTACAACAATGTGCACATGCACTTTTTACGGCCTAGCTAGATCTATGTATGTTCGTGGTGTTGCATATGTTTGTGGTGTTGCATATGTGTTTGTGTTTGGAGGTGTACCGGTATTTGATATGCGATAGTTGCCAATATTTTGCCGGAATGTTGATTCATTTCCGTTTCGGCGAGAATTTTGGCATTAAGCATTCTTTTTGGTCCTATTTTTAGGGAAGGTCATGCCAAATTTTTGTTTGGTTCTAAAATATCGTTTTGCTCTACCCCGCAGGCGACCATGGTCCGCACGATGACCGAAGGCATCGTGAATAGGTTTTTGAGGTCCGCGAAGGCCGAGATGCTTCAAAAGAACGAGACGGAGATAAGATGTCCGTGTCGAAGATGCAAGCTGAAGAGCCTTATTGCGGACCCGGATTCCGGGCAGGTGCGGGACCACCGGCTGTTGCGTGGTTTCATGGATGGCTATCGGTGGCAAGGTGATGAAGATGACTACGAAGTCGTCCATGCGGGCCGGGCAAGAAATAAGGAAGGGCAGCAAGACAACCACCGCGGCTCGGGCGGGCGAGAAGACGAAGAATCCCCAGGAGATGATCACGACTGTGATGCTGTACACAGTCATCATGTAGAAGATGCAGGACATGATGATGAGGAAGATGCCGGAGCAGGCGACGGGCATGATCATGAAGATGATGATGCCGGCAGAGCAGACGACGCTGGACCATCGATGGGCTGGGTGCAGGACCCTCATATTCAAGAGTTGCTTCTCAAGCAGACGGATAACGCAAGAGCTGCCGCCCGAGAGAAAGCCAAGATGGATCAACTTGAGTTAGACGCGGTTACTCCATTGTATGAAGGATGCAGGCCCGAGGATACCCGCCTGAAAGTAACACTCATGGCCCTGGAGATGAAGGTAAAACACAAAATGACCGACGCATGCTTCGACGAGAACATGTCATTCTGGCACGAACGTCTTCCCAAGGGGAACAAGTGCCCGACCAGTTTGGAGGAGGCAAAGAAAATCGTGTGTCCTCTGGATTTACCGCACGTGAAATACCATGTGTGCATGAACAATTGCATCATTTATCGGGACGAGCACGCGGAGTCTACAATATGTCCGGTGTGCGGTGTCACTCGATACAAGAAGAGGAAGAAAGCTCCTCGAAAAGTGGTGTGGTACTTTCCGATCACTCCTCGTCTGCAGCGGTATTTCGCGGATCCTAAGGTAGCAAAGCTCCTACGTTGGCACGCGGATAGGGAGGAGAAGAAGCAAGAAGATGACGCAAATGATCCGGAGATAGATAAAAAAGACAAGATGCTGAGTCACCCTAAGGATGCGAGCCAAGTCGGCCCCATGGCAAGACCGCCGTAACGGTGCCGGACATCCCTATGCACTGGATCCAAACATGCATATGGCACAGGATCAGAACGACGACGACGACGACGATGATACATTTGGCAACGTCGATCAGTACTTTGCCGAGCATGGGTACGATGGCGACTCCATGGGGCCTCCTTCTCAAGAACCAAACCCAACAAAAGATGTGTGCAATCTAGCTCGTACCGCGGAGAAGCCAAGTTGCAACAGGCGCCGTCTGGCGTTCAGCTCTCAGGAGACGCCTCCAGCTGCCGACTTCACCGAGCCTCAGATAGGCGAGGTGCGAAATATTATCAGCCCCAACACACTCAAGAAGGCGGTCTGTGAGTAGAACTCGGTCCCATTACAGGAGAAGAAGAAGGCACGCAAAAGAAAGACTAAGAAGGGTGCGAGCCAGCCGGCACCGAGTACGATCCGTGCTCAGGACGGGCCACCTTCACCGCAGGATATCTCGAGGAGGGTGCATGTGGCGGGTAGGGCGATGCTACCACCAAATATGCTCAATGCTGCAACCGGTGCTATGCGGAGTCTGCACGACAGTGTTCTTTCTTTGGAGAAGCGGCGTCTCAGAGAGAAGGATGTGGCATACCCGGTTTTCGTGGCCAAGGTGCCAGAGGGCAAGGGCTTTGTGGATGGCGACATCGGGGGTACGATCGTCCTGCGGTTTGATGACATCTTTGCTATGTTTAACCTTCATCCGCTGCACTACACCTTCGTTCGGCTATTTTCGCTGAGTATGGAGATGCGTATCATTCGCGACAAGACCCCGGACATCGTGATAGTCGACCCCTTCTACATGCGTGCCAAGATCTTGGGCAGCGCTGGGGACCGGCAAGTCGCGAGTTCTTACCTCGAAGGCGTCATTCTGGCAAACCAAGATAAGGATAACTTCCTCGTGCCTTACTTTCCCGAGTAAGTCCTCCCCTCAACCGGCCCGTAACATATGAATTCTTACTTTTCGATCGTTTTTCTTTTAACATTCCGTGTTTTCTGCAGTGACACACGTTGCACGCTCATCCTCCTAAGCCCCAAATATTCCATGGCCACGTATTTCGACCCGGACCGTCAGTCGAACGTAGACTACACAAATGTCAAGAAGGTTCTTGATGATGTTCTCCCCGGCTACGCCCAATCTGGAGGCACCTTCACCAGGCCTATTCGTAAGTACGGCAAGCACGTGTTCTCCCACAATACGACGTTCTGCTGCGTCAAGCAGCCGCCTGGCGCTCAGAAGGGTGCCTACTACGCCATCCATCACATGCGGGCGATCGTACGGGACCATCATCAACTTCTGCTACCGAGTAAACTCCAAGATTGGGCCGCGAGCGTGTCGGCAATCCAGGACGCGGACCTCCGACAAGAATTCTTTCGCATCCAGTCGGAGTTTGCGGAAATCATCCATCAAGATGTCCTTCGTACCTCGGGGCAGTTCTACCTCAGAAATCAACCGTCCAACAGTGACATCGACACAATGCTACAAATGCAGGATGACAACGCCCGTTCTTTCATGACTCCCACGATAGACGGCAGCTTCATCCACGCTCCGGTCCCTTGAGTCGAGTTGTCTAGTTCTGAAACATCGATTGGCTCATGTTGTAATTAAACTTTAATGAACTTGTAGTATGTCTCTTTGATTTTGAGAGTCGTTCAACTTAGATGTAATCGATGCTATTAATGTCTTGCTTTTCTCTTCCGATCGTTCTGTTGCATAATTATATATTGCTTATGTATTGTCTGTGAATTGGTACTAACGTTTCGTTTGGCTAGTGCATAGTGATGCCGATGTATGTCGTGTACAAGGGTAAGGTTCCCGGAGTCTACGATGACTGGGAGGAGTGTCGGAGACAGGTTCACCGATTCAGCGGTAACAGTTACAAAGGGTACACCACTAGGGCCGAGGCCGAATCTAGATACGCCCGCTATCTAGCGGGAGAGGGGAGGGAGCGTTGGAGGAACCGGATGAAGACGAGTTTCATCGTGATGATGCTCATCGTGATGACCGCAGCTCTCTTCTATGTGATGGTAGTTTAGATGATCGATATCGACTTGTAATGCGAAGACAAACTCGCTACTCGTGGTCTCGAGACTTGTAATATAATGTTCTATCTTTGTTCGGTCTTTTTAATTCGGAGACTAATATGATGAATTGTATTCGGAGACTAATATGATGAATTGTATTCAAAGACTAATCTTCTATTGTATTTGATGAATCTATTGTTGATGTGTGCTGTCTATATTTTGTCAAATTATACATTTTGTAACCTGTGCAAAAAACAGAAAATAAAAAAATAAAAAAAACCTAATATTCATAATAATGGCGCATCACACGACAGTGCGCCATTAGTATGACAGTGCATACTAATGGCGCATCACCGGGTAGTGCGCCATTAGTATGCTGCGGTTACTATGGCGCATCCAGAGGTGGTGCGCCATTAGTATGCCAAAGCACCTGGGCGTACATGCCAACTGGGAGGCATACTAATGGCGCACCCTCGCATATACTAATGGCGCACCAGGTGGTGCGCCATTAGTATACCAGATACTAATGGCGCACCAGCTGGTGCGCCATTAGTAAAAATTACTAATGGCGTGCTGTCAGTGGCGCACCAGTGATGCGCCATTAATGGCCATATTAGGTGCGCCATTAGTAGTGGTATTTCTAGTAGTGGGCTGGATGCGACGCCTGAGGAAGACCTCCAGGAGGTCCATGCCCGTCACTCCCTCCCGAACCAACTGCACCACGCGCTCCATCAACATCTTCACGTCAGCTTTCTCCTCTGGAATCAGCTTCTGAGGGGAGGGCTTGTTCACTCGGTCCATGGTAAACGGAGGGAGTCCACTCGACAGCCCTGGCGTCGACTGGACCTGGCAGTAGAACCAAGTCGACTGCCAGCCTCTGACGGACTCGGGAAAGGTCATGGGCGGGAAGGTGCTCTTATTCCTCACCTGGATCCCCAGACCCCCACACATTTGGACGACTCGGGTTCTCTCATCACCTGGGCTCGCCTTCTTCACGGTCTGAGATCGACACGTGAATATATGCTTGAACAAACCCCAGTGCGGTCGACAGCCCAGGAAACCCTCACACATGGACACGAATGCGGCAAGATAGGCAATAGAGTTTGGGGTAAAGTGGTGGAGCTGCGCTCCAAAGAAATTCAAGAAGCCACGGAAGAAAACACTCGGCGGCAAGGAAAATCCACGATCAACATGGGTGGCCAAGAGCACACACTCACCCTCTTCTGGTTGGGGCTGCCACTCCTTCCCCGGAAGCCTCGCAGCTCCATGTGGGATCAAGCCCTCGTTGGCCATGTCGAGGAGGTCATTCTCTGTGATGGTCGACTGGATCCAGTCTCCTTGGACCCAGCCCTTCGGCAGGCGGGATCTGGACGAGGACCCGCCGCGGCTGGTGGATCTCCCCTTTGCCTTCTCCGACGCCGACGCCTTCTTCGCACGTTCCAGCGCTGCCGTCTTCTCCTTGGCCATGGTTGCCGGCGAGATGCGCGAAGGGAAGTGGTGCGGGGGCGAGGGCGAGCACGCTGGGCGGGGAAGAAAGAAGCAGAGAGAGAGAGAGAGAGAGAGAGAGAGAGAGAAAATGACCGAGGCACAGTACAGAAATCCTCGCCGGGCGCATTTATAAGGTCCCTTCCGAGTGGATGACAGGTGGTCCCGGTCGATCTAATCATATCAGGAACAGTTATGCAGACGGGATACGTGGTGAAAAAGGCGGCGTGGAGATCGAGGCGTCTATGTCCCGTCCCATTCGAACGCCGCGGGCCGTCCCGCTTCGCGCGCGTCCCCAAATTTCGCATCCCGCGGAATCCGCGAACGGCAGATCAGTCTGTCAGACACGGGGTTTCCGGCGATCCGTCGCTCGGAGATCGTCGAAGCCTGAAAGATCACTCGACGCAAGAATAGAATGGATCGAGTCGACTGAAGACAAGTTGTTCACTGTCGACGAAGAGATTCTTTGGTCCAGGACAACGCACGACCAGAGCGCAAAGGTTAATCGGAAACGACATCAACTCCTTCCTCACTCGAAGCCTCAATCCATTCGGGGGCTAATGATGGGGTTATGTACCTAGGGTAGGGTCATGGACCTGATCTAAGTACCTTACCCAAGGACACCCTTAGAAGAAGTCGCCTTCTAGTCGACCAACGAGGGACGCACTCGACCGACTTGAAGGACTCGACCACGAAGACTCACTCGACCACCAGAAGGTCAAGAGACACTCTGCACTGCAACGGCCTGTAATCAAGTAGACTTTATGATAGTAAAGACACTTTATGTGGGGCGTTACCAGTAACGCCCCAGACTTAACTCACCTTAAACCCTCTCCTACGTGGGCTGGCTGGGGTCCTGGCGCACTCTATATAAGCCACCCCCCTCCACAGGCAGAGGGGTTCGGCACCTTGTAACTCATATACTCATAATCCACTCGACCGCCTCTGGGCTCCGAGACGTAGGGCTGTTACTTCCTCCGAGAAGGGCCTGAACTCGTACATCCCTGGTGTTTACAACCTCTCCATAGCTAGGACCTTGCCTCTCCATACCTACCCCCACTCTACTGTCAGGCTTAGAACCACGACACACAGCAGCCACCGAAAAAAAAGAATGACGGATCACCTCCTCACCCGAGCTCGACGCGGCTCCATAGCTGATATGCAGCTTTGCGGACCTCCAAGGTGGCTCACCAAAAGTGAAGCCATTGCCGTTGAATGGATCAGACCGGGGCAACACCCTGGACATGCCATCGAACTCCAGATCTGACACCCCACCACGACTAAGACGCCGAAGGAGGAAACCATACCTGCCATCCACGAACCACGAACCCAGCACATGTTCCGTCTTCCAGATGTCGTCGATGCAGACCACAATCTGTATCCGCTCCTGGACTACCTCCCAAGCTCCACGCCGACGCTGGAGCAAACATCGTCGCAACGATGGAGCCTGAGGACACAGGTCCACCACGAGGATGCCGCCGCCGCCACGCCATCCTTGCTTGAACAGACTGATTTCCAGATCCATCCCCAACCATAGGACCGATGGCCTCGTCAGGAAAGGATCCGAAAAATATTTATTCAGCGTCGTCATCGTCGCCGCCGAAGCAAAAACGATGAACAACCTAAAAACCTAGACTACGGATGAGTAAAAACGATCCACACATGTGGATCCGGCAACCCCCCTCACCACCGACGACCGAAGTCGCCGGCGGAGGGGAGCCGCCGGAGAACGGCGTTGGAAGATCGGCCCCTGGCGGCGGCTAGGGTTGCACGTCGGTGGTACTTGTCCTAGTAGGATAGATTAGGAGAGTCCGGTTAGGAATTGTATACTGCTGCTGCGTGTCTTCGTGTACGAGTAGGTCTAGCTAGTTTTTGGGTCGGCTGCTCTTATATATAGAACAGTCAGGAACGTGAGTTTGTAACATCGAGAAAAAAAAGAAAAGAATAAAGAGAAATTTAAGGGTACGAGATATACCCTTGTCTATTAGTTTTGTATGCGCGTGTTCTTCGTCTGATTTGATGTGATCGATTCTGTGGGTAAATTCCAATACTTGGCCATGCCATAGCTCTTCTCCCACTTCGTTTGCCCAGACGCCACTGTTTTGTTTGTCGTCGTGAATGTGCTCGATCAGGTGCGGCATGCGAGTGACATTCTCAACTTGATTGAGATGTCCACGCTGCCAGACAAGAGGCCCTTCCGTCACGCGGCAGCCAAACTGTGAAGCTTGTCCTCCTGCGCGCTTTACGGGTTATGCCGCTTCGACGTCGTCCATGCCCCATTCACCGAGTTTGTCTGGTCAAGCAATCCTCCCAGCTGGCCGGGTGCGATTCTTCATGTGGTTGCTGGTTCAAACCCATGTATACACCATAGATGTGCTCTTGTGCAAGAACATCATCGACCGAGCCGCTGCGGGCTGCCCCCTATTCTCCGAGCCTCTCGAGACGGCGAACCACTTCATCCTATGTTTCTCCTTCGCTCGTTGCTTCTGGGAGGTGGAGGGGATGCCTGAGCCTGACTACAATAATGCTAAGGTCTGTCTACTACATTGCGTGCATCATCCTAGCATCAGGTAGCATTTCAAGCTTAAGTGTCAATGGGAGCGAGGGCCCATAATGGTGTCCAAACTACAAGGTGTTCAAAGTATGTGACATTATTAGTTAGTGTTACTACCGTGCATAGATAGGAGGAGCAAAATTATATAAGCATTTCTATTAGCTCGGGTGAAATTAACTGCTTCTTAGAATAATTCGGACCATGACACTAGTAGAAAAAGGGTCAAATGTGAGACACATTAGTCCCGGTTTGTAACAGAACCGGCACTAATGTGTCCATTAGTGCCGGTTCCAACGGCTAGGCGGGAGGAGCTCTTTAGTACCGGTTCGTGGCAAACCTTTAGCACCGGTTCGTGCCACGAACCGGTACTAAAGAAAGTGGTGGCAGGATGTTGTCAGAGTGGGGCCCTTCTAGCACCTTTAGTACCGGTTCGTGGCACGAACCGGTACTAAAGGTCGTCCTATATAAACCCTTCGTCCACCCGCACTCTGTTCTTCCCCCTTTCCCCTCTCCCTCTCCTCTGTTCTTCCCTTCTTCCTCTCGAGTTCATCACAAAATTAGCCCCAAATTTGTCAAGATTTGCTGGCCCCATCTATTTAAATGATCACCAAGGTTAGCAACTTTGTCCTTTCATCTCATTGCTAGATTAGCTCTTGCATTGGTTTATATAGTGATTAATTGTGGGTTTTAGTAATTTGGGAGGAATTATATGTGGTAGTATTTGATTTATATGCAATTTGAGGTCAAAATAACACTTAGTTTGCATATGTAGGTGTGGTTTACTTAGTGCCTTCTAAATCTCCGTCGTAACCACCGTCGATCGCCCGCACCGTCCCGTCGCCGGCACCACATTGTGGTGAGCCTCTTGTTCATGAAATTTTATATAAAAAATTGATGTTTGTGTGATTTGGATATATAGTTACTCGTATAATAATTATTTTACCCGTACGTTGTTTGTTATACATAGTGCCATGGTTTTGATATCCGTCCCCATCGGCCCTCGTCCTTGTTATGATTCAGATGTGGTATATTCTCTTTTAAAACTATTTGTTGCATTTCGTGTTTATGAAAAATTATGCCCATCAAGTTGACATAGATATTTTTATCTAGGAGGTATGTGAACCGGAAATTCCAATCGACCCTATTGTCGAGAGGTTAAATTTAGTTGAAAGAGAAAACGGGTACTTGAAAGAAAAATTGAAAAGAATTGAGGGGGAAAAGATGGAATTGGAGTTGCATGTTGCCGATGTCGTCGATGATCACAAGATCAAGATGGAGAAAATGCGCTTGAAGATTAGAAAGATTAGAAAATATGCCATCGATAGTAAGGCTTGGTATCATTATGCTGTTGGATCAATTGTTACCTTAGTTGCGATCTTGATCGCATTTGTTGTTGCATTTAAATGCTTTAGCTAGAGAGTTATTTGTTTGTTGCATTTAAGTGTTGTATGAACTTTATGTATGAACTTGTATTAATTTGGTCTATTCGGTGTTGTGTAATGAAGATGAGCCGGCAATGGATGTACGATGACCGATGCTCTCCCCAGTTCGTTGAGGGCGTGCATACTTTTCTGCTTGCGGCTGAGGCAAACAAGCGGGCGGATGGTTTTATGCCTTGTCCATGTGCTGGCTGTAAGAATGGTCGCAATTACTCTACGTCAAGAACCATTCACGTCCACCTGTTTGAGTCTGGTTTCATGCCCCACTATAATGTTTGGACCAAGCACGGAGAAAGAGGGTTATGATGGAAGACAATAAAGAAGAAGAGGACGACGACAGCTATCCTGGCCATGGGTTCCCTGAATACGATGATACAACAATGGGGGAAGAAGCTGAGCCGGTAATGCAGGAAGAAGCTGAGCCGGCAATGCGGGAAGAAGCTGAAGAAGAGGCATCAGATGAGCCCATTGATGATCTAGGTCGGGCCATTGCCGATGCAAAGAGAAACTGCGCAAGTGATTTGGAGAAGAAGAAGTTGCAGCGCATATTAGAGGATCACAAAAAATTGTTGTACCTGAATTGCGTAGGTGACAAGAAAAAGCTGGGCACCACACTGGAATTGCTGCAATGGAAGGTAGAGAATGGTGTATCTGACAAGGGATTTGGAAAGTTGCTGGTAATGATAAAGGATATGCTTCCAAAGGACAACGAATTGCCCGAGAGTACGTACGAAGCAAAGAAGGTTGTCTGCCCTCTAGGGTTAGAGGTGCAGAAGATACATGCATGCCCTAATGATTGCATCCTCTACCGCGGTGAGTACGAGGATTTGAACGCTTGCCCGGTATGTGGTGCATTGCGCTATAAGATCAGCCGCGATGACCCTGGTGATGTCGAGGGCGAGCGCCCTAGGAAGAAGATTCCTGCCAAGGTGATGTGGTATTATCCTATAATACCACGGTTGAAACATTTGTTCCAAAACAAAGAGCATGCCAAGGCGATGCGATGGCACAGAGAAGACCGTAAGAAAGACGGAAAGTTGAGAGTACCTACTGACGGGTCGCAGTGGAGAAAAATCGAAAGAAGGTACGGGAAGGAGTTTGCAGATGACGCAAGGAGCGTATGGTTTGGTCTAAGCGCAGATGGCATTAATCCTTTTGGGGAGCAGAGCAGCAACCATAGCACCTGGCCTGTGACTCTATGTTTGTATAACCTTCCTCCTTGGTGTGCATAAAGCGGATGTTCATTATGATGTCAGTGCTCATCCAAGGCCCTAAGCAACCCGCCAACGACATTGGTGTGTACCTAAGGCCATTAGTTGAAGAACTCTTACAACTGTGGAATGGAACAGGTGTATGTGCGCGGGATGAGCACACGGGGGAAGAATTTGACCTAAAGGCGTTGCTGTTCGTGACCATCAATGATTTGCCTGCTCTCGGTAACCTTTCAGGACAGACAAATAAGGGATACCGCGGATACATGCACTGTTTGGATGATACCAACAGTATATATTTGAATAGTTGTAAGAAGAATGTGTACCTGGGACATCGTCGATTTCTTCCGAGCAGGCATCCCGTAAGAAAGAAAGGCAAGCATTTCAAAGGTGAGGCGGATCACCGGACGAAGCCTCGCCACCGTACTGGTGCTGATGTACATGATATGGTCAAGGATTTGAAGGTGATATTTGGAAAGGGTCCTGGCGGACAACCTGTTCCGAAGGACGCTGACGGACGCGCACCCATGTGGAAGAAGAAATCTATATTTTGGGACCTGCCATATTGGAAAGACCTAGAGGTCCACTCTGCAATCGACGTGATGCACGTGACGAAGAATCTTTGCGTGACCCTGCTTGGCTTCTTGGGCGTGTATGGGAAGACAAAAGATACACCTGAGGCACGGGAGGACCAACAACGTATGCACGGAGAAGACGGCATACATCAGGGTCATGCAAGCTACGCTCTTACCAAAGAAGAGAAGGAAATCTTCTTTGAATGCCTGCTCAGTATTAAGGTACCGTCTGGCTTCTCGTCGAATATAAAGGGAATAATAAACATGGCAGAGAAAAAGTTCCAGAACCTAAAGTCTCATGACTGCCACGTGATTATGACGCGACTGCTTCCGGTTGCATTGAGGGGGCTTCTACCGGAAAACGTTCGATTAGCCATTGTGAAGCTATGTGCATTTCTCAATGCAATCTCTCAGAAGGTAATCGATCCAGAGATCATACCAAGGTTACAGAATGATTTGGTGCAATGTCTTGTCAGTTTCGAGTTGGTGTTCCCACCATCCTTCTTCAACATCATGACGCACATCCTAGTTCACCTATGCGAAGAGATTAACGTTTTGGGTCCTGTATTTCTACACAATATGTTCCCCTTTGAGAGGTTCATGGGAGTCTTAAAGAAATATGTTCATAACCGTGCTAGGCCAGAAGGAAGCATCTCCAAGGGCCATCAAAATGAGGAGGTCATTGAGTTTTGTATTGACTTTATTCCTGACCTTAAGCCGATTGGTGTTCCTGAATCACGGCATAAGGGCAGACTGGATGGAAAAGGCACGCTAGGAGGGGAACAAATAATATGTATGGACGGACATTTTCTCACTGAAGCACACTACATAGTTCTACAGAATTCCGCCTTGGTGGCTCCATATATGGATGAACACAAGAATTTGCTACGCTTCAAACACCCGGAGCGGTCTGATGACTGGATTACACGTGAACAAACCAGGAGTTTCGCCAGCTGGTTGCAGACACGTACCATGCATGACACCTCTATTGAAGATGACCTGTACTTGCTGTCCCAGTTACCATCTTCGAATATAATGACTTTCAAAGGGTACGAGATAAATGGTAATACATTTTACATGATCGCCCAAGATAAGAAGAGCACCAACCAAAACAGTGGTGTCTGCTTTGATGCAGAAACCAAGACGGGAAAGGAAACATATTATGGTTATATACAGGACATATGGGAACTTGACTATCGACGTGGTTTAAAGGTCCCTTTGTTTCGGTGCAAATGGGTCAATATGACACGAGGTGGGGTAACGGAAGACCCGCAGTACGGAATGACAACAGTGGATCTCAACAATCTTGCGTATGCAGACGAACCATTCGTCCTAGCCAATGATGTGGCACAGGTTTTCTATGTAAAGGACATGTCTACCAAGCCAAGAAAAAGAAAAGATAAGGAAGCGAATGCATCGTACGATGAGCCAAAGCGGCACATAGTTCTTTCTGGGAAGAGAAACATCGTGGGAGTGGATGACAAGACAGACAAGTCAGAAGATTATGAAAAGTTTGATGAAATTGCTCCATTCACAGTGAATATTGACCCGAGCATCCCGTTAAATGATGAAGATTTTCCATGGTTACGGCGCAAAGGGACACACGCGAAGAAAAAGTTTCACACCCAAAGATCTGGGATGTGATCGGCTTCACTATCATCACTTTCTTCTGTGTTTCACACCCAGAGGGGAATCTCTGTAATAGTTAGGGTTGTTATGTGTTTTGGCATTTGAAACGCGAAGAAATTTTATGTGCAAACAAATTCTTTCATGCCTTTACTGATTTTTAAAGTTAAGTTATTCACAAACTAGTGATTCACACTAATTTCAAATAATTCAAAATTTAAACTATTCAAATTTCAAAACTACAGGCACTAACAGAAAGTTTGTAATTTTTTGTACCTAAAGCAAAAATATTCACAAAGAAACTCTAAATACACAAAAAACAACACAAAAATAAATAAAGCAAAAATAAATAAATAAAAGCCCGCCTACTAGGCCAAAGCAGCCTGCATACGACTAGAAACCCAACCTGTCGTTGGGCCAGGATGCAGGCCCGCAAAGGCCAAGTGGGCCCACAGGGCAGCAAAGAACACGTAGGCCCAGTAAGCCTGCTTTGGAGAGGAGCTCGAGAGAGCGACCACACGGGGGTTTATAAACCAGTGCGGTCGCCCCTCGGCTAGCGAGGTGGGACTAAACTTGCAGCACCGCACCTGCGCCAGCGCACCCCCTTTAGTACCGGGTCGTGGGCCTTTAGTACCGGTTTGTGCCACCACCGGGTACTAAAGGGGGTCGCTTCCCGCCGCTTGGGCTGGCCAAAACTGGCCTTTAGTATCGGTTGGTGGCTCCAACCGGTACTAAAGGTGCCTTCTATATATACAACACTTCGAAAAATTTCATTCTCCCTCTGTTTCTTCCTCTGTTTCCCCATTGAAACACCGCCCGCCCCGATCGATCGACGCCGTCACTGACCCCGTCGCCGTCGCCGCCCCCGTCCCCGTCGCTGCCCCCGTCGCCGTCGCCGCCCCCGTCCCCGTCGCCGCCCTCGTCTCCGTCGCCGCCCCGGGCCCGTCCCCGTCGCG
>NC_041381.1:692123263-692145038 GCF_002162155.2 Triticum dicoccoides
ACCCGTCGCTGCCCCCGGTCGTCGCCTCGCCGTCGCCGTCGCCCCACTGTGAGCTCTCCCCCTCTAACCCCTCTCCCTCGCCCCCGGCGGCCACCATGGGCGCCACCCCTCCCCGAGCCCATACACACACACACACACAAGCATGATGAACACACACACACACACACGTATATATGTATGAATGCATGTATATATTAGTATATACGTATTTTTTATGTTTAATTAGTTTAGATTTTTTAGATTATTGTTTTTTCACTAGTATATATGTATGAATGCATGTTAGATGGATATAATTAGTGTTTAATTAGTATGGAATTTTTTTATATAATGTTGTTTTTCTGTTTTTTAATGGATGTATAGAAGTTGTTTTTTCTGTTTTTAGTGTTAGATGCTTAATTAGTATGAAATAGCATATAGAATTTTGACATATGCAATGATAGCATAATTAGTGTTATAGAAATGTTAGTTATCAAAATCCAATCATTAAAAAATGTTACTTTTTGCGGGCATAT
Organism: Triticum dicoccoides; assembly: GCF_002162155.2. Taxonomy (NCBI): domain Eukaryota; kingdom Viridiplantae; phylum Streptophyta; class Magnoliopsida; order Poales; family Poaceae; genus Triticum; species Triticum dicoccoides. Next base: position 692,123,776 of record NC_041381.1, read on the forward strand.
AGCTAGTATTTGTTCTCGACGATGCCCGGCCCGCATCCTCGCCGCCGACCCTTCCGCGACGATGTCCGGCTGACCCATGTCCGGGACTGGGCTCCGCCGGGCTGGCACTGGGAGGTGCTTCCTGGAGGGGCGCGCCGCTTGATGAGGAACCCGACCCCGGGTCCCGTCGTCAACCCTGATCTCGTTTGGTGGCGTTCGCGTGGGCCAGTTTCGGTGCGGAGGGAGCCGGCCCAGCCGGAGGTGGTACGTCGTCGTGTCAGGGAGGAGGACGAGCACGTCCATCGCTACATGGTTGCGTTAGAGGGCGCCAGGTTCTCCAATACCTGGCAGTTTCTTCAGGGATCTCACTTCAGCTATGATCCTGTGAGGGTTCCTTCTCTTTGGGTGTCCACCGCCCGCGCCGCAGGAACCGCGAGTGTCCTAGATTCTTCTGTAGTATTCGATCTTCATTAGCTACCTAGCGAGTGATGTATTCGATATTATATCTATTATTCGAGACGATGTATTCGAGATTATATCTATTATTCGAGACGATGTATTCGAGATTATATCTATTATTCGAGACGATGTTTTCGAGATTATATCTATTATTCGAGACGATGTATTCGAGATTATATCTATTATTCGAGACGATGTAATTTGAATACTAAATTATTTTATATTTCTTTTGGATTAGTTAAATAAAAGTTATGGCGGACAATACCGGTAGAGAGGGAGAACAGGCCATGTTCGATATGATACACCATCCTCACGGGCCAGATGATGATCAGAATGAAGAAGATTATGACGGCTCCGAATTTCTAAACAACACCGGAGAGGGTGATATGATATTCGATCGTGACGACCGAATTGATGAAGTCATGAACTATGATTATGATGATGACGAAGAAAATGTTGATCTTGAAACAACAAAGACCGGCGAGGTATATATATTTATATAAGCAGGCATCTGGTGATCATCACATGTTTTAAATGACTTGAAGATATATTAACGAATTGATCTTTGTTCTTTCAGCCATCCGGATCGAGCAAATCTTCAGGCAAAAGGACGAAACGAGGCCCGAACAAAAAGTTGAAGGAGGGCGTAAAGTACAATATCGAGGCAACCAGACCTAATGGCGAACCATTAGCGCCTAAGAAGATTGCGGACAAGTTCGTTCGTCGGTGCGGAGTTCTTGTAAAGGACCAACTCCTGATCTCCCTTCAAGAATGGAGAGAGTCAGCAAAAGACAAAAGACAAAAAGACAAAGAGGACGCTGCTCCACGTCCAGATGTTACTTTTGTCGACAAAAAACAAAAAGATCTGCTTTGGGATACTCTCATGGAACATTTCATCCTACCAGATCATTTCACATAAGCAGATGTGCAGAAAGTCAAGGACGCTGCTCTTAGGAAGATGGCGGTTGCATTCAAGAACCACAAGAATCGTGAATGGGACAAGTACGTCAAGGGAGGAAGGAAGACTCCAGTATTCGAGGGAACACTAGAGAACCAACGTGCTCATTGGGACGATTTCGTGAAATTCAAGGATTCGGAATTAGCTAAGGAACGATCGAGAATAAACAAGAAGAATGCCGAAAAAAGGATAAGTTCCATAAGCTGGGGCCAGGTGGATATGCGGTGGCAATGCCTAAGTGGGATAAGTCTGAGAAAGAGATGGAGGATGCAGGTGTCACTCCGGTTACTAAGAGCTGGTCCCCCAGGGTCAGGACTTGGTTCTATGTGCATGGGGGGAGTTGGACCCGAAGACAGGCAATGTTTCGATGAGGGCAAGTCTGAAGGGAGCCGACGATGCGATACTTGTTGCAATAGAAGAGGCACGATCGGGGGTGTTCCAGCCCAACAGAGAGAACGACGAGCTTACGTGTGCCCTGGGAAATCCTGAACACCCGGGAAGAACACGAGCCAAGGGCGCTATTCCGTGGTATGAGGGAATTTCAGACTGGAACACGGACTACAGAACCCGTGCGAGAAAGAAGATTGCGGAGGAGAAGAAGAGAAAGATGGAGGAGGAGCAGAGGAAGCGGGACTATGAACGTCTTCAAGGCCTAGAAGCAAGTCAAGCGGAATTGGCAGTCAAATTCCAGCGGCAGCAGGAGCAGATCGACTCACTTACCCAGCAAAGGGGGTCTCAGCAGCTGCAGCAGCTAGCGAATGATCCAGCATTGGATAGCACCGTCCCATCCATGCCGAGAAGCAGCGTGGGTTCCGCCCCGGACGACGCAATGCTGGGTAGATACCCCATGGATGACATCATGGAGAACACTAACTGCGAGCTACACGTCAAAATGGAGAACATATCCATGAAGGTGGCGGACGCCATTGCTTTTACAAATCCCCCCGAGGCAACCTTCCATTGCAACCCGATTCCAGCGGGCTATGCTCGTGTCTTGGTTGATGAGGTGGTGGACCCATATTCGGAGCTAGAGCTTGACATTCCTGGAGGTGACGACGAACACTTTCTCGGAGAGGCCAACCATCGTATCATCCTATGGAAAAAGGATTGCATCATCTTTCGAAGGCCACCGACACCGCGTCAGCCGACTCCTCGTCGAAGTCCGCCACCGAGTCAGCAGACTCCCGCTCCTGCAAGTCCACCAAGTCCGGCAAAGTGTCAGGCCACTCCTCCTCCAAGTCCGGCAAAGTGTCAGGCCACTCCTCCTCCTCCAAGTCTGCCACAGCGTCAGACGTCCACTCCTCCTCCAAGTCCGGCACAACCTCAGGCCACTCCTCATCCAAGTCCGGCACAGCTTCAGGCCACTCCTCCTCGTCCAACTCAGCCCCGTCAGCCATCTCCGCCGCCTCAGCAATCGCAGAAGAGACACCCCGCAGCTATGGTGCGTAGCGGTACGAGTCGAGGTAGTACAGGAAGTACAGGCGAAGGCAAGTGATATAAATATGGTCCAAGCCTCAAGCCTCTTCCGCAGAGGCCTTATGACAAGTCCGAGGAGGAAATCGCAGCCATATCGAAGGCCGAGGTGGAAGCCCATTTTACACCGAAACCGCCACCGCCGCCAAGGGAGAAAGTGCCTGAGGAAACGATTGACCACTTCATTCGTATGGCTCAACCACCAGCTCCTAAGCCTGTTGACACAGACTATGAGCGCCACATCAGGAAGTTAAATCGAGCACGTCTACGTAAGGAGGCGAGCTCGGGATCGAGCAAACAACAAGAAGCTGTCAAAAAATGCGGGAAAACCATTCCCCAGCTGGGAGAACAGGCGGCGCAATCGATCCCCTCGCTTGTTGTGCCAACAACACGTAACAGTACGCGCGCCCAATATTATTGTGGGCAAACAGTTTACGTTCCCGAGGTGGGCAATGTGGTAATAACCAAGGACCATATAATGCAGGCTGAAGTTCTCAACATCACTGTTGGACAACTCCTCGAGATCGAGCCCATGCTTGTGCTTACAGAGGATGAAATAAAACGAAAATATGTCCGGGGCCAACCTTTGGTCGAGCCAGACAAGATCAAGAACCTCCCAACGAGAATGTATGAATTGCATCAATGGTACATGAACATTACCAAGATATTCGATCGATTGTCCCTCATGGTGAATGTCAAGGAGGAGCATTACTTCCATGAGAAAGCTCTGTCCGTTGAGTATTCTGAACTATTTCAGTTATACAATCAAGACGCACTCGACAAATCTATCGTCAGTTGCTATTGTCTGTAAGTGATTTCTTTCTGTAATTTAAGTCTCAAGCTAGCTGTAGTGATCCTTTTGATCAATCATTACCTGTAATTATCCTCACTATATTATTTTCTGTGGTATTATGCAGGATGAAGATGTATGAAATGAGAAAAGGTGGACGCTTTGGCATTGGGTTCATTGACCCAAACACCGTTAATGAATACACATGGCTAATAAATCCACATCATCAAAAGGCCGTAGAGGACAACATGCTAGAGTTCTTGAAGCGCCTCAAATACAATGAAGATATACTACTTCCTTACAACTTCCAGTGAGTCACACTGTCTTGTACTACAAATTCTCTGTTTTTTCCTACTAGCTAGCTACATGTTTTTGCTTACATATGCCCGCTTAATTAAGACATGCAAACGTGTGTGCATGCAGATTTCACTGGATCTTGTGTATCATTAAAGTTGACGCCGGAACAGTTGAAATACTGGACTCACTACTCAATGAAAATACTGACTATAACATCTTGTTTGGGATAGTCAACAGGTAATTTCAATCATTATTAACTATATATCTCGGCCTATTTAGTTCGTCATTTCATGATATGAACTATTTAATAACCCCTTTATTCATTTTCTTTGTCGGCGGGCAGGGCTTGGGCAAGGTTCATCAGCGTCACGGAAGGCGAATGGAAAAAAAAGCTTAAATAGTTTCGACCCAAGGCAAGTAATTAAGTAGTACTAGCTAGCTAGCTAGCTGCCATCTCTTTAATTATTATGCTTGATTAATTATTATCTGATCAAATTCCATTCTCGTAAAGACCCTGAAGCAGGCGCAGGGGACTGATCTGTGTGCATTCTGCGTTTGCGAGAACATTCGCATGATGGCGTCCGAAAGGAGCAGATCTCAAAGACAGGAATGGGTACGCTTGTCAGAACAGTATTCACAATTTTTACACCATTATCGATATCTAGTCACACAACTAATACATATGCATATTGATCTCCTTCTTAACAGTTCAGAGAGGTGCGGGAGAAGCTCCTAGAAACGGAGCGCGTAGAAGCACTTCAAGAGGAAATAGCGGGATTTTTGCTCGACCAGGTCATAAATCCAAAGGGAGAATACTATTACCCGCTACCGCCCCATGAAAACCACTTCCAATTGTCATCGTGCTCCGAAGGCACCAATTAGGCTAATGCCACTGGCTCCGAAGGCAACATGCATATGTAGGAGAAATTGTATATAGCTATACATGTGTATATGTGTGAATTAATTAATATGGTGGTTTGTGAGACATTGATGATATAAATATGTATGGTTGGTTCTACTAGAAATTCTATATATATATATATATATATATATATATATATATATATATATATATATATATATATATATATATATACATGCATAACGTGTACAATGTGTAATATCGTAAAATACCAGCAAACGAAAAAGAATTAAAATGGAAACACAAAATTAAATGAAAAAGAAATCATAAAACTAAAAACCTCCCAAACATTATAGTACCGGTTGGTCTTACCAATCGGTACTAAAGGGCTCCAGACCCCCGGAGCTGGCTCGTGCCACGTGGTTGCCCTTTAGCATCGGTTCGTGCTGAACCGGTACTAAAGGGGGGCCTTTAGTGCCCACACTTTAGTGCCGGTTATGGAACCGGCACTAAAGAGCCTTACGAACCGGTGCTATTGCCCGGTTCTGCACTAGTGTGAACATGTGAACGGCTCGGTTCAAGATTGAATTCGTAAAAGACAGTTCATCGATGCTTGATATCTTACCTGCGCTGGTCACCGAAAGTATCATGGTCTCCTCTTAATGCATTGTCCACATACGTCATGACAATCGTCTCGGAGGTCCGGCTGCACGAGGACATTTCTCTCATCGAGCAACTTCTTGTGAAGGTAGTGAGGAACGATCATCGTGGTCGGCTCGTCTAACATCCTCGTGACGTGCATGTTAGTACTAATCTTGATGCATGTAGTTAGTTGGTTAGTGGATTGACTAGTCATGCGTGCATGCATTAGATGGATAAGTAGATGTGTGTGTGTGACGTAGTGGCCACGGTAGCTAGGCTAGTTTGTGATTTGTTGGAGTGGCCGCGGTGTGCGCGTTACTTGCGTTGTGAGCAGGCGCGCCATGCAGATCATGGATGCGGCAGAGTAGGAGGGTGGGCAAGGCCCTGTGCGTGAGTGAGCCAGGGATTTAAACCCCCCGTACTGTAGTCTGTTGTGGAGAGCCAGCGATGTAGCCATTGAAAAGATAAAGAAGATTAGGGCGTGCGTGCGCCTGTGGCGGCGTTCGTGCGCCGGCCCGGAATTTCTTGTGTCTTGTGTCTTCTTCTATCTCTAGCCGAGAGTGAGAGAGGGCTGCGGTTCCAACAGTGCAGGCTGGTGAGCTCTCTGGCATTGAAGGTTTGCTTCCTTGATGAACCGTTGTTGTAAAGCCGCCAGACTATGACAATGGCCTAGTAGTAGCAGATCGCGTGACCAAGCTAGATATGCCTCGGTATATTCTTTGAGCTTCGTAAACACCATATCTGTGATCTCAGCACGGAGCTCCATAACAACACCATCAATTATGTGCACCTTGACACCCGGTGTAGGCTCCATGGCCCCGAGGGATTGCTGACCGTTCATGGTGTCCGTGGAAGTGCTCCCAGCCGCATGCGCCATCTTCTTGGCAGCCTTCTCCTAACAAAATGGGAAATAGACCATGTTTCTCTGAGACAAAAATAAGGAACATCGCACATGGGTGTTTTCCTCGAGCGTGTGCATGCGGCGCACGCTGTGGGATCTGCCTGGCCGGTTGGTGCTCTCGGCTCACCTTGGGAAGGCTTCGTGAGGCCACCGGATTAGATACCGTGAGCTGGTGCAGTTCGGGCACATTATCAAGCTTATAGGTGTAACGACTTTGATCATCGAAAAGGTGGCTTCGAGTTGATCCATGTAATATTTATTTTATCAAACTCTGTGAAATAATAATAATAAAGATGGTTGTGTGGATCCCTCGATGCAGAGGCCAGGGTTATCCTCTTTTAAAAAAAACACACACACGGTTTTTCTGTTGTGTGTCCAAAGTACACGCGATGGTGCATTCTACACGGGTGTATATGAAAAATTGCACATGTTTGTAGCAACTTTGAATTGATGACACGTGATAGTAGTTGTGGCACCATAGTAGAAGAGAGAGGGGCGTAAGGACGAGTTCTTTTGTTTTGTCTGTGTGCCGTGATGGAGGATGAGGTTTAAAAAAAAAATCATATCTCTCTTTATTTATGACTCAATCAGCATTACATCACCTATAAGAGAGGGATGAGCTTGCTAGGAGGATCAACAAAAGAACTATTACAAGATGAGCCCGTGGCCAAATTTGCTAATTCGTGAGCAACAGAGTCTTTCTAGGACAGTGCACAAACGAGGTATAAGGGAAGCTGCACGCGATATGATAGCAATCATCAAAGATTGCAGTCGCTGGACCTGCAAATCGTCCTCCTTCATTCCTCATACTGATAACCTCAAGACTATCTAAATTGACAATAACCGTGTTGCAACCGATTGTTTGTGCTAGGCAAAGACCATATCACAATGCAGTAGCTTCAGCAGATAGCACATCGTAACATAAGTCAATTTTCCAATTCCCTGCATTTATGAATTTGCCCCTATCATCACGAATAATTAAGTTCATGATCAAACGAAGTGTCCACATTGAGCTTCACATGTTCATTAGGAGGTAGCATCCATCCTCCTGATTTTCTCTTAGCTTTTGTTTGCGCTGCGGAAGTGTAGTTTGATGGAGGACAAGGTTACTCGTGCACGGATTCCAGGAACAAAGCGAGGCGGTGAGTTGCAGTCGATGCGATAGATTCCTCGTGCACTAGAAAGGAAGTTTTTGAAATGGTTCATCCACTCAAAAACCGATCCCAAATAGAGTCGGATGGACCGGTTTGGCCCTATATACTCGTGGCAACACTAGCCCCAACAAACGAAGAAGAAGAAGAAGCAACGAATCCCTTTCCCTAGTCGTCGAGAACGATGGGGGCGCGTCTTCCACACCTTTAATGATTGATTACTTAGTACAGAAATTATTTGAAATTCGGTCGTAGTGAGGAGCTCTCAACATTTATAGAGCTTCACACATTTATTTGGAATTTAATACTTTGTCCGGTCTCTTTCATTTCCTCTCACAATGTCAAACAAGCTATTTTTTTCATGACACGATCTTCCATTGTTTTGCTTGTGATCATGAAAGCTAAACATGCTCAACGCTTATGAGAGAAAACAAAAACGGTCAAATTTGAGTGCTAACTTCAAAACAAAGTATGGAACAATGCATGCTTTGATGGTTTGAGAGTTCCATCTCTACTTGCTACTCGTTTTAAGTTAAAATAGTTTTGGCTAATTTTTTTTCTCAACTTCTATTCTTTTACGAAATTTTTCTATTTTCTTGACGCATTCAAACAGAAAATATAGTTTAACATATATGAATAATAATCTAGACTCGACAAACAACTAGGGGTGCATGAGTAATTCATACATGTAATAAAAATACCATAATGTTACAGTATCATCTTTCATCGTAAAAATTCACTCAACAACGGATAAGTAATTCTTCTGCTCATAGAGAGCTAAATCTAAGGGAAAAGCTTACCTTCAGCCGGCTGATGCACGCGCGAGCGTCCGCCGCTTGCATAGCCGTCAGATCAATCCTGATCAAGTGGCCACGCTGGTCACAAGGTAGTCCTGCACAGCAAGTCTTTTTCTTGCAATAAAGGGCATGTTTCACTAGATTTCTGCAACAAGGGACTAGTTTCAGAAAGAAAGAAAAAACAATTGGGTGGTGAAGGTTTTTTTCCCTGCAACTGAGGTCTTGTTTCAAAAGATTTCTTCAACATATCTTTTGTATTGGAAAGAAAAGAAAAGTTTCGGTTGTGAAGGGCTTTTTCTGCAACAAGTGTCTTGTTTCAGAAACATAGCCCGAGTTGCAACAGCGCAGGAGCGCCCGGCATTAGAGAGTGAGTTGTCAGACATTGCAACATGAGGCATGTTTCAGAAACATAGCTCTGGTTGCAGAAAACGCCGAAGAAGCGTCGGCCGTGAGAGGTCGTCGCCGTTGTGCTCGATTGGAGCTACCAGCTTCTCGCGGGGCTGAGACGGAGGAGGAGGAGCAACTCCGGCGAGCACGGCAAGGACTAGTTCCCTCGGTGTGCCGGTGGCAGCGATTTTGTGGTGGCGGGGCTGGCGCCGTGATGGGCGCAGCTGTGTCAGGACGACGGATAGAGGAATCTGTTTTCGAAACTGAGCGGTTGTTGAAGGAAGTAAGAAGGTGGTCACGCGCATGGTGGTTAGATCTGACGGCTGTCAGATCCAATGCAACTCCATGCGGCAGATGTTTCTAATACATTCGTCGGCGGACGCGTAGCGGCTCCCTAAATTTAAATGGTTACATTCATGTTTTAAGTTTTAACGCATCAATTTTAGAACTGCTGGAAAAGCAGAAAAAATCTGTAAACCTGAGCCTTATCCCTCCACGCCTAAAATCATTTTTACGAAGATGCTCTGCTGTCCGAAATCGTAACACGGCAGAAGTACAAACAGTTCCTCCGCAATATTTCTAGAGTGTTTAAAAAAAATCAAGAGCGGGCCGGTTTTGGAGTTTTCTTTCTTCCTTGAGACCTCGAACAAGGCAGCAAACCGATCACAAATAGAGTCGGACGGCCGGGCCCTATATACACTAGAGCCTCCCGCTCGTCGACGCACTCTCGTGACAAACGCTAGCCCCAACAACAGAGAAGAAGAAGAAGCAAGCAGCAAGCGGATCCGGATCTCTACTCGTCGAGAACAATGGCGGCGCTCAGACAGGCGGCGAGAAGGCTTTGCTACCATCTCGGGACAAAAACGGTACTCATTCTGTTAGGAGCTAGGGTTCTGCCGGTTCTAGGGCGGAGATTGTAGGGGAAAGATGAAGGAAGACGAGGTCGAGGGCGCGGCGGCCGGCGGCTGGGCGCCGTCCTTGCATGGTGGAGAAGAGGCGGCGGCGGCGCAAGAGGCGGCTAGGGTTAGGTCTCCCGGCCCCCTAAGGGAAGCCGAGCAAATACTGATTGCTTCTTGCTTGATTAGATTGATACATCTCCTCTCTTTATATAGAGGTTTACTTGACTTCTAAGCAAACGACCCTAATACCGATAAGATAATTGGGCTAAGCCCCTAATAACGACAAGATAACTTGGGCCAATATGCCAGTCATAACACTTCTCCACGCCTGCACAAACAGCTCGTCCTCGAGCTGTAAGGCGGGGAAGCGCTTGCTGAACTTCTTGAGGTGATCAACCAGCGTCAAACACCTCCGCGACAGCTAGGGCGGCCAGGTCTCCGAGTCCGGCGGCGACAACGTCCTCCTCAATGTAGTCTGCAGCCTCCAGGTAGAAGAGTCGGGGGCAGACGTGGCCGGGCATGTAGGTCTCGTCGCAGTTGAAGCACAACCCTTGGCAGCGACGCTCGATTAGCTAGGCCGAGGTGAGCCGACGGAACGGGCGCGCCGCGGTCGTAGCAAGGAGTGCCGCGGAAGCCTGAGTAGGCCGACCCTGCACGGGAACATCCGGCCAGGGTGGCGGCCCAGCGGCCCAGGACGGTGATGCCTGCTGGATGGCAACCGCGCGGCGCTCGAACGCGCGGGCATAGTACATGGCCGTCTGGAGGTCCTAGGTCCCTGCAGCTCGACATCCACGCGGATATGATCTGGCAGACCGCCGACGAAGAGTTCGGCCCGCTGGTGAGCCGTCACGCCGGACGCGTGGCACATCAGGGCCTGAAAGTGGTCGGTGTGGTCCTGCACCGTAGAGGTGAAGGGAAGGCGGCCCAACTCCGTCAGCCGGCTCCCACGTATCGGTAGTCCAAATCGAAGGAGGCAGAACTCGCGAAAATGCTCCCATGGGGGCATGCCGCCCTCGTCCTGCTCGAGGGCATAGTATCACGTCTGTGCGGCGCCGCGGAGGTGATAAGAGGCGAGCCAGGTGCGGTCCGACGCGAGCGTCCTTTGCCCCCGGAAGAATTGCTCGCACTGGTTGAGCCAGTTGAGGGGGTCCTCGGCGCCGTCATAGGTGGCGAAGGCGAGCTTGGCAAAGCGCGGAGGTGTCTGAGCATGACCGCCGTGAGTGTACGGCTCGGCGGTACGGAGCAGCGAAGAGGATGGTGTTGGTCCGGTGTGCACAGGTGGTCCGCAGGAAAGTGGTGGCCCGTCGAAGCCAGCATGGAAACCCGCAGAGCCGGAGGGCCCGTCGTACGACAGGGAGGGGGCCGGCTGGTCCGCGACCATGGTGTAGACTGGCGGCGATGACGTCCCGGCCAACCAGGCCGGAAGCTGGGACGGCGAGGGCGGGAACCGCACTTGCTGAATCGGCATGCCCGCCGGCGCGGTTGTAGTCAACCCGGTGCTGGGCGGCGGAGGCGGCAGCTGCTGCTGCCTGGAAACGGCGGAGGCGGCGGGCGCGGCGATGGCCGCGGCCGGCCATTGTGGCCAGATCGGGGCGGTAGAGGGGGCTGGCTGTAGCCGCAGCGGCCCGACCAGCATCGCGGTGGCCCCGGGGTGCGGCGGTTGCCAGGGCGATGGCGGCGAGGACCCGGGTGGCGTGGGTGACGCGGCGAGGGCCGACGCCGGCCACTGCGGCCATTGGGGCGCGGCGGCGGGTGGCGGATGAAGCGGCCAGTGGTGATGTAGAGGCCCGATCGGCGCCGTGGGTGCCGAATACCACGGTAGGGCAGTTGGCCCGGTCGCGGCGGCCGGCGGCCCGTAGGGGCCGGCTAGGTATAGCCGTATCCCCTAGACGGCGGCGACGAGATCGTTGAGGACCCCGGTGATCTCCGCCAGGGAGTAGACGGCGGCCGGTGGTGCGGTGGAGGGCGCCGTCATCTGGGTGGTGGCGACGCCGGAGGATGTGACCAGCGGCGCGGACGGGGAGAGCAGTGGTGCGATGGAGAAGGCCAGCGGCGTGGTGGTGACGGTCGGCAGCGGAAGCGACGGGATGGGCGGCGACGAAGACATGATCGAAACTGAGCTACCTGATACCAAGATGTTAGGAGTTAGGGTTCTGTCGGTTCTAGGGCGGAGATTGTAGTGGAAAGATGGAGGAAGACGAGGTCGTGGGCGCGGCGGCCGGCGGCTGGGCGCTGTCCTTGTGTGGTGGAGAAGAGGCGGCGGCGGCGCAAGAGGCGGCTAGGGTTAGGTCTCCCGGCTTCCTAAGGGAAGCCAAACAAATACTGATTGCTTCTTGCTTGATTAAATTGATACATCTCCTCTTCTTATATAGAGGTTTACTTGACTCCTAAGCCCCTAATAACGATAAAATAATTGGGCTAAGCCCCTAATAACGATAAGATAACTTGGGCCATGGCCCACCTAATATATCGGTCATAACACCTCCCTCTCCTACCTTTGATCCCTCTCGTTGCTGCGCTCCAGAACGGCACCCGCTTTCTTTCCGCGGCGTGGTGGCCTGATCTAGGGTTGTCCATGGCAGAATCGTTGCTGCGGAATCCTTCATCCATCACCCACCCAAATCCTGCGCGAACCCGAGCTGGGGTCGAAAATCCTCAATAAATCTTCCACTTTTGTTCCATGCATGCCAATCATCTCCCTGCGGATTTGTGCGCGTTGCAGGGTCTTTTTGAGCCAACGGCTGCCCAGGAGAAAGCTATGTTGCAGGCCGCCGTGAAAAGGTTCAACTTTGATGCTAAGGATGTCGATGATGTGGCCCGCAACATCTTCTGGGGACTACGGAAGGACGGTCATCAGAATATAACCCATGCTGATGTGACCCGAATTGTGCAGGCCTTCTCTAAATTGCAGAAGAAATTAGGCTTAGAATGAAGCTACGAGCAATAACTAGCTTTACAGTACAATGTCATAAGAGTCAATAGCTAGATTTACAGTACAATGTTAGTAATCTAGAAACTCTCGTGAACAAATGTAATATGATCTGGATACTTGCTATTTTCCTTCTTCGTATTATTATTGATATAATATGCCTACCAGATTAGGGTGTGGAGAAATCAAAGAGAAACACTCTAATTTCTCAGTTTTTTTGGGTTCTCAGTATGGTTTTCGTTGTCCGAGTTGTCGTGCTTGGTGTGTTTTGGTTGTCCAAGTTGTCGTGCTTCGTATTGTTGACCTAAATTGTGCTTGGTCGATTTGTTTTTGTTGTCGTGTTGTTTCATGATTCCATAGTAGTCTGCATGCCGTGCCAGGTTTTTGCTAGTTTGCCTCTCATAAACAACTGCGTGTCAAATTGCAGCTGTAGATTTTGCTGAATAGCAAATTATGCCGTCTTTTGCTTTTTCATCTGGTAATTCTAGAATACAAAAGTCTCGTCTTAACCCTTCACCTACATGGTGTTCAACCAAACACAGCAATCACAAAAACAAGCATAGGTTGCAAGAAATAAACAGAACACACACTACCACCATACATGGAAACTTCCTTGAGATTTCCACTAGTGAGGTGTAACTTAGGCTCATATTTTGTCAATGTTGGAGATAACCTGGAGATAGAAAGCATTTTATGATGCTACAATTATCATCAAATATGAACATAATTTGAAAACCGATGATATGTGAAGTACAGACTTCACATCCAGCAAGCTATAGGCAACTAAAGAAATAATTATGCAAACTGGGACATCCCTCGAGCTAGAACTGTCACTCATGCACAGCACAATGTATATCAGGGCGAGGCTTCATATTTTACAAAGTAGAAACTGGAAATTGTAAAACATAATATGTTGGGAACTTGCTCGACACCCTAAACGGGGTGTGCCTCTTTCATTATATAAAGGTACCAAGAGGTACAATACAATGTTACAAGGTTAATACATAGACTACGTATATATATACAGTCTAACACCCTCCCTCAATCTTAACTGTGGCCTGAAGTACAAAGCAAGTTAAGATTGCGCCTACAGCCTACAAACTGTGGTTGTGGAAGAGGCTTCATGAAGATGTCAACAAGTTAATCCTTTGACGGAATAAACTTGATACAAAGTAGCTTCTGTGCAACACGTTCCCTTGTGCAACACGTTCCCTAACAAAATGATAGTCAACCTCAATGTGTTTTGTCCTCGCATGAAACACTGGATTAGAAGAAAGATATGTAGCACCAATGTTGTCACACCACATGACTGTAGGACGAGCTTGAGGAACACGCAACTCTCTCAGCAGAGACTGTACCCATATGATCTCAGCAGTTGCATCAGCAACAGCTTTGTACTCAGCCTCAGTACTACTGCGAGATACAGTTGCTTGCTTGCGAGCATTCCAGGCGATCAAGTTAGGACCCAGAAATACCGCATAGCCCCCCGTGGATCGCCTGTCATCTGGACTACCAGCCCAATCTGCATCAGAGAAAGCTGAGAGCTCATATGATGGTGCAGGCTGAAGAAGCAAACCATAAGAATCAGTAAGGCTGACACAGCGCAAAATACGCTCCACAGCTGACCAGTGAGACGTCCTGGGTGCATGCAAAAACTGACAGAGACGGTTAACTGCATAGGAGATATCAGGCCTGGTAATGTTGGAAATATGCCCTAGAGGCAATAATAAAAGTATTATTATATTTCATTGTTCATGATAATTGTCTTTTATTCATGCTATAACTGTATTATCCGGAAATCGTAATACACGTGTGAATACTTAGACCACACTATGTCCCTGGTAAGCCTCTAGTTGACCAGCTCGTTGTGATCAACAGATAGTCATGGTTTCCTGACTATGGACATTGGATGTCGTTGATAACGGGATCACATCATTAGGAGAATGATGTGATGGACAAGACCCAATCCTAAGCATAGCATAAAAGATCGTGTAGTTCGTTTTGCTAGAGCTTTGCAAGTGTCAAGTATCTCTTCCTTCAACCATGAGATCGTGTAACTCCCGGATACCGTAAGAGTGCCTTGGGTGTACCAAACGTCACAACGTAACTGGGTGACTATAAAGGTGCATTACAGGTATCTCCGAAAGTAGCTGTTGGGTTGACACGGATCGAGACTGGGATTTGTCACTCCGTATGACGGAGAGGTATCTCTGGGCCCACTCGGTAATGCATCATCATATTGAGCTCAATGTGACCAAGGTGTTGGACACGGGATCATGCATTACGGTACGAGTAAAGTGACTTGCCGGTAACGAGACTGAACAAGGTATTGGGATACCGACGATCGAGTCTCGGGCAAGTAACGTACCGATTGACAAAGGGAATTGCATACAGGGTTTGATCGAATCCTCGACATAGTGGTTCATCTGATGACAACATCGAGGAGCATGTGGGAGCCATCATGGGTATCCAGATCCCGCTGATGGTTATTGACTGAGAGCGTCTCGGTCATGTCTGCATGTCTCCCGAACCCGTAGGGTCTACACACTTAAGGTTCGGTGACGCTAGGGTTATGAAGATATGTATATGCAGAAACCCGAATGTTGTTCGGAGTCCCGGATGAGATCCCGGACGTCACGAGGAGTTCCGGAATGGTCCGGAGGTAAAGAATTATATATAGGAAGTGCTATTTTGGGCATCGGGACAAGTTTCGGGGTTATCGGTATTGTACCGGGACCACCGGAAGGGTCCCGGGGGTCCACCGGGTGGGGCCACCTGTCCCGGGGGGCCACATGGGCTGTAGGGGGTGCGCCTTGGCCATCATGGGCCAAGGGCACCAGCCCCTATAGGCCCATGCGCCTAGGGTTTCCCCCTAGGAGGAGTCCTAGTGGTGGAAGGCACCCCTAGGTGCCTTGGGGGGGAGGGAAACCTCCCCTAGGCCGCCGCCCCCCCTAGTAGATCTCATCTACTAGGGCCGGCGCCCCCCCTGGCACCCCTATATATAGTGGGGGAGAGGAGGGACTCAACACACCAGCCCCTGGCGCCTCCACCTCCCCCCTTTACGTCTCTCCCTCGTAGTCTCGGCGAAGCCCTGCTGCTGTGTCGCCCTGCATCCACCACCACGCCGTCGTGCTGCTGGATCTTCATCAACCTCTCCTTCCCCCTTGCTGGATCAAGAAGGAGGAGACGTCTCCCGTCCCGTACGTGTGTTGAACGCGGAGGTGCCGTCCGTTCGGCGCTGGTCATCGGTGATTTGGATCACGTCGAGTACGACTACATCATCACCTTGCAAGCTTCCGCACGCGATCTACAAGTGGTATGTAGATGCAAACTCTCTCCCTAGACTCGTTGCTTAGATGAACTCATAGATGGATCTTGGTGAAACCGTAGGAAAAATTTTAATTTTCTGCAACGTTCCCCAACAGGTAATAGTGAGGTATTGCAGACCACCAACAAGACTGCGATACTCAGTAGCATCCTCAGGCGAGAGAGAATCTCCATCAAGGGCAGATAACCGATCAGTGGCAGACATCGGAGTAATAGCATGTTTGCACTTCAGCATACCAGCACGACGCAACAAGTCCAAGGAGTACTTCTTCTGTGTAAGAGTCAAACCAGCAGAAGAGCGTGAAACCTCCAGACCAAGGAAAAAATACAAAGCACCCAAATCCTTGACAGCAAAGTCACCACTGAGTGCAACCACCAGCCGATCAGCAGCAGAATGTGATGAACTGATGAGAATGATATCGTCAACATAAACCAGAAGATACATCGTAAGCTCAAGACGCTGAAGAAGAAACAACGATGTGTCTGCAGTGGAGGGAGTAAACCCAAGTGCTCGGAAAATGGAGCCAAGACAAGCATGCCATGCACGAGGAGCCTGTTTCAGTCCATATAGCGCCTTAGTCAGACGACGGAGATGACGAGGGCGTGCAGGATCAACAAATCCAGGTGGCTGACGCATAAAAACCTCCTCCTCCAGAATACCATGGAGGAAAGCGTTCTGCACGTCAAGCTGGCGTAGAGACCATCCACGAGTGACAGCAAGAGACAACAGCAAGCGAATGGTAGTAGGCTTGATGACTGGACTGAACGTGTCTTCATAATCAAGACCATACCTCTGTTTGAAGCCCTTGGCAACAAGCCGTGCCTTGTAGCATTCGATGGAACCATCAGCATGTCTCTTGACTTTGAAAACCCACTTGGAATCAATAATATTGACACCACATACTGGAGGAACAAGCTGCCAAGTGTCATTTTTCTGGAGAGCCTGAAACTCCTGTTCCATAGCAGCGCGCCAGTGAGGAATACTCAGTGCAGCCTGGAAGTGTCGAGGCTCAGCAGTGGGATCAGCAACAGTGTGAGCCATGCACGCGGCGAGCCATGCCACAGTCCCGTCCTTGCGTTCCTTCGGACAGAAAATGCCCGACTGACTCTGTGTACGAGGACGAAGAGGGATCACAGGCCGTGCCGGCGATATCGATGCAACCGGTGATGGAGATGAAGCTGCAGCCTCGGGGGAGCTCGTACTAGGGCTCCCGAGCGATGACAAGCTAGGCGAGGCCAGCCCACTAGCAACCGAGGCGGGACTGGCCGGGTCCAGGTCCGGGCTGGTTGAAGCAACTGCCGACCGAGGCGAAGATGCGTCCAGGTCAGGCGTGACCCCTCCTTGGTCAGGCGGAGTGTCGGGCGAGGCCAGCGGCACGCCAGGCGAGGCCATCAGGGGGCCAGGCGGGGCGCCGGCCGAAGGACTGGGCGAGGCCAGTGGCGGGCCAGGCGCCATCCGGGTGCCAGGCGAGGCGCCGAACGAGGGACTGGGCGAGGCCAGTGGCGAGCCAGGTGAGGCCACCCGTGGGCCAGGCGAGACCGGCGCCCGCACAACAGCTTCCAGTGGCGGTGAAGAGGCAGGTACGCGGGTCGAACCCGATATGCATGGCCCATGTACATCCTGAGCAGGAGTTGCCACGTCGGTGTCCTGGTCATCAAGAAGCTCAAGACGAGCGCCACGTCCAATACCTGCAGCATGATTAGGCAACAACACAGGGGCATATGCAACATCCACAAATTGATCAGGCAAAGGTATGGACATGTGCACCGGTTGTGAGGAAGTGGTAGAGTTTGTCGGAAGTGCGCGAAAAGGAAACACGTTTTCATCAAACACTACGTCACGAGAGATGTAAACGCGATTAGTAGGAACATGAAGGCATTTGTACCCTTTGCGAAGAGAACTATACCCCAGGAAGACGCACTTTTTAGACCGAAACTCTAACTTCCGCTTGTTATATGGGCGAAGATGAGGCCAACATGCACACCCAAACACCTTAAAAAAAGTGTAGTCTGGAACCTCGTTGAGCAAAAGTTCAAGCGGAGTTTGCATTTTCAGGAGTCGTGAGGGAATCCTATTTATGAGAAAACAAGCTATGGAGAAAGCATCACTCCAAAACCGAAACGGAACGGATGCATGAGCTAGCAAGGTGAGGCCAGTTTCAACAAGATGACGATGCTTACGTTCGGCAGTTCCATTTTGCTGATGTGTATGAGGACAAGACACACGATGCGAAATCCCAAGTTTGTTAAAAAAGAGTTGAGGTTGTGGTATTCCCCTCCCCAGTCAGATTGAACATGGATGATTTTCTGCTTAAGGAGACGCTCAACATGTCCTTGAAACTGGATAAAAACATCAAACACATCAGACTTGCGTTTAATAAGATACAGCCAAGTAAACCGACTATAAGCATCAATAAAACTGACATAATAATTGTGGCCACTAACAGACGTCTGGGCATGACCCCAAACATCAAAGAACACAAGCTCAAGAGGATGTTTCACAACACGACTAGACTCTGAAAACGGAAGTTGGTGACTCTTGCCCTGCTGACAGGCATCACAAACGGTTTCAGCAGATTTATTGGACACAACTGGTAGTTCATGACGATGCAACACATGACGAACTATAGGAGCCGCAGGGTGACCAAGGCGCGCATGCCAGTGCGTAGGCGACACACGAACACCACTGAACGCCTGAGGAGAAGACTGCATGGATGGTGTGCGCGGTGCATCAAGTGCGTACAGACCATGGCAAAGACGACCGCTAAGCAGAACGACCCTCGTGTCCCGATCCTTGATAAAGAAACGAAAAGGGTGAAACTCAGCAAGGACATTATTATCACGTGTAAGTTGAGGAATGGACAACAAACTACGCGTAGCAGAGGGAACACGAAGGACATTGGAAAGATGTAGTTTGTGAAAATTGTGTGTAAGGAGAGAAGCTTGACCAACATGGGAGATGTGCATACCTGCTCCACTGGCGGTGTGCACCTGATCGTGACCACGGTATGCCTCCTGAGTAGAGAGCTTGCCCATCTCGCCGGTGAGGTGGTTAGTAGCGCCGGTGTCCATATACCATGTTGGATCAATGGAGTAGGATGGAGTGCGACCATGATCATGAGACATCACGGCGGCGGCGGCCTGCTTGTCGTTTCCTTTGCCATTGTTGCCAAGGCCTAGAAAATCTTGCTTGTAGCGACGATGACAGCGAGATGCAATGTGGCGCTCCAGGCCACACAGTTGGCAAGCCTGCGGGGCACCGCAAGAGGAGCAGCAAGCAACCGGCCGGTTGCCACCCGTGATGGATGGCGCATTGCCACGCGTGGCCGGCTGTGAAGATGGTGCCTGCTTGCCACCTGAAGATGAAGACCGCTGAGGTTTGCCGCGAGTCGCGGCATTGGCGGAGGCAAAACCCGGCGAGACACGGCGTGCCTTGATGCGTTGTTCACGGCCAAGGAGTCGGGCATACAGCTCACGAGGTGGAAGTGGATCGTCACGGCCATGAACGTTCTCAATGAGATTGTCATAATCGTCGTCGAGCCCGTTAAGAACGAAAGTGGTGAACTCCTCATCCTGCAGAGACTGGCCAACGGAGGCCAGTGTGTCGGCAAGACCCCGCATCTTGTTGAAGTAGTCCGTGATGCTGAGGTCACCAAGCTTGGTCTCACCAAGCTCGGTGCGTATAGAATGAGCACGTGCCTGAGACTGTGAGGCGAAGCTGGTGTGAAGCGCCGCCCACGCCTCCCGGGATGTGGCAGTGAAGATGACCAGCGACGAGACGCTCGGAGTGAGCGAGGACTGGATGGCAGAGAGAATGGCCTGATCCTGGGCCACCCATGTATGATACGCCGGGTGATGAGTCGGCGGACACGGGATGGATCCGTCAACATAGCCCTCCAGATAGCGGCTGCGCAGAAGAGGCAACACCTGGGCACGCCAGGACAGATAGTTGTCCGGCGTGAGCTTCACCGGCAGCAGATGCGAGAAGTAGAACTGTGATGGCGCCGTGACCTGAGCGGCGTGAGCATGCATCGGTGGAGCGTAGAGGCCCATCGACGGGGCTGTCTCGAGATTAGGAGCACCCGCCGAGTAGACGCCAGGGGCACCAGGAGCGAGGGCGTCGGCTCCGTAGGTCGCCGTGGCCCCGTAGGACGGGTGCGGCGGTGCCGCCACGAAACCGGACGGCGCGGGGTAACGCGGCGACGCCGCGTAGGGCTGCGGCGGCTGCGCCAGGTAGTGCTGCTGCGGTGGCAGCGCCGAGTGGATCGGCGCCGGCGGTGGCCCGTGATGATGTGGCGAGGGAGCCGCATAGGGTTGATGATGATGCGGCGCCGTGTAGGACGCCACGGGCCAGGAGGATTGCGGCGGCGCGCCGTACAGGGCGGGCGCGACGCCACCGGATGGCTGCGCGACAACGCCGTAGGGCGGCTGCACGGCAGCGGCCTGAGACGGCGGCGCGGCGAACTCAGCAGATGAGTCGGCCGTCGGATGCGATCCGATCGGAGACTCGGTCGGCGGCAGGGCTCTGCAGGCCGACGCAAGTGGCCTAGAATTGAGGAACGGCGACATAGGGGCGAGGGCCGGCGCGACGGCGGTGGCAGCGACGGAAGTCGGCGCACCGGCGGCGGCGGCGGCGGGAGCAGCGGAAGACATCGAAACCCTAGTTTGATACCATGTAAAACATAATATGTTGGGAACTTACTCGACACCCTAAACGGAGTGTGGCTCTTTCATTATATAGAGGTACCAAGAGATACAATACAATGTTACAAGGTTAATACATAGACTACGTATATATATACAGTCTAACAGAAATGACACGCACTGGAGGAAATTAAACTTGCAACACCTCGGGCCATCGGATACGTTTAACCCTTGGCTTTAGCGATGTAGTCAGTCCCGAATTAAGTGTGTGCTGCAGTTGCTGGATACAGTGGAAACGGCAACAACAAGTCCACTCGGGTTCTTTTTTTTCTGGATTAGTTTGAATTGCTTACCACATATGTCACGTGATAGTTCACTCAGATTCTTAGCGAGGCATGCACGTATGTACGTACATGTGTTAAGCAGTTGGCAGAACTAAGTAGTGAGCACCCTCATATCGAATGCCAAATGTTCAAATGGAACTATACATCGAAAACTCATTAGGCCAATACATACATGCATACAAATTGAAGTATAATTCAAATATGATTCAGACAGTACCACAGATGATGAAATTTTAGATGAAGCAAAAAAAAATTTGGCAAAGATTAAGCAGGATGTCCAGGCAAACGTACGAACGAAAGAAAATAATAGATGATATTATACAAGTAAAAGAACACCAATTAAGAAATGAGCATGAAGCAAATTTTATTGCAAATGTGTATCTTCGCATATTTGTCTTTCTTCACTAAGCCATCCGAAAATGCG
>NC_041381.1:692145208-692146066 GCF_002162155.2 Triticum dicoccoides
CCGACTAGGTGCGTGCGCTGTGGTTCGTGCACTTGTGTGTACTGGAAAATTGTTAAAAACCACTGTAATTTATCTACGCTATTAATATGTTGAAATACATCGATTATACATGTCAGTCTTCTACAGATATGTCGTACGTACTGTTGTATTATCCCCTCTATGACCACGGGTGGACCTTATATGTTTACTTCTTTGCTTCTTGTTCATCTCCTTCCTCCTGTCTCTGCATTCTTAATCGGGACAAACTCTTCTTCCTTCTGTACATCACCATTGTTGTTCCATCTTCTCTCATCTGACGCATTATATTCCCTTTGCATTCATGTACTTTCTTTCCTTTGCTACTTCACCTACCGTGGGTATTCTGTGCACAATCAATATGGGATCTTTCGAAGGGGAGTTTGATGGATTAAAGTTGCAATTCGACAGGTAATTTCTTCTATTACTCCTTCCGTTCTGCGAGTATTCTTGCTTACTCACCTAGGCCTCTCATATCTTTCTATCTGCCAATGCATCGATGCAAATTTGTGAAACTCAGACCATCTGATGTAAAGTCTTCTTTACCATCTCACGTATGTGCGGACGATTTGGATGTCACTAACATTCAGTCATCACACGATTATGTATCGGCAACTGGGGAACATGATTTTCTTTCGCAACGAACTTCTTTTACAGATCGACAGATTCAGATTTCTGAATCTGTTCCTTCTCTCGATTCAGCGCCCATGGATATGTCAGTTTCTTCATAATACATCCATCAACATACTATATGATTCTAAAATCTCTTCTGTCCATATTAATTGTTTATTTCTTCATCCTAAAGTTATGTTATATGAAACTTATTGCATTTATGTTTCATTC
>NC_041381.1:692146094-692242715 GCF_002162155.2 Triticum dicoccoides
TTTTTTTAGAAAAGGAGGATGGCCCCCGGCCTCTGCATCTGGGAGATGCATACGGCCACTTTATTAATTATTCTCGAGGACCTTACAAAGTATTACAAACAATATACCTGAATCCACCATCTTGGCAACATATGCCACTACTCTTATCCATATGATGAAGGGATGCTAGCTGGGCCCCTACCCAAACTACTCACCTAAACCTAACATCAAAAGCCGGAAGCCCCAGCCGAGCCACATACTGGGTCTGGGGCACAATCCGGTCAGACACACTCTTGCGTCGTCGCCACCATCTTCCACAGGTCCGTCTTCAGATGATATTGAGTCTTCTACCTTGTGAAGGCCACATCAGCCATCGACGTCACCATGACGCCAGACAGCTACCTCCTCCTGCGCGAGTCCATCTCGGCGCATCGGACGCCGAGCCTCCACGGCGCCATGCCGCCGATCTCCGCAGCCATCAATGAGTGAGATGAAGTACCGCTCCACCACGGCAAGTACAAGGTGAGGAAGGGCGAGGTCACCATCGGAGACACGGCCGGAAGATAAGCACCGCAGCCATGGAGCTGCAACGCGGTAGATCAGACGGGCCGCCACCAGGAACCAGACAAACTCGCCATGCACACCCAGCATCCCCAGGCCCAAATCGGCGCCTTCAAGAAGGTGACGACGCTGTGGCGCCGCCGCCGCTTAGCCACCGGGGCTAGGGTTTTCACCCGGGCGTAGGGGAAGGGGGGAGGCAGGGGAGGTATAGCCTCGGCGCCGCCACCAAGGAGGGAATGGCGTCCGGGACGCCATCGACGCCGTGACCGCCACCGGCGGCCAAAGGTTTCCCCCGGCCAAGCACCTTGCCGCCACCTCCAAACCAGCCACAACATGAGCCAGGCCGGCCGGAGGTCATGCATCACGAGCGGATCAGATCGCCTCCGATCTGACGAGGGGAGCCCGGGGCCTCCCCGTGCCACGACCAGCGCCCACCGGGACCTCGCTGCCCGCGCAGCCGAGGGGATCCGGCCTACCTCACCGACGAGCACTCCCTGCCGTCGGAGTAGTGTCGTCCGCACCAGCGAGGCCGCCGCCTCAGATCCCACCAGCGCGCGCCACCCGACGCGCCGGCCGCCGAGTTCCGCCGCCGCGCCCGAGGGAGGAACCCCCCGCGGCCCCTACTCCAGGCGAAGGCAGGCGAGATCCCGCCGCCGCCGGCACCGCGCGAGCTTTGCTCGGCGGCGCCCGCCGGCGGCGGCGGGAGGAGAGGAAGGAGGTGGGGTTGGGTCGGCGGCGGCTAGGGTTGGGCGCCCGGGTCGCCCGCGGGGGGGCGACACGGGGCTGCGGCAGATCCCAGTAACCTACCACCAACCGGTCCCAAAATGGACTCCAAAGCCTCCGCCGGTGCTTCTTAACCAGTTCTTAATGTCTTCATGTACTACACCTTTCATAATCTTATGCATTCTAGACTGAATGCTGATTCTGATATCCATTCTGGGTTAGACCAAATGTCTTCGCTCTCTAATATGAGTATTCCTGCCAGTCAGATATACCTCTGTCAGTCAGGAATGAATATAATAGATTGTCTCAATATTTTCTCAGTACACACTTCTATTCCAGTCATATCTAGAGATGTTGATCACCCAATTGAAATTTTCTGAAATTTTAGCTTTCTTTCTCATTTATTTTTCCTTACTTTTTTCAGATGGAAAGGAGTATAAATTGTACTGATATCTGCTCACAACCGATAGATGATCAACATGATGAGGAACCTGGCCCTAGTGATACTGCTAACTACAACGGATTGTCACAACATTCAAAGAGTACACACTTTCATGCGATTTATGTGATATGTATATTTCTTTCATACTCTATTTCTATGATGGCTCTTTCTGTTATTTGCAACCTCTGTTAACGTTCTTTGAGATCGATGGCATAAAAGTCTTAATTCTACCAACATCTCATTTCATTCACTTGATGTTTTGTCCGATGTCCCACTTTCCCCTGATATTTCTCAGTTTCACTCTATGCCTTCACTACAATCACCTCAATTAGCGTATACTCATGCTTCAGATGACTCCACTTTGCATAATCAGCACCCATCATCTTCTGTGCTAATAGATGAACAAAATGATGCCAATTTGAGCCAACGTGCACCGACAACTCACGTGACTAATTTCGCTGCATTAGTTAGTGGCATAACAATAATTCATGAAAATTTAGTGGCAGCTTTCCGATATCCCAAGTGCATAGTGGCACAGACCAAATTTTGCCTAATTACTGTGATGATATTCAGATCTTTATTTTTTAAACAAAGGTAGATTTCATTGACTCAAAATAGAGCATCAAATAGATCCAAACAACAGGTCTGACCTTTACATAGCTAAGAACCTAAGATGCACACAACCAACACGAACACACATGACATGCACAACTAAATACGACAGCAAATAGCGAAGCTTTAAGAGACCAAAACTATGCCTTGCGAGGAAAAGAAAAAAAAAAAACAAGTGATCAAAACAATGATTGACAAACTACAACAATGACCATACCAGATTTGAGTGGCGGTACAAGTTAGCGGAAATCTGAGTAGCCGTTTACATGGAGCTAACTGAGAGAGAACATAAAATCTATAACCCTTGTTTCGAATTAGCAGATGTTTTGGACATTTCAAAATGTACTACATACAAACTGACATGAGTGAAGAAATACATTAAAACACGTCTATATACATCCGATTCAGAAAAAACTTAAAATATCTTATAATTCGGAACTGAGGATGTAGTAGTTGTCTAGGTAATTGGCCGTTCAGGTAAACGTGTCATGTCTATATACAGAAACATGCCATCTCGTCCAAATGCTGAAAACAAAACTGTGAAATTTGATGTCTCGGTTCATGATCTCCATTACTATTAAATACTAGTCAATGTGTACGTGCAATGCACATTAATTTGGAAGTATATTAAGTGCATGCAGATATTAAGTATGATATTATTTACGTGTTATTATGTGATTAGCACTATATTTGGCATGAAATTAACTGGACGCTAAACGTGTTGAGCGTTCGACATTGAGGCAGTCTAGGTCATTGGATTGACATGATTTGATGACGAGATTAATTGGATCTGCCTCTTTGGGTCTTTTTTATTGGTATAGATATAGATGCGAGTTGAGTTAGAAACATTTGATCTCAACCACATATCCACCATTCATCAACGGACCAGATTGTCCCGATGTTGTATCTCATATAATGCACAT
The DNA here is from genome assembly GCF_002162155.2 of Triticum dicoccoides. NCBI lineage: Eukaryota > Viridiplantae > Streptophyta > Magnoliopsida > Poales > Poaceae > Triticum > Triticum dicoccoides. The sequence goes on from NC_041381.1 coordinate 692,149,335, forward strand.
GTTTACTAAATATTTGTAATCATCTCTACAACAACTTATTAGGGATCATTGAAACTTAATTACAACTTCATTAGAACAAATCATCACACCATGTATCGCGTATCATCTTCAGAATACCTTAATTAGGAATCATTGCACCTGAATTACACCTACATTAGGAAACAACTGTCATACCATATATCACGTATTGAAAAAACACATTGGTCAAACATCACGCGCCACACACCTCCCGCCACCGAACCTTCTCCTCCAAAAGTGCTTCTGCTCTAGAAAAAAATGGCACCGTATCGCTAGCTCACACCACCGCCGCCGAACCTATGCATGCGCTCCTCCGCGCCAGCCCATCTCTGTCCCATTACATGCCGCTCCCGACCCAACCACTCGATAAATATGTAGTATGTATGTGGTCGGAAGTAGGAATTACCAAATTAGCATGTTGAGGTGGGTTGGTTAATGGATTTTCTTTAAATCATGCATTGTTCATCTCCATAGTAGGAACAAATCAGTGGTGTTAGGTGGGGCCAGGGCCCTTGCTGGCCCCAGCCTCCGCCACTCTATGTGGTGCATGTAAAAAAGAAAATGCGTGGACAAAAATGAGTTATTTTTTGTTTATTTGAACGACAAATTCCTATTTCCTTTGCTTAGCCTACAAATCTTTGTATTATCTAATGCTTTTTATATAGGCACGTAGATAACATCTACATGTACATATAGAATAAATTGGTTTTACTGAAACATTTAAATATCATCTTTAGTTGTTCGAAAATGGAATAATACTATATGTTCTATGTGCACAAACCAAATTACCTTAGAGTATCAACTGCCGGACTCTGGTTTTTTCCTTCGCTAAGATCGTTCGCTAAGGTCCTTGGAAAATGGAATAATACTATACTGTAGCTGGTGGGCCAGCCCGTATTGTCAGTTTTTTTCCTTTGCTAAGATCGTTCGACCGAGTGAGTTCACTGGTTTGCTCGCCTCGCTCTGGTTTTCTCTTTTTTATTCTTTTTATTTTTTCTTTGTTTCTTTTTTCTGTTGGTTTTCTTCCTTGTTGTTTGCTTTTTTTCCTTTTTTTCGCATTCTCTTCTTTTTTCTTTGATTTTCTTTATTTCTCAATCGATTTTCTTCTCACTTTTTCCTTCTTTCTTTCATATACTATGATTTTCTTTGTTTTTTTCATCGTTTTTTCATTATAGTTTGGTTTACTTCATTTTTCTTTTTTCATGTAGGTTTTCTCAGTACACAATATACATTTTTAGTGTACACATGAAACTTTTTTTGATACACATTGAACATTTTTCACATACATGATTTTCATTTGCTTAAATATATGTTTCTCAACACTTTTTGGAATAAACAGTCAACTTTTTTTAATAAATGGTCAGAATTTTTCCTATACACAATTTACAGTTTTTGAATGTTTAATTACATTTTTTGAAGATATGGTCAATAGTTTTCCTATACACACTCTAAAGGTTTTAAAATACTGGATTAACATTTTTTCTACTACAAGATTAATATTTTTCTAATACATGGTCAACATTTTTTCTTATGCATATTTTAACATTTTCCAAATTATTTATCAACATTTTTTAACTGCAAGATTAACATTTTATTGAATGCATGATCAACATTTTTCTATACACATTTTACGTTTTCCAAGTGCTTGATTAACATTTTTTAAATACTTTTCAATATTTTTAAAATGCTTGATTAACAATTTCACAGACATGATCAAAAGATTTCATAATTTTTTAATACATGGTAAACATTTTTTCTATACACATTTAACATTTTTCAAATGCTTTATTAACATGTGCAAATACTTATTTAACATTTTTTCAAATGCTTGATTAACATATTTTAAATACATTATCAACTTTTTCACACACATTGTATATTATTTGTATCCATTTTTCGTATACATGGTCAACATTTTTTTATACACATTTAACATTTTTCAAATGCATGATTAACTTTTTTCCAAAAAATAAAAAGGTATATTTTGAATAGATATGTTTAAAAAATTTCAGATGTAAAAAACTACAAAAAGGAAAGCGAAAGGTCAAAAAAAAGAGGCAGTGGCCTCGCGCGGGCTGAGCCAACCCATTTAAGCTGGCGCCTTCAATGAGAGTTGGCTATGTCTTGCTTGCAGCAAAACATAGTCGCGCCCAATGATCGATCACAAAATCTCGACCCAGCCGCACCCCACATACTGGCCTTATACGTCAGGGCCGACCAGCACCTCTCAAATCCAGCACATACCTGGGGCAGATATGGGGAGGCCCAGACGCGAGTAGGCATGTCTTCCACATCAGATCCGCCCCATGCGGGCCCACCCTATCTGCATCATGAATGAAACTCTAACCACTCCACTCCACTATACTTCACCCCAATCTCCGTTCCGGCCTTCTCCGACACGACGGTGTCGGATCTGACTCTGGGATCTCCCGATCCGTCGACTGGGACCTCGTCCCATATGGAGACGAGTACGAGATGGTCATCCACATGGATCTCTCCCGCTCCCGCGAGGAGTGCCACCAACCACGGTCGTACTTGATCCAGTAGGAATCCATTGTGTTAGCGCAAATGGCGCTCGGATCCACCGGGGAAGGTGACTCGAGGCACGTGACCGCGGCCTCGCTGTACGTGGTGACCACTTTACGGTGCCCCAACCCCGGGGTGGCGGCACAACCCCTTCGATGGTGCCTCGTCCCCGTGGCTTCGGGCTTCGAGTCAGAGGTGAACATCGACATGTGCCACGGGCCGTCTAGTGCTATGGTGCAGCGTGCCCACGTGCAAGGCAGAGGGCGCGGGAGGCTGCGGTAATGCTCGAGGCCGAGGGGAAGGAAGCGGAGTCGCACATCGCCTTGGACGAGGAAGCCATCCGTGACCGCATCCTCGAGAAGTGAAAAAGGAGAACGATGTGTGCCCTCGCCTGGGGGCAAAACCGGGTGGTTCGTGCCATGGCCGAACTGCCCGTCCTCTCCCCTCAAAGAAGAGGAGGAGGAGGCCAATGATGGGTCGAGCAGCTTCAGCAGTGAGCAAACTTGACTCGATCCGTTTTGCGTCATCTAGCGCTACTTCCGCGACAAAGATGCCAAGGGAAACGACAAGGGCAAGGGCAGCCATGGATAGTGATAGGTCATGTATGATGTAGAACATGCCAATTTTTGGTAGTGATAGGTCATGTATGATGTAGTACAACATATGCCAATTTTTGGTAGTCCGATGGCATGCATGATTAAGTAGCCGGGCGATATGTGTGGGATCAAGATGTATTTACGTAGAGTTATGTTTACGTTGCATGTGATGAATTTGAGGATTTGCTAATGAGGTACCCGGTAGTGGAAGCAAATATTTGTGGGATGACCAATCACTGTCTGATTAGCTAGGTTTGGCTGTAGATGCTTTTACCTAGAGCGTGCATCCTTGTCTGTGGAAGAATACTATACCTATAAATACAACAACGTCACCCAAAAGTTTCACTATATACCTTTTGCATGAGAAGTTTGCATATGTTATTGACACTTCTCCATATAGGAAATCTCCTCCATTGAATACAACAAATTAAATCATTATTCATGTGCCAAAAGCAAATAATTAGTTCATTATTAGTGCATCATTATGATCAATTGATTTTTTTAATATTTAGTAGTACTTCACTAGACTTTTATTATTTATTTTTGTTCAGTGTTTGCCTAGTAACTAGGATGAGCATGTTTTTTCTTCATCAGGAATACGTGCATTGCATATGCACGCTAACTAATGTATATAAAGTTCTAACTGCAGAAAGGAGGAACGAAATTAGGTACCCTAGAAAAATAGTAAGAGAGGAATAAAGCCAGGTGATGAATTGCATTTTCTTAGTATGAAAATTTGCATTTGATATGACATGATTGTAGGACTATCGAGCTGGCCAACACAAAAATTCTTCTACTGCAATCCTATTGTCCTTTATCTGACATAAATATATGCTCGTGGATTTGGTCTTCGTAAGTGTGTGTTAGTCTGTGTTCCGATCTACTCTTCTCTTAATCTGTGGTGATTGTTGTTTCGGAGTGCCTTATTGGGTCTTAGTACAACGATTTTCTGGATGTCTACTACAACAAGGTTTGCCCGGCATCGATGAGGGAGGGGTGACGACGGTGGCGCGCCGTGTACTATCTTGACGGTTGATGAATACTCCGTCCGTTTCTAAATATAAGACCTTTTAAAGATGCTAATGTGGACTATATACGAAGAAAAATGAGTGAATCTAAACTCTAAAATATGTCTATATACATCCGTATGTATGTCCATATTGAAATCTTTAAAAGGTCTTATATTATTTATTTACAATTTAGAAATGGTGGAAGTAGATGGTTTCTCCGAAAAAGAGAAAATAGCCTTGTGAAGTCTCCGAACCGAAAAACGCAACAAGGGAGAAACCGAGAGCGGGCCGGTTATGGAGTTGTCTTTCTTCACCGGCAAGGCCGCAGCAAAAACGATCACAAAACAGAGACGGACTGACGGCCCGGGCCTTTATATACTGGAGCCCCCGGCCCCCGGTCGACGCACACGCGTGATAAAGCTAGCCCCAACAACCGACACCTTGACCCAGGAAGAAAAAGCAGCAGCTGATCGAGTCGGCGAGATCAATGGCGTTGCTCCATGTCGTGGCTTGGAGGCTTTGCGACCTCGTGATGGTACCTCTTCTCTCCTACCTTCGACCCCTCTTGCTGCTACAAATGTTACTATTTCCGATTTGGGTACGAAAATCTTCATTAAATCTTCAAACTTGGGCCGATGAAAATCTTCAAACTTTCATCTCTGTTCCTTGCAAATCTTACTTGGGTTTGTGTGTTGCAGGGTCTTCTCGAGCCAACCGCTGTCGAGATGAACGTCGATGATGTGGTTCTGGAGGTCTTCAACCATCTTCGGAACAATCCAACTGAGGGTGATAGAGATTTAACCCTTGCTGAAGTGACCGGAATTTTCGAGGCTTTGTCTGAGGTGCAGAATAGAGATGGCGCTACAAGCAATATCGCCTCCTTGCACTAAAGAACCGAAGAATGGCACGAAGCTGTTTTATTACAGTACAATACTCCTACTAGAAGTAAACTAGAAGGTCCTGTCAACCTATGTAATGTTAATTTTGGATCTTTCCTATTTTCTTGCCTCGCCTATGAACATCTATTGTAGGTTTTTGCTCGATAATGGTACTCCTTGTTTCCTTCGATCTTTATCTTTACCTAATAATATTAAAGGGTGGAAGATTTCATAGTTCTTCTTCGGTCATCCCTTTATATTCATTAATTTTAAGTTAATCACAAAGACTGACGGTTGAGATTTAAAAAGATATATCGAAAGAAACATCCTAAAAAAAACTACCTTTGTTGAACGTCAAATTCGTTGGGAAAGGGTTCGACTCATTTTCTAGTTTCCTTTTTCTTTTATAATATGCGTGGAAACCATACAATTGCTTGACATGAAACGAAGCCGGCCATACAAGTAGGAAAGCAGCGAGGATAGTTGCATACAGATTGTTCGTCTGATCTTTTTTTAATCGAAAAACTGTCTCTGCCAAGATTTTTCACGTCGATATTTCATCCGTAGTCGCACAGGGTTGGTCCGTCTTCCTTCTCATATAATAGCTCTCATTTTTAAAGGTTTTTCAAAACGAAGTTGTCCATCGAACCGAATCCCCTGCATCCTCGCTACCGACAACCTCACGACACGAGCATCAATCGCGGCAGCAGCGGCACCATCCAACACGACGCGCAGTGGCATGGCCTGAACCTCCCCACGCGGGGACGCACGGGATCACGAAGGCGTGGCCACGATGTCTCGGCATGGAGGTCGCCCTGACAACACCCAATGCACACACGCGTCCCTCACTCGCCAACTTTTCTATGGTCCAACACGATAGCTATCGCCCTAAAAGAGCCAGAGGAAGAGATCGAGCTGTTTGCTCACGCTGCCCCTCACAATGGGACTGCTACGGGCGATCCGGCCATTGGCGTCGTTGGCCTCCACGCGGGTCTGCACGCAGCACACAGGTTTCCCTCATCGACGCGGGTGTCAGACTGGACTGAACGGCCTTACCACACGCACACGCTGGACTAGTTGGTCGGCCTCCACGCGGGACTGCATGCTGGTCTCTCCCATGGCGAGTGCGCACTGCTGCTCAATGCACGCGGCTGCACGATACAAGACTCGGGCACGGCGAGGAGACGAGGACGTGATGCATGCACGTGGGAGTCCGAGTGGCACGCATGCAAGGCGGCGAGTCGCCCAGGTGCATGCCGGCCTCGGCCTCAAACGTGCTCACCTTGCACAGCAAGGCCCAGACTACAATAGTAGTCTTGACCACCAATCCTTGGCTCTGCTATCTGATCTAAAGATGAACTCGTATATCTATGATAGATATGTTGAATACATTCTCTCTTTCTCTTATTTCACCTGAAAGTTTTTAACTAGAAGTCATTTGATCATAATGAGATATTCTTTTAGTTCATACAAAAACACCATTTTTTATTTTATTTTTTACCCGCAAAAAAAACAACTGATTTTAATATTTTTCATGCTAGACATTAGGGACAACGGCAAGCTTTTAATTAAGGACTAAATGCTATAGAGGGAAGAATCAGGTTAACCTGCTACTCCGGGATCTTGCAGAGGAACCGGGGTTCTTCTTTGAAAAAAAGCTCAAAAGAGCAGAGCGAGCGATCCATCTACAACTCAGAGTAGAGCAAAGGAGACCCATGACCAAAGCTTTCAAGTTCAGCTTCGATCAAAAAACACCGTCAGCTTTCAAACTGATGAAATTTATCTTTCTTTGAAATATGCAAGGTTTGTGTTGTTGTTTTCTTTTTTACAAAAAGTTTGCATTACTCTTGTGCATGCCTATTAGTAGTAGAATATAAAGTAGTAACAAGCTCAATTATCTTTGGCAGTGTAGGTGGACAGTAAGCTTGTGAATTAATTCCTTAGAATGCACAATACTATAAAACAAGAGTTTGGCATATGCGAGTAATCTCCATGATCCAGACACCTAAACAGTCATCGATGGTGTATCTAGCAGACATATTATGTTTGACCGATAACGTCAAGTTGCATGGCATAAGATCTATTCAGGTTGTGGCATCATTACGAACATTGAATAATGTTATTTCTTCATTAACCTCCTATGCACTAATAATCTGAAGTTTGTGCTGTTCATCTTGATAAATTGATCCGAGATCATGTTTCATGTTTCAAACTACCATCTTGGATAACCCTACTCAATCGGTCCATTGTTATTGTCATGAGCAACCCGTGTCCCATGACCCACTTTATTGACATGGCCACCCCTTATTCATAGCAACCTGCATTTGCTCTGTAGTTAAGGTAAAAAGAAGTCTGACAACACTATCTGATGTGCATAGGATCCTAAAGGTAGTTTGACATGCCATCTGAAGAATAATAGGATCCTATGTCCCAAAACCTAATGCGTGTGCCTTGCGGTCGCTCGTTGCAACGCATGGGCATATGTGCTAGTAAGTAAATAATACAAAATCTGAAGAGCAAGTATGGAGTTGAGATCAACACTCATATGGCCTACAGGGCTAAGAACAAAGCTATTAAGATGGTGCAAGGAGATTAGAGGGGGCAATATACCAGGATCAGGGATTACTTACAGGCTGTGTTAGACCCAAATCCAGGCAGTAGGTGCATTGTCACTACTAAGTTCCTAAAGAGCATCCAAGCAAGAATCCAGGGTTCCATGGTTTGTTCATCTGTTTGAATGCTTGCAAGGAAGGATTTCTGAATGGATGCAGACATGTGTTCATAGATGCCTTGTTTCTAGCATGTGTTGTGTGCCATTGCAGGTGTGGATGGATGCTTCATCAAGCTGTCTACTGGATGACAAATCCTTGCTGCCATGGGAAGGGATGAGAATAATAACATATATCCCGTTGCTTTTGCAGTTGTGGACAAGGAAGACACAAAGAGTTGGACTTGGTTTCTCACAGAACTAAAGATAGCACTTGGTGGAGAATCAGGGAGATTTGGTTATTACACCATAATCTCTGATAGACAGAAGGTAATTTCCTTGTTCTTTCTCATATTGATTGCTTAGTTGTAGTTCAAAGTGATTGCATAGTTGTAGTTTAATGTGATTGTTTAGTAGTAGTTCATACTCATTGATTAGTTGTTGCTCATATCCATTGCTTAGTACTAGTTCATATCCATTGCTTAGTTGTTGCTCATATCCATTGCTTAGTACTAGCTAGTTCATATTATTTACTTGGATGTAGTTATGATTTTGGTCATTTTTTTCAAACAGCGCCTTCTAAATGTTGTAAACCATGTATTCCCCAATTGTCCACATAGATTCTGCCTTAGACACATCTATCAGAACTTTCAGACTTCTGGTTTTAGGGGGTCAGAATTAAAGAAGTACATGGACAAGGCTAGTTACTCTTATACTGAACATTGCCATCTTGCTGCAATGGATGCTCTTAAACAAGAGTGTAAGGCTGCTTGGGCTTGGCTTAGTAAAGTTCCTAGACATTCTTGGGCTAGATATGCCATGGACTTGAATTGCAAAACGGACTTAGTTTCAACAATGTTTGTGATGTGTTTAACAAGATGATATTAGATGTGAGGGGTAAACCAATAAAGACCATGGTAGATGGAATCGGGACTAAGTTGATGGTTAGGTTCAATGGAAATAGGACTAAGACAGAGGATGCTAAGTGGGATATATGCCCAACATATGCGGAGTTGCTTGAAGAAGCAAAGAAGCATTCTAGGAACTGCAAGAGCATTGATGGCTAGCATGGCCAAATATTTACAAAGTGACATGCAATGAGAAAACCTATTCAGTTAACTTGCAACATAGGACATGTGGGTGCAAAAAAATGATATGACTACGGTGCCATGCAATCATGTAGTATTAGCTATTACCAAAGCCAAACTGAGGCCTGAAGCTTTGTGTATGACTTCTTCAAAAAGCCTATATATTTGGCAGCATACAACCCCATCATATTTCCTATACCTGGACCTGATCTTTGGCCCAAGACCAAAATTAGGATCCAGTTGAGCCACCAGCACATAAAGATAAATCTAGGATGGCCTCAATTACATGCAGCAATTGCAATCTTGTAGGTCACAGATACACATCATGCCGAAAGACCCTAAAGCTAGCAATGAGAAAGCACAAGCATGAGGTTTGTACTTGCTGCCATTTTTTTGTTTTTTGATAGTTGAATGTATTAACTTGCTACCATTATTAAATGCAGTCTAATAGGGGAGAGGAGGGTACCACACAAGGAAGCAGGGCACCAACTAGGGGAGCCACACCAAGTGGAGCTGCATCAACACCTCTAGCTAGGGACCAGGGCAGCTGCCTCCTCTGTTGCTGCACCACCAAGGGCAGTTTCCTCAACAGCTCCAGCACCAAGGGCAGCTTCCTCAATAGCTCCAGCAACAAGGGCAGCTTCCTCAACAGCTCCAGCAACTAGGGTCTCTGTCGTATCTACTTTTCCAAACACTTTTGCCCTTGTTTTGGACTCTAACTTGCATGATTTGAATGAAACTAACCCGGACTGACGCTGTTTTCAGCAGAATTGCCATGGTGTTATTTTTGTGCAGAAATAAAAGTTCTTGGAATGACCTAAAACTTCAAGGAGAATATTTCTGGAAACAATAAAAAATACTGGCGAAAGAATCAAGACCAGGGGGCGCACACCCTGTCCACGAAGGTGGGGGCACGCCTGCCCCCCTGGGCGCGCCCCCTGCCTCGTGGGCCCCCTGGAGCTCCACCGACTTCAACTCCAACTCCATATATTCGCGTTCGGGGAGAAAAAATCAGAGAGAAGGATTCATCGCGTTTTACGATACGGAGCCGCCGCAAGCCCTAAACACTCTCGGGAGGGCTGGTCTGGAGTCCGTTCAGGGCTCCGGAGAGGGGAATCCATCGCCGTCGTTGAGCGAGTCCTGGATTAAGGGGTCCTCGGACAGCCGGACTATATACTTTGGCCAGACTGTTGGACTATGAAGATACAAGATTGAAGACTTCATCCCGTGTCCGGATGGGACTCTCCTTTGCGTGGAAGGCAAGCTTGGATATTCGGATATGTGGATTTCCTTCTCTGTAACCGACTCTGTGTAACCCTAGCCCCCTCCGGTGTCTATATAAACCGGAGGGTTTAGTTCGTAGGACGACGACAATCATAATCGTAGGCTAGCTTCTAGGGTTTAGCCTCTACGATCTCGTGATAGATCAACTCTTGTAATACTCATATCATCAAGATCAATCAAGCAGGAAGTAGGGTATTACCTCCATCAAGAGGGCCCGAACCTGGGTAAAACATCGTGTCCCCTGCCTCCTGTTACCATTAGCCTTAGACGCACAGTTCGGGACCCCCTACCCGAGATCCGCCGGTTTTGACACTGACATTGGTGCTTTCATTGAGAGTTCCACTGTGCCGTCGCTGTAAGGCTTGATGGCTCCTCTGATCATCTTCAACGATGCAGTCCAGGGGGAGGTTTTCCTTCCCGGACAGATCTTTGTATTCGGCGGCTTCGTACTGCGGGCCCATTCGCTTGGCCATCTGGAGCAGATCGATAGCTACGCCCCTGGCCATCAGGTTAGGTTTGGGAGCTTAAACTATACTGTCGACATCCACGGAGACTTGATCTTCGACGGATTCGAGCCCATGCCGGGTGCGCCGAACGGTCAGGTCACGGCGGGCATGACTTTGATCTGCTGTCGGACAGTATTCGAGAGATCGCGCCTGCGGGGGCGCCGGGAATCAATCCGGAGCAGATCGTGCCTTCCGAGGGCGGGTGGATGGACCCCGCCACGGAAGCCGCACACTCACCGGCGTCGGAGCCGAACACTGATTCCACCTCCTGCAAGAGTGGTGTCATCGGACCCTTGGACTCGTCTCCGGCCACAGGATCCGAACCGCGTGCGTCCGTGCCTATTGAATCTGATTGGGCACCGGTCATGGAGTTCACCGCCGCGGATATTTTTCAGCACTCGCCCTTGGGTTACGTGCTAAACTCATTAAGGTCTCTATCCTTGTGAGGAGATTTTGGCCGAACTATGTCCGGCTCGAGTGGGGAGCGGACGATGAAGAAATTCGTCCCCCACCCACCACCCACTTCATAGCCACTATCGATGACTCAACCGACGTGCTTGACTTCGACTCCGAAGACATCGACGGTATGGACGACGATGCTGGAGAAGAACAGGAACCACCGCCTATAGGGCGCTGGACAGCCACCTCATCATATGATATTTATATGGTGGACACCCCTAAAGAAAACAATGGCGATGAGGCAACAGAGGATAACCCCTTGGAGAAGCAATCTAGACACCGGCGTCATCGGCGCCGCTCCAAGCCCCGCCATAACAAAAATAGTGATACCGGCACAAGAGATAACAATCCGGATGGTGTCGAAGACGAAGACAATCCTGCCCAACCAGGCTTCAAGCAGGCCAAGCAAGAGGATGGGCAAGCTAGCCCTAAAGAATAGGCAACCGATGGAGAATCAGGGGACGATAATTGCATGTCTCTCTCCGAAGACGAAGTGAGCCTTGGCGACGAAGAATTCATCGTGCCTGAGGATCCCGTCGAGCAGGAGCACTTCAAACGCCGGCTTATAGCCACTGCAAAAAGCCTGAAGAAAAAGCAGCAACAACTTCAAGCTGATCAAGACCTGCTAACTGATAGATGGACCGAGGTCCTGGCTGCCGAGGAATACGGACTCGAGCGCCCTAGCAAAAGCTACCCAAAGCGCAGGCTGCTACCTCAACTCGAGGAGGAGGCTTTAAAGCCCACGCTACCAGCGCATGATGCGACTGATCAGCCACCCCGTGGCCGCGACAAAACGGCGTACCAGCCCGAAGTCCAGACCGCACCCCGTGGCATTTTAAACAATAACACTAAGGCCCGGGGCTACACGAAGGACCTGCGAGATGTACTGGAAAACAAAGCAGGACAGTAAAGATCGATCTACGGATCACGGGGGCGCGCCACAAGATGTGACGATGACTGTCACGCTGGATACAATAAACCAAAGTCCGGCCGGGCCGAATACAATAGACCGGGTTCATTCGAACTACGTCGGGATGTAGCCCGGCATAGAGGCGCTGCACACCCCTTATGATTCACTGATGAAGTTATGGATCACGAATTCCCAGAAGGGTTTAAACCCGTAAACATTGAATCATATGATGGCACAACAGACCCCGCGGTATGGATCGAAGATTTTTTCCTCCACATTCACATGGCCCGCGGAGATGATCTACATGCCATCAAGTACCTCCCACTAAAACTAAAGGGACCGGCTCGGCATTGGCTGAATAGCTTCCCGGCAAACTCCATCGGGAGTTGGGAGGACCTGGCAGACGCATTCCTTGACAACTTCTAGGGCACTTATGTGCGACCACCGGATGCTGATGATCTAAGTCACATAACCCAGCAGCCCGGAGAGTCAGCCAGGAAATTTTGGACCCGGTTCCTAACAAAAAAGAACCAAATTGTCGACTGTCCGGATGCCGAAGCCCTAGCAGCCTTTAAGCATAACATCTGTGACGAGTGGCTTGCCGACATCTCGGCCTGGAAAAGCCAAATTCCATGGCAGCCCTCACAACACTCGTGACCCACTTTTGCGCGGGCGAGGATAGCTGGTTGGCTCGTAGCAACAATACAGCAAGCAATCCTGGCACATTGAAAGCCAAGGATAGCAACGACAAACCAAGGCGCAACAAATACAAGCGCCGCAAAAACGGTGATAGTGCCGAAGACACGTCAGTCAATGCTGGATTCAGCGGCTCCAAGTCCGGTCAGCGGAAGAAGCCATTCAACAAAAACAATTCAGGCCCGTCCAGTTTGGACCGCATACTTGACCGTCCATGCCAAATTCATGGCACCCCAGGAACACCAGCCAACCACACCAACAGAGAGTGATGGGTCTTCAGACAAGCCGGCAGGTCAGATGCCGAAAACAAGGGGAAGGGGTCTCAAAGTGATGGCGACGAGGAGCCCCGATCACCAAATACAGGAGGACAGAAGAAATCCCCCCCCCCAGGTGAAAATGTTGAATATGATATGCGCAAGCCACAGCCCCAAGTGGAAACGTGCAATAAGGGAAGTCTATAAAATCGACCAAAATTTAACCCATGGTCCTCTTGCCCGATCATTTTAGATCATAGGGACCATCCTACCAATATCCGTCCTGGCGGTTCGGCCGCATTGGTCCTCGACCCCATCATTGATGGATTCCACCTCACACAAGTCCTTATGGACGGAGGTAGCAGCCTGAACCTGCAATACCAGGATACAGTGCGCAAAATGGGCATCAACCCCTCAAGGATCAAGCCTACAAAAACCACCTTTAAAGGTGTCATACCAAGTGTAGAGGCCTGTTGCACGGGCTCAATCACACTGGAAGTGGTCTTCGGATCTCCGGACAATCACCGTACCGAAGACTTAGTCTTCGACATCATCCCCTTTAGCAGTGACCATCAAGCACTGCTCGGACGAACCGCGTTCGCTCAGTTCAACATGGTGCCACATTATGCCTACCATAAATTAAAGATGTCCGGTCCATGCGGCGTCATCACGGTTAATGGCAGGTCCGAACTTCCCCTCACTACCGAAGAGTCTACCACCGCTTTAACAGCAAGAACAACGGATGGCACCTTCCAGCCGAACCTCGAGTCGAAGACCAAGCCCCCGGACACCATCAAAGGAGTCCAAACTACTGCGCGGCAGGATAGCCCGGTTCGCCCGGAGCTTAATTAAAAACACTCCGGAAAAATATAATACAAGCCACATACTGCGGCTCAACCGCCAGGTGGCGCAAAACCATTTCTTGCATTTTCTTTGCAGGTTCACCTTTACGTAGGCCGGGATGGATGGCGTGGAAACAATTCGAGCGCGTAAGGGAATCTCTAGATATTCCCCTCAATGATTATCCGACTACACCCCGGATCCAAACACAATTTCCTCACGCCTGGTATTAGCAGGCTCCGCAATCATATTTCCTTTTATCACATCATTTTGTACTTATACGGATTGACGTATCATTCAAATACAACATGTGGATTTATGTGATGCTCATCTACTGCTATTTCTTATTTAAAACTCTTTTGTTAAAAGGCTGCTGCTTATCGCGATATGCCTTAATATGTCAGGGGCTTCATCATGCCCATACTACGGCAAAAAAGTCCAAACACCTTCACGGTAGTTCGGCACCCCGAACTTATAGCATTATATGCATCAGTTCCGAATCATGTCTTGGGTCAATAGTTGGGTTTGCCCGGCTCCTATGTTTTGGTACCTTACGTTCCGCTATATTGGCTAAGGTAGCACTGGGAGAACTACTGCGATTGTGTCCCGGTTCTTCCGGACGAGCACCTCAGTAGAGAAAGCCGAAAACTGACTGTCATGATGTAGCGAGAGCTGGTCAGCTGTTCGAGAGGTTCTAAAATCTTTAAGGATTTCTTCCGCATAATGCCATAACCAATGCAGCGTGCGACGGATCGGCCTTTTCCGATCAGGCGCTTATAGAGCCCCTCGTGCGGTCTTCCGAACACTAGGGGTTGCGCCTACCTTCCTCGAAAAAACTCCTATGGCTAAGTGAGAGCGATAAAGCCCTATAGTCCGATTGCCTGGTTCGCTGTGCTGAACACCTCCTTTAGGGACCCAAAACTGGGATAAAGAGTGCTCAGGTTTATCCCGAACGCCCTCGTACTCACTACGTGGGGGCGGAAGCCGACGACTGGCCGACTCTCAGGATTAACATATAAAACGGCCGCACAGGAGGAAAAACTTTCAAACAACAAGCAATAAATGATAAGAATGCTCTTGTTCAAATATTACAAAGGACGAACATGACCGTATTCATGGAAATATAATGTCCTTGGTGCATTGCTCCGCCGCAAGGCGGGCTCCTTTCAAGACACCTTCATAATACAGTTCGGGCTTGCGGTGCTCCTTCCCCTCCGGCGGTCCCTCGGTCATCAGCTTTTCTGCATCCATCTTCCCCAATGCACCTTGGCACGGGCGAAGGCCATTCGCGCACCTTCTATGCAGACCAACCGCTTGACGACTTCGAGTCGAGGGCAGGCACTTACAAGCCGCTTCATGAGCCCGAAGTAGCTGCTCGGAATCGGCTCAGCAGGCCACAGCCGGATAATTAAATCCTTCATGGCTAACTCGGCCGCCTTATGCAGCTCGACCAGCTGCTTCAGCTGATCGGAGAAAGGCACCGGATAATTCGGCGCCAGATACTGCATCCAGAAGAGCTTATCTACAGTATTCCCCCCTTCAGCTCGGTAGAATTGGGTGGCATCAGATATGCTGCACGGCAGCTCCGCAAATACCCATGTATACACCAAAACTCAAGTTATCAAATTTGACTTTCTCATATCAAATACCCGCTTTGTATAGAAAAAGCCTTACCAGCCGCAATCTTCCTAGCCTCCTGAATTTTCTTCAGGGCACCCTGGGTTTCCCCCTGGGCATCGCTGGCAGCTTGGCGAGCCTGGGAGAGTTCGGATTCTTTCCCTGATAAACTCTGCTCCAAGGACTCGCATTTTTCCACGGCCTCCTGAAGCTCCCGCTCAGCTTCGATAACTCTGGCCTCATGCTTCTCACGGAGAACCTGCTCTGCGGCTGTTTTCCTCTCGGATTCGGCCACAACCTTCTTCAGGGCCTCAATTTCGGTCGCCGCCCCTAGAGCACATTATCAAAATATTTTTATCATGCACACTCATCCTTTCGTGCTACATAAACAAGGTTTCTGAATACCTTGGTTATTCTCTAGCTGCTTCTTCACTTGGCCAAGTTCTCCTTCGGCCCGCTCCAGACTATGCCTCAGTCCGGATACTTCCGCAGCCTGAGAGGCGGCAGTCGCTACAGATGCCTGCTGATTAAAAAGAGTGATAGATGTCATCAAGTGAGTCTCCTGCGAGCATGAATATGATCCTCTGTTCGGTTCTCTCTTTCACCGAACAGTGTATCAGGGGCTGCTATCTATACCATGACACTCTCCCAAAAAACTCATAAAACATACCTCAAAGCCTCTTATGAGGCTGACACAGGATTCATTCAGTCCACTCTCAGCGGACTGAATCTTCTCAATCACCGCACCCATGAGGGCACGGTGTTCATCAACGATGGTGGCACCCTTTAGCACCGCCAATAAAGTATCCGGCACCTCTGGTTGGATAGAGGCGGCCGGTGGAGCAGGCATACCTCCTCCAGTTGGGAGAGGTCGTCTGTCTGACTCGGGGACCTTATGGGTCTCTAGAATCGTGTCCGGCTGGGGTCCGGATTCAAGATGACCCCCGCCGTCGACGCCCATGGGAGCTTTCTCTCCTGTATGTCCGGCCCCTGAAGTATGGCCTCCTAGCGCCGCCTTTGCGACCTTTTCCCCTCCTCCGTGGCCTGGGTCCTTCTGGGACGAAACCTCAGTTTCATTCCTATGTTTGGAGGAGGAGGCCTCCGGGGGTGTTCCGCTCTCCATAGCATCCGAACCCAGTAGATCTTCTGACGAGGATTGTTCGGCGCGGGGATTCGCCGGACTGAAAAAAGCACGGCTCAGATTAGAATGTGATGCCATGACAAGTCCGGACGCATGAGTGTGTTCAGATTTTATACTCACGAGTTCACCAGGGGCTCGGCCCTGGGATCCCACTCCGGGCTGCTATCGGTGGCGCTGGTGGAATCCTCTTGTAGAGGAGTTTTTCCGCTCTTAGGTGGCTTTGACTCCAAGGATGTGGAGGTCGTCCTTTTCTTTCTTCCCCCCGCGGGGGATTCGTCTCCTTCCTCCTCCTCATCCTCTTCGGAGGAAGAATGGGCATTGGACTCTTCGGATCTTGCGTCCGAAGCGCCACGACGACAAAGGCCGCCCCTGGTCTTCTTGGCCTCATTTCCGGCCTTCTTCTTCAGTGCCTTCTAAGGCGCCGGGATCAGCATCTTCGTCAGAAGTGGGCTGGCCGGTTCTTCTGGTAGCGGGGACGGACAGTAGATCCACCCCGCCTTCTTCGCCCAGCCCTAGGAAATTTGGGGGAAACACTTCAGGCATTTTCTTAAAGAATATGTGAATGAAACATACGAACTGTCAACAAGCGATCACTTACCGAACTTGCCGGGCGGGACAGTTGGTACCCGCGGCCCTCGGCGGAGTCCCGCCATGATTTGTTGGACTTGAAAAGCACCTTCCAGATGTCCTTATGCGAAGAACCAAAGAGCTCTGATAAGGTCTGGTGCTTGGCCGGGTCGAACTCCCATAAATTGCAAGCCCGGTGTTGACAAGGTAGAATCCGGCGAACTAACATCACCTGGACTACATTGACGAGCTTGATGTCCTTTTCTTCCATATCTTGGACGCGCTTCTGGAGCTCTGATAGCTCGTCAGACGAAGCCCAGTTCAGGCCCTTCTTGGGCCAGGACGTAAGCCGCAGGGGTCGTCGGATCTGAACTCTGGGGCAGTGGCCCAATCCTTGCTGCGCGGCTCTGTGATGTAGAACCACCGCTGCTGCCACTCCTTGACGGAATCATTGAAAGCACCCGTTGGCCATGTAACGTTGGGCATCTTGCTCACCATGGCACCTCCATATTCGGCATGCTCGCCACTCACTACCTTGGGCTTCACATTAAAAACCTTCAGCCCTAAGCCGAAGTGCGGCAGGACGCGGAGAAAGGCCTCGCACACGACGATGAATGTCGAGATGTTGAGGAAAGAATTGGGAGATAGATCATGAAAATTAATCCCATAATAGTACATGATGCCGCGAACAAATGGGTGGAGGGGAAACCCTAGCCCGTGGACAAAATGAGGGAGGAATACCACCCTCTCATGGGGTTCCGGAGTGGGGATGATTTGTCCCGCCGTCGGGAGATGGTGGCTAATTCTCTGGGCCAAATACCCGACCCCCCGAAGCTTTTTGATATCCTTCTCCCGGACTGTAGAGGCCATCCACTTGCCTCCTGCTCCAGATCTGGACATCTTCAAGAAGCCTTCTTAGGTGGAGAAGAGGAGCGCTTGGGCACTAGGGCTCGAGTGGAAAGGAATGGATGAGTAGAGAAGGGCGTGGGTGAAAAGGGAAGTTCTTATCCCCTTATAAAGGCAGCAAACATCCTGCGCCTCCCCACTTGCCCGTTAAAATCGCTTATTCCCCAAACGCCATGTTTGATGGCATGGTTGGGTTACCCACGTCTGTATTGATGAGGATCCCGTGATAAGGGGACACAATCTCTGCTTCGACGAGACGTACCGATAAAACCGCCTCGCGATATGTGCGGCGGCTGGTTGTGAAAAACGGTTCGAACAATGACCGGGCCATGGCGTGATGTCATACTATAAAAAGCTGTCAGCAGATTAGATTTTTGGAATATTATACTCTCTACGGTGGAATATGGAATTTGTTTTACAGAGCCGGATGAGATCCTTGTGTTCTAAATCTTCTACGGAGTATTCGGAGAAGGAACCCGCCTTGCAATGCCGAAGACAATCTATGCGCCGGACTCATCGTCATTGAAGCCTGGTTCAGGGGCTACTAAGGGAGTCCTGGATTAAGGGGTCCTCGGACAGCCAGACTATATACTTTGGCCGGACTATTGGACTATGAAGATACAAGATTGAAGACTTCGTCCCGTGTCCGGATGGGACTCTCCTTTGCGTGGAAGGCAAGCTTGGATATTCGGATATGTAGATTTCCTTCTCTATAACCGACTCTGTGTAACCCTATCCCCCTCCGGTGTCTATATAAACCAGAGGGTTTAGTCCGTAGGACAACGACAATCATAATCATAGGCTAGCTTCTAGGGTTTAGCCTCTACGATCTCGTGGTAGATCAACTCTTGTAATACTCATATCATCAAGATCAATCAAGCAGGAAGTAGGGTATTACCTCCATCGAGAGGGCCCGAACCTGGGTAAAACATCATGTCCCCTGCCTCCTATTACCATTAGCCTTAGACGCACAGTTCGGGACCCCCTACCCGAGATCCGCCGGTTTTGACACCGACAGTCGTCATCATCAACCATCCTCCATCACCAATTTCATGATGCTCACCGCCATGCGTGAGTAATTCCATCGTAGGCTTGCTGGACGATGATGGGTTGGATGAGATTTACCATGTAATCGAGTTAATTTTGTTAGGGTTTGATCCCTAGTATCTACTATGTTCTCAGATTGATGTTGCTATGACTTTGCTATGCTTAATGCTTGTCACTGGGGCCCGAGAGCCATGATTTCAGATCTGAACCTATTATGTTTTCATGAATATATGTGAGTTCTTGATCCTATCTTGCAAGTCAATAGTCACCTACTATGTGTTATGATCCAACAACCCCGAAGTGACAATAATCGGGACCACTCTCGGTGATGACCGTAGTTTGAGGAGTTCATGTATTCACTATGTGTTAATGCTTTGGTCCGGTACTCTATTAAAAGGAGGCCTTAATATCCCTTAGTTTCCAATAGGACCCCGCTGCCACGGGAGGGTAGGACAAAAGATGTCATGCAAGTTCTTTTCCATAAGCACGTATGACTATATTCGGAATACATGCCTACATTACATTGATGAATTGGAGCTAGTTCTATGTCACCCTATGTTATAACTGTTACATGATGAACCGCATCCGACATAATTATCCATCACCGATCCAATGCCTACGAGCTTTTCACATATTGCTCTTTGCTTAGTTACTTTTCCGTTGCCACTGTTACAATTACTACAAAGTTGTTACTGTTACCTTTGCCACTGTTACCGTTACTTCCATACTACTTTGCTACTAAATAATTTGATGCAGATATTAAGTTACCCAGGTGTGGTTGAATTGACAACTCAACTGTTAATACTTGAGAATATTATTTGGCTCCCCTTGTGTCGAATCAATAAATTTGGGTTGAATACTCTACCCTCGAAAACTGTTGCGATCCCCTATACTTATGGGTTATCACTCAACTGCTCTAGCAACCAGGGCAAGCACCAATGCTGCGGCCAGGAGAGCTTCATCAGTTGCAACAACAAGGAGAGCTCCAATAGTTGCAGCTGGTATAGTAGCACCCTTCTTGCCAGCAAGATAGAGAAAGAAACCCAACAGGATAGAGGACTATTTCTATGCTTCAGGGAACTAATCTTGCTATCCTATGGCAAACCTTGTTAATGATGTGATCTGGCAGAACTAGTAATTGCAAGGATCTATTCTGGAAGCAACTTCTGGTGGTCTGATGTTATTAGCAAGAAACCTCTTGTTATGATCTTGCTTTTATCGTACTGTAAGCACTATTATTAGATGCATTGCTGTGATGATTCCTATTTGTGTCTTGTTGTGATGGTTGTTCATATTATGGCCATGCTGATGGTTCCTATTATTATTATTTTATTCTCATGATGTTCATATTATGGTGTAGCTAAGGTGATAATTATGCACTTTTGTGATATTACAATCTTGTTGATGTACTGTAAGCATTGTCATTTTGTTGATGAATCGATGAAATGAGGCTTAAGGTAACCCTATGGTCATTTTGTCGACAAATCGATGAAATGAGGCTTAAGGAACCCTATGGTCATTTTGTCGATGAACCGATGAAATGAGGCTTAAGGTAACCTTAGGGTCATTTTGTCGATGCTCGATGAAATGAGGCTTAAGGTAAGCCTAGGGTCATTTTGTCGTTAAATCGATGAAAAATGAGGCTTAAGGTAACCGTACGGTCATTATGTCAATAAATCGATGAAATGAAGCTTAAGGTAACCCTAGGGTCATTATGTCGATAAATCAATGAAATGAGGCTTAAGGTAACCCTAGGGTGATTTTCTCGATGAATCGATGAAATGAGGCTTAAGGTGACCCTATGGTCATTTTGTCGATGAATCGATGAAATGAGGCTTAAGGTGACCCTATGGTCATTTTATCGATGAATCAATGAAAGGAGGCTTAAGGTGACCCGAGGGTAATTTTTTCAATGAATCGGTGAAATGAGGCTTAAGGTGACCCTATGGTCATTTTATCGATGAATCGATGAAATGAGGCTTAAGGTTACCCTTGGGTCATTTTGTCAATGGATCGATGAAATGAGGCTTAAGGTACCCTAGGGTCATTTTATCAATGCATCCATGAATCTCGGCTTAACGTGACCCTATGGTTATTTTGTCAATGCATCCATGAATCTAGGTGACACTTTCAACATATTGACAGCTGCTACTTGTGAGCTGTGTTGGGATTTCCTCGAAGAGGAGAGGATGATGCAGTACAATAGAGATAAGTATTTCCCGCAATTAAGAACCAAGGTTATCAATTCAGTAGGAGAACCACGCAACACCTCGTTAGCAGTACCTACACACAAAATAACAAATACTTGCACCCAACGCAAACACGAGGTTGTAAATCCCTTGGCGGTTAATTGCAAGGATCAAATCCCGTAGTGATAGATAGATAAGTAAAAACACAAAATAAAATAAAATAAAATAAATTGCAGCAAGGTATTTTTGGATTTTAATATGTGATTAAAATATATTTGGGGGACATAGTTTTCACTAGAGGCTTCTCTCTTGAACATAGCATACGGTGGGTAAACAAATTATTGTTGGGAAATTGATAGAAAAGCGAATAATCATGACAATATCCAAGGCAATGATCATTTATATATGCATCATGTCCGAGACAAGTAGACCGACTCTGCCTACATCTACTACTATTACTCCACACATTGACCGCTATCCGGCATGCATCTAGAGTATTAAGTTCATAAAGAACGGAGTAACACCATAAGCAAGATGACATGATGTAGACAAAGTAAATCCAATCAGTATGAATAAATCTCATCCTTTTATCCTTAATGGCAACGATACAAGTACGTGTCATGTCCCTTTCTGTCACTGGGATTGAGCAACGCAAGATAGAACCCATCACAAAGCACCTCTCCCATTGCAAGATAAATCAATCTAGTTAGCAAAACCAAACGGATAGATCGGAGAGAAATATAAAGCTATAACAATCATGCATAAAAGAGTTCGGATAAGACTTAATATTCATGGATAATATGTCATAAATCCACAATTCATCAGATCCCAAATAAACACATCGCAAAAATGGATTACATCGAATATATCTCCAAGAATATTGAGGAGAACATTGTACTGAGGATCAAAGAGAGAGAGAGAGAAAAAGTCATCTAGCTAATAGATATGGACCCGTAGGTCTATGGTAAACTACTCACACATCATCGGAAGGGCAGCAAGCTTGATGTAGAGGCCCTCCATGATCGATTCCCCCTCCGGCAGAGTACCAGAAAAGGTCTCCAGATGGGATATCACGAGAACAGAAACTAGCGGCGGCGTAAAAAGTATTTTTGGTGGCTCCCTGATGTATGGGGAATATTTGAGAATGTATAGAGGCAGAATTAGGTCAAGAGGTGCCACGAGGGGCCCACAAGCCCAGGGGCGCCTCCCGGGGCGCGCCTCCCGAGCTTGTCGCTCCCTCATGCCTCGTCAGGTCTTCTCCCGAACCTTCTAGGGTCCCTTCTAGTCCAGAAAAAATTAATCCAAAGTTTTTTCTATGTTTGGACTCTGTTTGATATTGATTTCCTGAAAAGCCAAAAACTAGCAAAAAACTTCAACTGGCACTAGGCACTAGGTTAATAGGTTAGTTCCAAAAATTGATATATAATTGCATATGATTTCATATAAAACAACCAAGATTGATACTATAATAGCATGGAATAATAAAAAATTATAGATACATTGGAGACGCATCAACATCACTTTCGTTTAATGGCCTAAACATATAAAATGATATTATAATAAGTACATGCACTGGACTCACATCAAGTTTCATCAAGTTTGAGAACTGGATACAACACCATAGTTCACAAAATACATACTTAAAGTACTTGGTTCACAAATTCAAACTAAAGTATTGGATGATGAGTATCATCTACTTTATAACACTGTTGGATCCAACAACACATTCAACAATGCATACTAGATGGACACTAATCATCTAAGATGGTCTTCACCCCCTGAAGCTTCAGCTTTATCTTTTCCTCAGACTTCTGAAGCTCAGAAATGTGCTACTACAATTTATGCCTCTCTTATGTTAACCATTCCTTATCCTTCAAATGATTGAGCTTCATATTCCTAATCACATTGGCTTGAGCACCTGTGAGGTGCTTAAGAGTGTCATACCTTTCCTGCATCTTATTATTCTCCTCATCTTTCTTTGACAGCTCTGCCTTCAAGTTACCAACTTCATTGTCTAGCTCGGCTATATTCATAGCTACACTTTGCTTCTGCTGCTGCTGGTAGCTTAACTGCATAGCATTCTGCTCCTGGGCATCCAAAAGAGCATTCACATCCCCAACTAACTTCTCATAGTTCTCTTGCAGTTTCTTCTTCTCTTTTGTCAGACTGTGAATTGTAAATGTAAGATTGTCATTGCTCCTAGCTTCCTTACTCTCCTCATACATATCCCATAACTTGGCCTTACTCTCCTCATACATATACCATAACTTGGCCAATGCCTTCTCCATTGAGTCTGGCCATTCAAAATCAATCCATTGAACTACTCCACAATTTATGCCTTCCTGTAAAACAAACAATAAACCAATAAAGAATAAGCTAAGTGAGTGGGATCTACAAACTGCAGTGCCATGCCCACTCCACATGAACAAAGAGCACTATAGGTAGATAGTAGGCAGTATTATAAAGACCACTGAAATCAACATGTTTATTAAAAACATCCCCGGTTAAAGTGTTGGGGAACGAAGCATGCAATTTCAAAAAAAATCCCACGCTCACGCAAGATCTATCTAGGAGATGCATAGCAACGAGAGGGGGAGAGTGTGTCCATGTACCCTCATAGACCGAAAGCGGAAGCGTTTGACAATGTGGTTGATGTAGTCGAACTTCTTCTTGTTCCGACCGATCAAGCACCTCGTTCCGCTCAATGACGTCCCTTGAAATACTGCCTACTATCTACACTCTGCCTATTAAAAACCTCCGAGTTCTACACACGTTCAGCTCGATGACGTCCCTCGAACTCTTGATCCAGCAAAGTGTCGAGGGAGAGTTCTGTCAGCACGACGGTGTGGTGACGGTGATGGTGAAGTGATCCGTGTAGGGCTTCGCCTAAGCACTACATGAATATGACCGGAGGCATAAACTGTGGAGGGGGGAGCCGCACACGGCTAACAATGTTTGTTGTGTGTTCTAGCGGTGCCCCCCACATATATATATATATATATATATATATATATATATATATATATATATATATATATATATATAGGTTGGAGGGGAGGAGAGGCAGCCAAGGGGGCGCCCCAAGTAGGAGGAATCTGTTGGGGAACGTAGCAGAAATTCAAAATTTTCCTACGTGTCACCAAGATCTATCTATGGAGAAACTAGCAACGAGGGAAGGAGAGTGCATCTACATACCCTTGTAGATCGCTAAGCGGAAGCGTTCATGAGAACGGGGTTGAAGGAGTCGTACTCGTCGTGATCCAAATCACCGGAGATCCTAGTGCCGAACGGACGGCACCTCCGCGTTCAACACACGTACAGCCCGGTGACGTCTCCCACGCCTTGATCCAGCAAGGAGAGAGGGAGAGGTTGAGGAAGACTCCATCCAGCAGCAGCACAACGGCGTGGTGGTGATGGAGGAGTGTGGCAATCCCGCAGGGCTTCGCCAAGCATCACGGGATATGAGGAGAAAGAGAGGGAGGGCTGCACCAACAGGCAGAGATCAAATCGTGTGTTATGGGCAGCCCCAGGCCTCTATTTATATAGGGGAGAGGGAGGAGGGTGCGCCCCCTCTAGGGTTCCCACCCCTAGAGGGGGCGGCAGCCCTAGATGGGAAAGGGGGGAGGCGTCCAAAGAGGGGAGAGAGGGGGAGGTGCCCACTAGGTGGGCCTTAAGGCCCATCTGGACCTAGGGTTTCCCCTTCTCCCCTTTTTTTCCTCCTAGCTGCCCCTTGGGCCCTTGTGGGAGGCGCACCAGCCCATTTAGGGGCTGGTCCCTCACCACCCTTGGCCCATGCAAGCCTCCGGGGTTGGTGGCCCCACTTGGTGGACCCCCGGGACCCTCCCGGTGGTCCCGGTACATTACCGATATCGCCCGAAACTTTTCCGGTGACCAAAATAGGACTTCCCATATATAAATCTTTACCTCCGGACCATTCCGGAACTCCTCGTGACGTCCGGGATCTCATCCGGGACTCCGAACAACATTCGATAACCACATACAAACTTCCTTTATAACCCTAGCGTCATCGAACCTTAAGTGTGTAGACCCTACGGGTTCGGGAACCATGCAGACATGACCGAGACGTTCTCCGGTCAATAACCAACAGCGGGATCTGGATACCCATGTTGGATCCCACATGTTCCACGATGATCTCATCGGATGAACCACGATGTCAAGGACTCAATCGATCCCGTATACAATTCCCTTTGTCAAGCGGTATTGTACTTGCCCGAGATTCGATCGTCGGTATACCGATACCTTGTTCAATCTCGTTACCGACAAGTCTCTTTACTCGTTCCATAACACATCATCCCGTGATCAACTCCTTGATCAGATTGTGCACATTATGATGATGTCTTACCGAGTGGGCCCAGAGATACCTCTCCGTTTACACGGAGTGACAAATCCCAGTCTCGATTCGTGCCAACCCAACAGACACTTTCGGAGATACCTGTAATGCACCTTTATAGCCACCCAGTTACGTTGTGACGTTTGGTACACCCAAAGCATTCCTACGGTATCCGGGAGTTGCACAATCTCATGGTCTAAGGAAAAGATACTTGACATTAGAAAAGCTTTAGCATACGAACTACGATCTTTGTGCTAGGCTTAGGATTGGGTCTTGTCCATCACATCATTCTCCTAATGATGTGATCTCGTTATCAATGACATCCAATGTCCATGGTCAGGAAACCGTAACCATCTATTGATTAACGAGCTAGTCAACTAGAGGCTTACTAGGGACATGGTGTTGTCTATGTATCCACACATGTATTGCGTTTCCTATCAATACAATTATAGCATGGATAATAAACGATTATCATGAACAAGGAAATATAATAATAACTAATTTATTATTGCCTCTAGGGCATATTTCCAACAGTCTCCCACTTGCACTAGAGTCAATAATCTAGTTCACATCGTCATGTGATTAACGCTGATAGGTCACATCGCCATGTGACCAACATCCAAAGAGTTTACTAGTGTCTATAAACTAGTTCACATCATCATGTGATTAAGACTCAATGAGTTCTCAGGTTTGATCATGTTTTGCTTGTGAGAGAGGTTTTTAGTCATCGGGTCTGAACTTTTCAGATCCGTGTGTGCTTTGGAAATTTCTAGGTCATATTGTAAACGCTGCTTCCACGCTCCACTTGGATCTATTCCAAATGGTTGCTCCACTATACGTATCCGGTTTGCTACTCAGAGTCACTCGGATAGGTGTTAAAGCTTGCATCGACGTAACCCCTTACGCCGACTCTTTATTACCTCCATAATCGAGAAACATGTCCTTATTTACTCCAAGGACAATTATTGACCGCTGTCCAATGATCCATTCCTGGATCATTCTTGTACCCCTTGACTGACTCATGGCAAGGCCCACTTCCGGTGCGGTACACAGCATGGCATACTATAGAGCCTATGTCTGAAGCATAGGGGACGACCTTCGTCTTTTCTCTCTTTTCTGCCGTGGTCGAGCTTTAACTCTTAACTTCATACCTTACATCTCAGGCAAGAACTCCTTCTTTGACTGATCCATCTTGAACACCTTCAAGATCATGTCAAGGTATGTGCTCATTTGAAAGTATTATTAAGCATTTTGATCTATCCTTATAGATCTCGATGCTCAATGTTCAAGTAGCTTAATCCAGGCTTTCTATTGAAAAAACATCTTTCAAATAACCCTATATGCTTTGCAGAAATTCTACATCATTTCTGATCATCAATATGTCAACAACATACACTCATCAGAAATTCTATAGTGCTCCCACTCACTTCTTTGGAAATACAAGTTTCTCATAAAGTTTGTATAAACCCAAAATCTTTGATCATCCTATCAAAGTGCATATTCCAACTCCGAGATGCTTACTCCAGTCCTTAGAAGGATTGCTGGAGCTAGCATACCTTTTAGCATCCTTAGGATTGACAAAACTTTTCTGATTGTATCACATACAACCTTTCCTTACGAAAACTGGCAAGGAAACTCGTTTTGACATCCATCTGCCAGATTTCATAAATGCAGCTTGTGCTAACATGATTCCGACGGACTTTAAGCATTGCTACGGATGAGAAAATCTCATCGTAGTCAACTCCTTGAACTTGTGAAAAACTCTTCGCCACAAGTCGAGCTTCACAGACGGTGACATTACCTTTCACGTCCGTCTTCTTCTTAAAGATCCATTTATCTCAATGGCTTGCCGATCAACGGGCAAGTCCACCAAAGTCCATGCTTTGTTCTGATACATGGATCCTATCTCGGATTTCATGGCTTCTAACCATTTGTCGGAATCCGGGCCCACCATCGCTTCTCCATAGCTCGTAGGTTCATTGTTGTCTAGCAACATGACCTCCAAGACAGGATTACCGTACCACTCCGAAGCAGTACGCGTCATTGTCGTCCTACGAGGTTCGGTAGTGACTTGATCCGAAGTTTCATGATCACTATCATAAGCTTCTACTTCAATTGGTGTAGGTGCCACAGGAACAACTTCCTGTGCCCTGCTACACACTAGTTGAAGTGATGGTTCAATAACCTCATCAAGTCTCCACCATCCTCCCACTCAACTTTCCGAGACAAACTTTTCCTCGAGAAAGGACCCGATTCAAGAAACAATCCCTATTGCTTTCGGATCTGAATTAGGAGGTATACCCAACCGTTTTGGGTGTCCTATGAAGATGCATTTTATCCGTTTTGGGTTCGAGCTTATCAACCTGAAACTTTTTCACATAAGCGTCGCAGCCCCAAACCTTTAAGAAATGACAGCTTAGGTTTCTCTAAACCATAGTTCATACGATGTCATCTCAACGGAATTACGTGGTGCCCTATTAAAGTGAGTGTGGTTGTCTCTAATGCCTAACCCATGAACGATAGTGGTAATTCAATAAGAGACATCATGGTACGCACCATATCCAATAGGGTGCAACTATGATGTTCGGACACACCATCACACTATGGTGTTCCAGGCGGTATTAATTGTGAAACAATTTTCACGGTGTCTTAATTGCGTGCCAAAGCTCGTAACTCAGATACTCATCTCTATGATCATATCATAGACATTTTATCCTCTTGTCACAATGATCTTTAACTTCACTCTGAAATTACTTGAACCATTCAATAATTCAGACTTGTGTTTCATCAAGTAAATATACTCAACATCTACTCGAATCATCTGTGAAGTCAGAACATAACGATATTCACTGCATGCCTCAGCACTCATTGGACTGCACACATCAAAATGTGTTACTTCCAACAGGTTGCTACCTTGTTCCATCTTACTGAAACCGAGGATTTTCAGTCATCTTGCCCATGTGGTTTGATTTGCATATCTCAAGTGATTCAAGATCAAGTGAGTCCAAACGATCCATCTGCATGGAGTTTCTTCATGCGTGTACACCAATAGACATGGTTTGCATGTCTCAAACTTTTCAAAAACGAGTGAGTCCAAAGATCCATCAACATGGAGCTTCTTCATGCGTTTTATACCAATATGACTTACATGGCAGTGCCACAAGTACGTGGTACTATCATTACTATCTTATATCTTTTGGCATGAAAATGTGTATCACTACGATCGAGATTCAATAAACCATTCCTTTTAGGTGCAAGACCATTGAAGGTATTATTCAAATAAACAGAGTAACCATTATTCTCCTTAAATGAATAACCGTATTGCTATAGACATAATCTAGTCATGTCTATGCTCAACGCAAACACCAAATGCAATTATTTAGGTTTAACACCAATCTCGTTGGTAGAGGGAGTGTGCGATGCTTGATCATATCAACCTTGGAAACACTTCCAACACGTATCGTCAGCTCACCTTTAGCTAGTCTCCGTTTATTCCGTAGCTTTTATTTCGAGTTACTAACACTTAGCAACCGAACCGGTATCTAATACCCTGGTGCTACTAGGAGTACTGGTAAAGTACACATTAACATAATATATATCCAATATACTTCTATTGACCTTGCCAGCCTTCTTATCTACCAAGTATCTAGGGTAATTCTGCTCCAGTGGTTGTTCCCCTTATTACAGTAGCACTTAGTCTCAGGTTTGGGTTCAACCTTGGGTTTCTTCACTAGAGCAGCAACTGTTTTGCCGTTTCATGAAGTATCCCTTGTTGCCCTAGCCCTTCTTGAAACTAGTGGTTTTACCAACCATCAACAATTGATGCTCCTACTTGACTTCTACTTTCGCGGTGTCAAACATCGCGAACACTTCAAGGATCATCATATCTATCCCTGATATGTTATAGTTCATCACGAAGCTCTAGTAGCTTGGTGGCAATGTCTTTGGAGAAACATCACTATCTCATCTGGAAGATTAACTCCCACTCGATTCAAGTGATTGTTGTACCCAGACAATCTGAGTACGAGCTCAACGATTGAGATCTTCTCCCTTAGTTTGTAGGCTAGAAAACTCGTCGGAGGTCTCATACCTCTTGACGTGGGCACGAGCCTGAAATCCCAATTTCAGCTCTCAGAACATCTCATATGTTCCGCGACGTTTCAAAAACGTCTTTCGTGCCTCAACTCTAAACCGTTTAACTGAACTATCATGTAGTTATCAAAACGTGTATGTCCGGTGTTCGCAACATCCACAAACGACGTTTGGGGTTCAGCACACTGAGTGGTGCATTAAGGACATAAGCTTTCTACTGTCCGCATAATCGCTACTTTCAACTTTCAACCATATTTTCTCTAGGAACATATCTAAACAGTGGAACTAAAGCGCGAGCTTACGACATAATTTGCAAAAGGTCTTTTGACTATGTTCAAGATAATTAAGTTCATCTTATGAACTCCCACTCAGATAGACATCCCTCTGGTCATCTAAGTTATTACATGATCCGAGTCAACTAGGCCGTGTCCGATCATCACGTGAGACGGACTAGTCATCATCGGTGAACATCTTCATGTTGATCGTATCTACTATACGACTCATGATCGACCTTTCGGTCTCTGTGTTCTGAGGCCATGTCTGTACATGCTAGGCTCGTCAAGTTAACCCTAAGTGTTTCGCGTGTGTAAATCTGTCTTACACCCGTTGTGTGTGAACGTAAGAATCCATCACACCCGATCATCACGTGGTGCTTAGAAGCGACGAACTTTAGCAACGGTGCACAGTAGGGGAGAACACTTCTTGAAATTGTTGTAAGGGATCATCTTATTTACTACCGTCGTTCTAAGTAAACAAGATGCATAAACATAATAAACATCACATGCAATTATATAGTAGTGACATGATATGGCCAATATCATATAGCTCCATTGATCTCCATCTTCGGGGCTCCATGATCATCATCGTCACCGGCATGACACCATGATCTCCATCATCATGTCTTCATGAAGTTGTCTCGCCAACTATTACTTCTACTACTATGGCTACCGGTTAGCAATAAAGTAAAGTAATTACATGGCGTTGTTTAATGACACGCAGGTCATACAATAAATAAAGACAA
Organism: Triticum dicoccoides; assembly: GCF_002162155.2. Classification (NCBI taxonomy): domain Eukaryota; kingdom Viridiplantae; phylum Streptophyta; class Magnoliopsida; order Poales; family Poaceae; genus Triticum; species Triticum dicoccoides. Next base: position 692,180,038 of record NC_041381.1, read on the forward strand.
CTCCTATGGCTCCTGCCGGTTGTCATACTCATCGACATGCAAGTCGTGAATCCTATTACAAGAACATGATCAGTCTCATATATCACATATCATTCATCACATTCTTCTTGGCCATATCACATCACATAGCATACCCTGCAAAAACAAGTTAGACGTCCTCTAATTGTTGTTTGCATGTTTTACGTGGCTGCTATGGGTTTCTAGCAAGAACGTTTCTTACCTACGCAAAACCACAACGTGATATGCCAATTGCTATTTACCCTTCATAAGGACCCTTTTCATCGAATCCGTTCCGACTAAAGTGGGAGAGACTGGCACCCGCTAGCCACCTTATGCACCAAGTGCATGTCAGTCGGTGGAACCTGTCTCACGTAAGAGTACGTGTAAGGTCGGTCCGGGCCGCTTCATCCCACAATACCGTCGAAACAAGATTGGACTAGTAACGGTAAGCATATTGAACAACATCAACGCCCACAACTGCTTTGTGTTCTACTCGTGCAAAGAATCTACGCAATAGACCTAGCTCATGATGCCACTGTTGGGGAACGTAGCAGAAATTCAAAATTTTCCTACGTGTCACCAAGATCTATCTATGGAGAAACTAGCAACGAGGGAAGGAGAGTGCATCTACATACCCTTGTAGATCGCTAAGCGGAAGCGTTCATGAGAACGGGGTTGAAGGAGGCGTACTCATCGTGATCCAAATCACCGGAGATCCTAGTGCCGAACGGACGGCACCTCCGCGTTCAACACACGTACAGCCCGGTGACGTCTCCCACGCCTTGATCCAGCAAGGAGAGAGGGAGAGGTTGAGGAAGACTCCATCCAGCAGCAGCACAATGGCGTGGTGGTGATGGAGGAGTGTGGCAATCCCGCAGGGCTTCGCCAAGCACCACGGGATATGAGGAGAAAGAGAGGGAGGGCTGCACCAACAGGCAGAGATCAAATCGTGTGTTATGGGCAGCCCCAGGCCTCTATTTATATAGGGGAGAGGGAGGAGGGTGCGCCCCCTCTAGGGTTCCCACCCCTAGAGGGGGCGGCATCCCTAGATGGGAAAGGGGGGAGGCGGCCAAAGAGGGGAGAGAGGGGGAGGCGCCCACTAGGTGGGCCTTAAGGCCCATCTGGACCTAGGGTTTCCCCTTCTCCCCTTTTTTTCCTCCTAGCTGCCCCTTGGGCCCTTGTGGGAGGTGCACCAGCCCACTTAGGGCTGGTCCCTCACCACCCTTGGCCCATGCAAGCCTCCGGGGTTGGTGGCCCCACTTGGTGGACCCCCGGGACCCTCCCGGTGGTCCTGGTACATTACCGATATCGCCCAAAACTTTTCCGGTGACCAAAACAGGACTTCCCATATATAAATCTTTACCTCCGGACCATTCCGGAACTCCTCGTGACGTCCGGGATCTCATCCAGGACTCCGAACAACATTCGGTAACCACATACAAACTTCCTTTATAACCCTAGCGTCATCGAACCTTAAGTGTGTAGACCCTACGGGTTCGGGAACCATGCAGACATGACCGAGACGTTCTCCGGTCAATAACCAACAACAGGATCTAGATACCCATGTTGGCTCCCACATGTTCCACGATGATCTCATCGGATGAACCACGATGTCAAGGACTCAATCGATCCCGTATACAATTCCCTTTGTCTAGCGGTATTGTACTTGCCCGAGATTCGATCGTCGGTATACCGATACCTTGTTCAATCTCGTTACCAGCAAGTCTCTTTACTCGTTCCGTAACACATCATCCCGTGATCAACTCCTTGATCACATTGTGAACATTATGATGATGTCTTACCGAGTGGGCCCAGAGATACCTCTCCGTTTACACGGAATGACAAATCCCAGTCTTGATTCGTGCCAACCCAACAGACACTTTCGGAGATACCTGTAATGCACCTTTATAGCCACCCAGTTACGTTGTGACGTTTGGTACACCCAAAGCATTCCTACGGTATCCGGGAGTTGCACAATCTCATGGTCTAAGGAAAAGATACTTGACATTAGAAAAGCTTTAGCATACGAACTACGATCTTTGTGCTAGGCTTAGGATTGGGTCTTGTCCATCACATCATTCTCCTAATGATGTGATCCCGTTATCAATGACATCCAATGTCCATGGTCAGGAAACCGTAACCATCTATTGATTAACGAGCTAGTCAACTAGAGGCTTACTAGGGACATGGTGTTGTCTATGTATCCACACATGTATTGCGTTTCCTATCAATACAATTATAGCATGGATAATAAACGATTATCATGAACAAGGAAATATAATAATAACTAATTTATTATTGCCTCTAGGGCATATTTCCAACAGAATCCTACTTGGGGTCCTCCCAATTCGGCCTCCCCCCTTTCCTATTCCTATTCGGAGTAGGAAGGGAAGAGGAGGAAGGGGGAATCCTATTCCCTTTTTCCTTTCCTTCTTCCTCTTTCCTTCTCCAATTTGGTCAGCCCATATGGGGGGCGCACTAGCCCTTTAGTGGCTGGTGTGTTTCCCCCTTGTCCCATTAGGCCCATATAGCTTGCCGGGGGTTGCCCGGAACCCCTTCCGGTGACCCGATACGCACCCGGTACCCCCAGAACACTTCCGGTGTCCGAATACTATTGTCCTATATATGAATCTTTACCTCTCGACCATTTTGAGACTCCTCGTCATATCCGTGGTCTCATCCGGGACTCCGAACAACATTCGGTCACCAAATCACATAACTCATATAATACAAAATCGTCATCGAACGTTAAGCATGCGGACCCTACGGGTTCGAGAACTATGTAGACATGACCGAGACACCTCTCCGGTCAATAACCAACAGCGGAACCTGGACGCTCATATTGATTCCTACATATTCTACGCAGATCTTTATCGCTCAAACCATAATGACAACATACGTTACTCCCTTTGTCATTGGTATGTTACTTGCCCGAGATTCGATCATCGGTATCTTCATACCTAGTTCAATCTCGTTATCGGCAAGTCTCTTTACTCGTTTCATAATGCATCATCCCGCAACTAACTCATTAGTCACATTGCTTGCAAGGCTTATTATGATGTGCATTATCGAGAGGGCCCAGAGATACCTCTCCGATACTCGGAGTGATAAATCCTAATCTCGATCTATGCCAACCCAACAAACACCTTCAGATATACCTGTAGAGCATATGTATAATCACCCAGTTACGTTGTGGCATTTGATAGCACACAAGGTATTCCTCCGGTATCCGGGAGTTGCATAATCTCATAGTCAAAGGAATATGTATAAGTCATGAAGAAAGCAATAGCAATAAAACTTAACGATCAACATGCTAAGCTAACGGATGGGTCTTGTCCATCACATCATTCTCCTAATGATGTGATTCCGTTCCTCAAATGACAACACATGTCTATGGTTAGGAAACTTAACCATCTTTGATAAACGAGCTAGTCTAGTAGAGGCTTACTAGGGACACGATGTTTTGTCTATGTATCCACACATGTATCAAGTTTCCGGTTAATATAATTCTAGCATGAATAATAAACATTTATCATGATATAAGGAAATATAAAATAACAACTTTATTATTGCCTCTAGGGCATATTTCCTTCATAAAGAGGTCAACGGAGCTAATATGTATAGAAAGCAAATGAGACAGCAATTGTTAACAAATAAACAATGACCACTGTTAAAGAGGTTCAGTAAACAATGACCACTGCCATCAGCTTTTTAATTAAGTAACATCAACCTAAGTTCAGTAAACAAGGCATTAAGCACTGACCACAATAAACAATGACCACCATACACTAATGACAACACATGCCTAAACAAAGACCAAGCACTTAACAAAGCTAAACAACTTGATAAAAAATCATTAAGCACTGACCAGATCAAACAATGTGGACCAAGCATTAAACAGAGCCAATGAGCAGCTTCCACTAAACAGGTTCTGAAGCATACCTTCTGGGCACATCCAAGAAACCTCCTGCCGGTGTGCATCCCTTCAAATGCAACAAAGCGCTATGTCGGCTCGCCGTGCTCGCACACTGACATCTGTGTCAATGCCGTTGAAATTCGAATTGTGCATGGTAGCAGAAAGCTACGGAAGCAAACAAAGAAAGCCCTAGGTTCAGATTGAGCTCATTCACAAAATATCCAATTCACTAACCCTAACCCTACCTCTAGCTCTCTAAAAACTGACCTTGATGATGCCATCGCAGGAGGAGGTGATGTCACGATTGAATCCTCACTGGCCTCGCCGTCGTTCCATGACACCATGGCGCGGCAGAGCAGCAGGACGACGGTCGGCGGTTGGGGCGGCGACAGGGGAGAAGAACAGAGAGTGAGGAGAGGGCGACCCGGATGCGAGAGACCGAGGAGAGGGCGAGCCGGATGCGAGAGAGTGAGAAGAGAGGCGGTTCGATGCGGTTTTGACAGAGACGGTGCGTCAGATGTAACTGTAGCGATGTTTAGACGGCGTCAGATCACGGCAATTATGCCACGTTACCAAAACAGGGCCCCACCTGGCATAATAGAGCTTAAAATGCCCAAACATATGTTCAGTGGTTTCTGCAAATGACTAGGCCGGAAATCAGCGTTTTCTGCATTATTTTCATAGAAAAGTCTTTTCTGCAATCCTATGCTTCAATCTGTTGGTTTTCTGCAATTCACTGCTCATTTCATATGTGCATCAATGGGTTCGCGAGAGAGAAAGCAAACTCAGATAACCAAGAAGCAAATTTTCTTTTGTTTCTCGCATCGACAAAAGGTAAGTCCGTCTGCTTAATAAAAAGATGAAATAATTTCGTCTAAAAAACAAAAAGAGATAATATAAAAAATCCCCACCCGCCTCGCCTCCCTCGCCGACGCGCCGCCCCTCCGGCAAGAAGGCACCCTCTTCCTCGCTCTCGCTCGGATGACCGCTGCCCTCGCGCCTCGGGCTTGGAACGATCACTACACTCGCGCTCCTCACTCTCCGATCGGTCGACGCGCTGTGCCGCCACAACCAGTCCACTACTGGCGCCGCGCTCTGAGCTAGCTCCCTCGCCGTTCCCGTCGCCTTCCAGTCCCCGCCACCGTGTTCTGACTCGGAACCACCGCGGCGGAGGATGCGTTTCGGCCGAGCGATCCTAGCTCCTTCGCATAGGTATGGCTCAGTCTGTACATCCTTGCCCCAATTCCCTTGGTTCCTTCCTACTGTGACTGCCCCAGTTACCTGATATTTTGTTTTATCTCAGTGGAGGTTATTCCTCATATTCGTTATTACAGTAACAGAAGAGTAGAACATCAGAGTACAGGGGGTTACATATACATGAAATACAGGAATCTAATGGGGAGACGGTACACAGGAGTTACAAGGTTAAAAGTCTAAAGGGGGGTCAACCTTCTCCAGTCCATTGCTGCCCTTTGACACCAGCATATCTCCAAGTTCTCAACTCATCCAGAATGCCATCACAGATTTGCAGCAAGCTCTGCACCTTGCCATTGAAAATCCTGTTGTTTCTCTCTTTCCAAATATGCCAGCAGATGATCATGATTAAAGCCGAGAGCTCACTGCGTCTGCTTGTACTGGTCTGATGAAGAGAGGAAAGCCACCATTCCAGAAAACTTTGAGTGGAGTTGGTCAGCATGATTTGAAATTTGAGTTGGGCAGCAAAAGGGCAAGATGTGAACAGGTGAGAGGCAGACTCCCATCCTAATCTGCAAAGAGGGCACAGAGGGTTATGAGGCCAACCCCTTTTGGCGAGATTATCTGTTGTCAGGAACTTCCCTTGTACAGCCAACCAGGCAAAGAATTGCACTTTAGGGGGGATTTTAATTTGCCATATGAGTGAGCTCCTTGAAAGGGAACTCAATCCTTCCCCAGACCTGACACAGATAAGCAGATTTAGCACAGTACTTCCCATCAGGAGTCCATTTCCAATTTAGCACATCCTCCCTTTCAGACAGCAAAACTACTTGAGTGTGGTGCCAAAGGGCAAAGGTTGATAAATTCAGAAAGAAAATCAACGTCCGGGTTGTGCTTTATCAAAGATATCCATTTACTGTTGGTGAGGCCCTCATTAACAGTGATCTTCCTCTTCTTGGTGTGTTTATAAAGATTTGGGAAGGCAAGCGCTGGAACCTCCCCATTCAACCAGTGGTCGTGCCAAAATGAAACCAATTTGCCATCCCCCAAGATGAAACAAGTACTAGCAATAGACAAAGCCTTGACTTCCTTATCAAAAGGGATCGGAAGATCATGCCATGGCTTGTCAGTTTCTCTATGATTGAGTCACAACCACCTCACTTTTAGAGCAATACCTTGCTTGTGAAGATCAGGATACCGAGCCGAACAAACTGCACCTGCGAGCAGACCTGCGACCATCACACCAAGAACTTATTGCCAGCGATAGCATCCACGCCGCAGTTTGTCAATCTGCTTGATAACCCACTTTGGCTGCTCCACGGCAAGAAGCAAAAAGATGGGCATGGCTGATAATACGAAGCGAACAAGAACCAACCGCCCAGGGGAGGAGATCCAACGTGCCTTCCATGCAGCAATTTTCTTGATAAGCTTATCCAGAAGCTCTTGGAAATCAGTCAATTTCAGACGCTTATCCGAGAGGGGCATCCCCAAATAAGTACAAGGGAAGCTAGCAATCTGGCAACCAATAGCAGCTTGCAGAGGAGTGAGATCAATACCATCACATCTGGTTGGAAGAATTTTACTTTTAGCCATATCGGTGCATAGGCCTGTCACTTAAACAAAGAGATCCATGATCTGCGAAACAGCATTGAAGTCCTGTATAAAGGTTTGATGAAGATGATAACATCGCCTGCGTAAATGGAGGCCCTATGCTTGATGGCCATCTTGCCGAGGGGGGAGAGGACGTTCTTCTTCTGAGCAAGGTCCATCAGGCGACCAAGACAAAAAGCGACGGCAAGAACGGGTCACCCTGCTTCAGACCTTTCCTATGCAGAATTTGATCAGTGACCTGAGAATTAACAAGCACCTTGGTGGAGGCCGACAGAAACATAGCAGAGATACTCCCAAAACCTCTGAACTGTAGTAGCTTGAGTAAGAATTCCCATGCAACGGAATCAAAGGCTTTGGAGAGGTCTAGCTTAATCATAACAGCCGGAACCTCTTTCTGTCTAAATGATTTCGCCATTTCTTGTACATAAACGAAGTTATCATGAATGCTTCGCCCTTTAGAAAATGCATTTTGGCACTGAGAAGTCAGACGATGCATGAAAGGCTGCAGTCTAGAAGCTAAGATTTTGGCAATTATCTTGGCAAAGCAATGGAGGAGCCTAATCGGACGAAACTCATTTGGTTTATTGGCCCCCTGGTGCTTAGGGAGGAGAGCTATGATGGCACTATTCAGCAGGAAAATATTTTGGGTGATGAGGTTCTGGAAGTGTAAGACAGCACCGACAAGACCATTCTTTATGAGATCCCAGCACTTGCGAAAGAAAAGCCCTGTGTAGCCATCCGGGCGAGGAGCTTTTTCAGGATGCAAGTCAAAGATTTCTAGGCACGAGAGGTTGGTCTCAGGAAAGCAAAGAGCAGCAAGGTTGAGATAGGCCTCTCTATGTTGATAAGATCCCAACAAGCCATTGAAACCAGTGGACAAGGACGACGGCAAGAAAGATGATCAACATCCCTACGACTACGAGGCCATGGTCGGTGAAGCAGATGGGGCAGAAGAAGGAAGCTGCAGACAAGGAAGATCAGAAATAATAAGATGTTCTGGTTGAGGACCGGAGTGGATGGCGTATTGGCCTACAAGCTGCAAGCAGACGGTGCAGAGGAGATGACGATGTGCCACACGATGACAGCGATGAAGGATAAAATTTAATCCAGTTCTTGAGGAGCAATGCTGAAACATTTCTTATTTTCAGAATAGAAGCCTGAATCAAGAGTTTTCATCAAGCTAATTAGAATGTCATTATCTTTTAGTCATTCTACTGAAGAGTTTGGTGAAGAAGACATATATGCTCATTTTGCAATATATCGGATCTGGAAGCTCGACTAGTTCTAGTTTTTTTTTAAAGCCATCTCAGAGCTAATTGTGATTCCTAATGGAGGTCTGCAGGTCTTTTTTTGTGTGCCAAATTATTGCATCATGGAACTAACTGAAAAAACTGTATTTTTTTGCAGTGACATTTTCAGATTGCACTAGTGTCACTACCTCACTACTAAGTTGCGGAAAGTACACAAAGCATGAGACTACTGAACATACATTGAGCAATCGGTATTTTCCGCGATTTCAGTAATGGGTATATTATTGCATAAGCTACTGCTAAGTGAATCAGGATTTCCAGAGTTAGCAAAGTAATTTTTATTTGGTGGATCAGCTGCAGCTGTTATACGATAAGATAAATGACCAGTTCAAGGTAGACAGAAAATAAAAGATGATGATGTTTGATATGATTCGCTCTATGTTGACTTGCAAAATCATTTAGAAAATTATTATGACATGGTTAAAATGCATCTTAGTTGAGAGAAAGTTTTACTTATACAGTTAATTTCTGTCAACTGTTGCAATTTTTTTATTCCATTGTCATCTTACAGAATAAGAGAAAAGTTCAACCAAGGACAAAAGTGCCATTTCCCTTCTTGCAGAGGTTATCTTCTGCAACTTATATAATTTCTAGGCCTGTAACTCTGCCTTTGTACTGCTATTTCAAATTTAGTTATCGTCAAATTTGTATGGCATTCATTCACCACATGGTGTATTCCTCTCATGCTGTGGAACCTACAGTGAAGCTAGTAGCTAGAACATACAGTACATGTCTGCCCCTTGTATGGAATATGTTGACATAAAAGCATGGTTTTTACGGTACATTACCGGTGCAAGCAAGCATAGTTCTGAAAACTTGGAACCATATTCTCTTCTGCTTAATTAATAGATGAGGCAAAGCTTTTGCCTCAGTTTCGAAAAAAAAAAACTTGGAACCATGTGTTATGGAAGCAGCATCGAAGAAAAGGAAAATATTTTTGGAGGCGTCTGAAATTGAACATTCAGAAGATAAGAGTAACAGATGGGAAGGGTGATGCTTCAGAATCAACTGAAGTGCAAGTGGCTGGGTCAGTACTGGTTCAGATAACCAATATGGACACTTATGTGTCTCTGTTAATAGTATATTTCTCTTATGCGTCTCTTTCCCAGCTTATAATTCTTTCGTTTGTGTGAATGAGTCAGGGAAGTGGACTTCCGAGACGAGGTAGTAACGCATTTTTTGTTGAAAGTCAGCCTCATTGAAGATTTGACCAAGCGATATCGACTGCCTATGCTCTCTGTATGTTATTGGAAGCATCAGTTGTTCTACGAGATGATGATATTCTCAAGAGTGCCTGGAGATGGTATGCTCACTTGGTGATTATTCGTAGTTAACAAATCCGTTGATTCCCTGCGATTTATAGAATCATATGCATACTTATGTGATCCTCCATGAATTGTTTTGTGGTGTTTTCTTAGATGTTTCAGAATGTGTTGTGTGGAACTCTTCATTTTTATGCTTTCCCAAATTTATTTGGCTCTGGGGAGTTTGTCCCATTCCACATGTTACCATTTGACTAATGCTCCCACTACTAGTGCAGGAGTGAGTACTACTCATGGATGCTTGGTCAAACTATGTACCAGTACAGTACACTTGTACAGATGGAAGAAATACTCCAGTCCCCAAGGGCAAAAGGATTCGCTCCCATGGAGCAAGAGCATAGGATTCGCTCACGGAGTGGCTTGTCTGCCACGTCCATGTTTGATGCTTGCGGGCAGTGGAGAGGGACAGTGGTGGTGGGGGCTTGCCTGCCAACGGCCACCGGAGAGGGATGGGCGGCGATGCCAATAATGTGAGCCATCCATCCATCCATGTGACGCTGCTTTGGCCTGACGTGTCGAGCTATATTGATTTATTGAGCGGCTTTAGGTAGGAGGTGTCGACATGTTTGCTACGGACAGGCTTGAGGAGCTGCTGTGCCCACCCATCGATTTTAAGAGCCTGGGTAGGTCCCGAGTGTCGACACCCTGCATTATTTATTGTTTTCTTCCCGTCGTCGAGTCAGTATCGTGGGCTTGCACGCCGGGGTCCATCCATCCTTCCTTCACATTCACGACCGCCCTTTGCCGTGTCCAGGAGCCATCCACAGATTAGGAGTGCTACTCCACGCTAAAGATTACGAGTATAAGCCTGAACCTGAAGATGCTAAATTGTGTACGTAGAAACATTCATGCTTGTCATCTTAGGCAGTAGTGTAATTACCCTCAGGAATACTTCCTCTTCGGGGAGATTTGTACGACTACTAGTAACAAGCTACTGCGAGGTTGGCCGGCACATCACGCTTCTTTCGTGTATTGTGTGTGTGTGTGTGTTGGCCGGCCTGCATAGCACGGCTCGCCTTCCGTCCTCAGCTTTCTTATTGATAACTCCGTAGCAGTAGCACGTCACGCCTTTCGTGCTCATCTTTATTGGCTTCCCCATCGTCACGCCTTTCGCCACCTTTTTAGTGTCTGGCACGGCACGTCGTCCGCAAACGTCCCTTTCGGCGGCATGCCCACCTCCCCTAGTGGCCTCGTCGGGAACAAGTCCAACACCAGCCGTGCACCAAAGGGACGGACGACACAGAATATACTGGCGGACATGTTTGGACGTGTCCGTGACTCCGCACACAACAATTAAGGCCAACCCTAACGCACGACCCTAAATGATCCGGCCGCGTCTATTTGAAGCAAACAGGCAAAAAATGCATGGGTGCATTTTCTGTCCGCTTTTGTCTCATTCCCGGCTCATTGGTCCACGTTTGTGTCAAAGCAGACACGGGGCGGGACGCGTGCCCTTGTCATCCCATGGCCTGACCGTCAAAGGGCCACAGACGCCAACTTTCCCTTCGTTTGCCCAAAAACCATCTCGCGCTTCCTCTCCCCTCCCTTGTCCATGGCGGGCGGGCCGAAGAATACCGGCGACCCAGCCGTCATCGTGTGCCCTACGGCAAAGAACAAGGGCCCCAAGAAGTCGCCGGGGGAACTCACGCCGGAGGAACTCGCAAAGCTCAACCATGAATCGGCCAAGAGGAGGGCCAAGCGCACCGTCGCGGCGGAGAAGAAAGTAACGGTCGCGCAACATAAGGCCGACATCGACGACAAGGAGTCCATCGTCGCCAAGGTGCGTGCCCTCCTCATGTTAGGGTTGTGCCAACCCACGCCGGCCATTCTCTCGACGGCTGCCATGGCTGCGGCGAGCACAGGCTCGTTGGCCATTCGCCCTCCACAATATTACTCCCCGAACCCGTCCGTCACACCGGAGATGCCCGGGTTTCATCCAAAGCCGCTACATGGCCAGACCCGGTTCTCCACGTCGTCGGACGGCAGCGTGATAGCGCCGGCCACCCCCTCCACCCCGACTGCGGTCGTCATCGACCTGAACGTGACGCCTGGGTTCAGTGCCATTGGCCAGTTATTTGACGGGATGCAGAGGAAGCAACCACGGTCCATTCCTGCGGCCAACCTTCTCGGCGCCTGCAAGCTGTTCGATGAAATGCCACTGCTGATGCTGAAGGCTGACTACATTGCGTTCATGGAGCACGTCATCTACGAGGGTCGTGGTGAGGCCTTCCATCCCGATGGCCAAGGCCATGCTTTCGATCCCGACGAGACCCAAAGCCAAGACGGCCACGGCCAATATGGTGATGACCAATTTGCTACCCAGGAAGAAGAGGAGGTCAACGACCATGGTGTTGGGGAACGTTGCAGAAAATTAAAAATTTTCCTACGGTTTCACCAAGATCCATCTATGAGTTCATCTAGCAACGAGTCATGGGAGAGTGATTGCATCTACATACCACTTGTAGATCGCGTGCGGAAGCGTTCAATGGAACGGGGATGATGGAGTCGTACTCGCCGTGATTCAGATCACCGATGACCTAGTACTGAACGGACAGCACCTCCGCGTTCAACACACGTACGGAGCGGATGACGTCTCCTCCTTCTTGATCCAACAAGGGGGAAGGAGAGGTTGATGCTGATCCAGCAGCACGACGGGGTGGTGGTGGAGGCAGCAGAACTCCGGCAGGGCTTCGCTAAGCAACTACGGGAGGAGGAGGAGGTGTTGCAGGGAGGAGGGAGGCGCCAAGCCTTGAGGGGTGCGGCTGCCCCTCCCTCCCCTCCCTTTATATAGTGGCAAGAGAGAGGGGGGGCACAGCCTTGCCCCTTCCTCCAAGGAAGGGGTGCGGCCAAGGGGGGGAGGAGTCCATCCTCCCCAAGGCACCTAGGAGGTGCCTTCCCCCTTTAGGACTCTCCCCTCCTCTTATCTCTAGGCGCATGGGCCTCTTGGGGATGGTGCCCTTGGCCCATATAGGCCAAGGCGCACCCCCTACAGCCCATGTGCCCCCCCCCCGGGGCTGGTGGACCCCCGGACCCCTTTCGGCACTCCCGGTACAATACCGATAATGCCCGAAACTTTTCCGGCGACCAAAATAAGACTTCCCATATATAAATCTTTACCTCCGGACCATTCCGGAACTCCTCGTGACGTCCGGGATCTCATCCGGGACTCCGAACAACTTTCGGTTTGCTGCATACTCATATTCATACAACCCTAGCGTCACCGAACCTTAAGTGTGTAGACCCTACGGGTTCGGGAGACATGCAGACATGACCGAGACGGCTCTCGGGCAATAACCAACAGCGGGATCTGGATACCCATGTTGGCTCCCACATGCTCCTCGATGATCTCATCGGTTGAACCACGATGTCAAGGATTCAAACAACCCCGTATACAATTCCCTTTGTCAATCGGTATTTTACTTGCCCGAGATTCGATCGTCGGTATCCCAATACCTCGTTCAATCTCGTTACCGGCAAGTCACTTTACTCGTACCGTAATGCATGATCCCGTGACCAAACACTTGGTCACTTTGAGCTCATTATGATGATGCACTACCGAGTGGGCCCAGTGATACCTCTCCGTCATACGGAGTGACAAATCCCAGTCTCGATCCGTGTCAACCCAACAGACACTTTTGGAGATACCTGTAGTGCACCTTAATAGTCACCCAGTTACGTTGTGACGTTTGGTACACCCAAAGCACTCCTACGGTATCCGGGAGTTACACGATCTCATGGTCTAAGGAAGAGATACTTGACATTGGAAAAGCTCTAGCAAAACGAACTACACGATCTTGTGCTATGCTTAGGATTGGGTCTTGTCCATCACATCATTCTCCTAATGATGTGATCCCGTTATCAATGACATCCAATGTCCATAGTTAGGAAACCATGACTATCTGTTGATCAACGAGCTAGTCAACTAGAGGTTCACTAGGGACATACTGTGGTCTATGTATTCACACGTGTATTACGATTTCCGGATAATACAATTATAGCATGAATAATAGTCAATTATCATGAACAAGGAAATATAATAATAATACTTTTATTATTGCCTCTAGGGCATATTTCCAACAGTCTCCCACTTGCACTAGAGTCAATAATCTAGTTACATTCTGATGAATCGAACACCCATAGAGTTCTGGTGCTGATCATGTTTTGCTCGCGGAAGAGGTTTAGTTAACGGATCTGCGACATTCAGATCCGTATGCACTTTGCAAATTTCTATGTCCCCATCTTGAACATTTTCACGAATGGAGTTGAAGCGACGCTTGATGTGCCTAGTCTTCTTGTGAAACCTGGGCTCCTTGGCAAGTGCAATAGCTCCAGTGTTGTCACAGAAGAGTTTGATCGGCTCCGACGCATTGGGTATGACTCCTAGGTCGGTGATGAACTCCTTCACCCAAATTGCTTCATGTGCTGCCTCCAAGGCTGCCATGTACTCCGCTTCACATGTAGATCCCACCACGACGCTCTGCTTGCAGCTGCACCAGCTTACTGCTCCACCATTCAACATATACACGTATCCGGTTTGTGACTTTGAGTCATCCAGATCTGTGTCAAAGCTAGCGTCGACGTAACCCTTTACGACGAGCTCTTTGTCACCTCCATAAACGAGAAACATGTCCTTTGTCCTTTTCAGGTACTTCAGGATATTCTTGACCGTTGTCCAGTGTTCCTTGTTGGGATTACTTTGGTACCTTCCTACCAAACTTACGGCAAGGTTTACATCAGGTCTGGTACACAGCATGGCATACATAATAGATCCTATGGCTGAGGCATAGGGGATGACACTCATCTCTTCTTTATCTTTTGCCGTGGTCGGGCATTGAGCTGAGCTCAATTTCACACCTTCCAAAACAGGCAAGAACCCTTTCTTGGACTGATCCATTTTGAACTTCTTCAAAATCTTATCAAGGTATGTGCTTTGTGAAAGACCTATGAGGCGTCTCGATCTATCCCTATAGATTTTGATGCCTAATATGTAAGCAGCTTCTCCAAGGTCCTTCATTGAAAAACTCTTATTCAAGTAGGCCTTAATGCTGTCCAAAAGTTCTATATCATTTCCCATCAAAAGTATGTCATCTACATATAATATGAGAAATGCTACAGAGCTCCCACACACTTTCTTGTAAAGCAAGCTTCTCCATAAGTCTGCATAAACCCAAACGCTTTGATCATCTCATCAAAGCGAATGTTCCAACTCCGAGATGCTTGCACCAGCCCATAAATGGATCGCTGGAGCTTGCATACCTTGTTAGCATTCTTAGGATCGACAAAACCTTCCGGCTGCATCATATACAGCTCTTCCTTAAGATAACCGTTAAGGAATGCCGTTTTGACGTCCATCTGCCATATCTCATAATCATAGTATGCGGCAATTGCTAACATGATTCGGACGGACTTAAGCTTCACTACGGGAGAGAAAGTCTCATCGTAGTCAATCCCTTGAACTTGCCGATAACCCTTAGCGACAAGTCGAGCTTTATAGATGGTAACATTACCATCCGCGTCCGTCTTCTTCTTAAAGATCCATTTGTTTTCTATCGCTCGCCGATCATCGGGCAAGTCTGTCAAAGTCCATACTTTGTTTTCATACATGGATCCTATCTCGGATTGCATGGCTTCAAGCCATTTGTTGGAATCTGGGCCCGCCATCACTTCTTCATAGTTTGAAGGTTCACCGTTGTCTAACAACATGATTTCTAAGACAGGGTTGCCGTACCACTCTGGTGCGGAACGTGTCCTAGTGGACCTACGAAGTTCAGTAGCAACTTGATCCGAAGTACCTTGATCATCATCATTAATTTCCTCTCTAGTCGGTGCAGGCACCACAGGAACATTTTCCTGAGCTGCACTACTTTCCGGTTCAAGAGGTAGTACTTCATCGAGTTCTACTTTCCTCCCACTTACTCCTTTCGAGAGAAACTCTTTTTCCAGAAAGGATCCGTTCTTGGCAACAAAGATCTTGCCTTCGGATCTAAGGTAGAAGGTATACCCAATGGTTTCCTTAGGGTATCCAATGAAGACGCATTTTTCTGACTTGGGTTCAAGCTTTTCAGGTTGAAGTTTCTTGACATAAGCATCGCATCCCCAAACTTTTAGAAACGACAGCTTAGGTTTCTTCCCAAACCATAATTCATACGGTGTCGTCTCAACGGATTTAGACGGTGCCCTATTTAAAGTGAATGTAGCTGTCTCTAGAGCGTATCCCCAAAATGATAGCAGTAAATCAGTAAGAGACATCATAGATCGCACCATATCCAATAGAGTGCGATTACGACGTTCGGACACACCGTTACGCTGAGGTGTTCCAGGCGGCATGAGTTGTGAAACGATTCCACATTTCCTTAAGTGTGTACCAAATTCGTGACTTAAATATTCTCCTCCATGATCTGATCGCAAGAATTTTATCTTTCGGTCACGTTGATTCTCTACTTCATTATGAAATTCCTTGAACTTTTCAAAGGTCTCAGACTTGTGTTTCATCAAGTAGACATACCCATATCTACTCAAGTCATCAGTGAGAGTGAGAACATAACGATATCCTCCGCGAGCCTCAACACTCATTGGACTACACACATTGGTATGTATGATTTCCAATAAGTTGGTTGCTCGCTCCATTGTTCTGGAGAACGGAGTCTTGGTCATCTTGCCCATGAGGCATGGTTCGCATGTGTCAAATGATTCATAATCGAGAGACTCTAAAAGTCCATCAGCATGGAGCTTCTTCATGCGCTTGACACCAATGTGACCAAGGCGGCAGTGCCACAAGTATGTGGGACTATCGTTATCAACTTTACATCTTTTCGTATTCACACTATGAACATGTGTAACATTACGTTCGAGATTCATTAAGAATAAACCATTAACCATCGGAGCATGACCATAAAACATTTCTCTCATATAAATAGAACAACCATTATTCTCGGATTTAAATGAGTAGCCATCTCGTATTAAACGAGATCCTGATACAATGTTCATGCTCAAACTTGGCACTAAATAATAATTATTGAGGTTTAAAACTAATCCCGTAGGTAAATGTAGAGGTAGCGTGCCGACGGCGATCACATCAACCTTGGAACCATTCCCGACGCGCATCGTCACCTCGTCCTTCGCCAGTCTCCGTTTATTCCGCAGCTCCTGCTATGAGTTACATATATGAGCAACGGCACCGGTATCAAATACCCAGGAGTTACTACGAGTACTGGTAAGGTACACATCAATTACATGTATATCAAATATACCTTTAGTGTTGCCGGCCTTCTTGTCTGCTAAGTATTTGGGGCAGTTCCGCTTCCAGTGACCCTTCCCTTTGCAATAAAAGCACTCAGTCGCAGGCTTGGGTCCATTCTTTGACTTCTTCCCGGCAACTGGCTTACCGGGCGCGGCAACATCCTTGTCGTCCTTCTTGAAGTTCTTCTTTCCCTTGCCCTTCTTGAACTTAGTGGTTTTATTGACCATCAACACTTGATGCTCCTTCTTGATTTCTACCTCTGCTGACTTCAGCATTGAAAATACTTCAGGAATAGTTTTCACCATCCCCTGCATATTGTAGTTCATCACAAAGCTCTTGTATCTCGGTGGGAGCGACTGAAGGATTCTGTCAATGACTGCCTCGTCCGGGAGGTTAATGTCCAGCTGGGACAGGCGGTTGTGCAACCCAGACATTTTGAGTATGTGCTCACTGACAGAACTATTTTCCTCCATCTTACAATTGTAGAACTTGTCGGAGACTTCATATCTCTCGACCCGGGCATGAGCTTGGAAAACTAGTTTCAGCTCCTCGAACATCTCATATGCTCCGTGTCGCTCAAAACGCTTTTGGAGCCCCGGTTCTAAGCTGTAAAGCATGCCGCACTGAACGAGGGAGTAATCATCAGCACGAGACTGCCAAGCGTTCATAACGTCCTGGTTCTCTGGGATGGGTGCATCACCTAGCGGTGCTTCTAGGACATATTGTTTCTTGGCAGCTATGAGGATGATCCTCAGGTTTCGGACCCAGTCCGAATAGTTGCTGCCATCATCTTTCAGCTTGGTTTTCTCTAGGAACGCGTTGAAGTTCATGGTGACATGAGCGTTGGCCATTTGATCTACAAGACATTTTGCAAAGATTTTAGACTATTGTTCATGATAATAAAGTTCATCTAATCAAATTATTTAATGAACTCCCACTCAGATTTGACATCCCTCTAGTCATCTAAGTGATACATGATCCGAGTCGACTAGGCCGTGTCCGATCATCACGTGAGACGGACTAGTCATCGTCGGTGAACATCTCCATGTTGATTGTATCTTCCATACGACTCATGTTCGGCCTTTTGGTCTCTTGTGTTCCGAGGCCATGTCTGTACATGCTAGGCTCGTCAAGTTAACCTAAGTGTATTGCATGTGTAAAACTGTCTTACACCCGTTGTATGTGAACGTAAGGATCTATCACACCCGATCATCACGTGGTGCTTCGAAACGACGAACTTTAGCAACGGTGCACAGTTAGGGAGAACACTTTCTTGAAATTGTTATGAGGGATCATCTTATTTACTACCGTCGTTCTTGTTGGGTTTCGTAATAATTTCAAAAAAATTTCCTACGCGCACACAGGATCATGTGATGCATAGCAACGAGAGGAGAGTGTTGTCTACGTACCCAACGCAGACCGACTGCGGAAGCAATGACACGACGTAGAGGAAGTAGTCGTACGTCTTCACGATCCAACCGATCAAGCACCGAAACTACGGCACCTCCGAGTTCGAGCACACGTTCAGCTCGATGACGATCCCCGGACTCCGATCCAGCAAAGTGTCGGGGAAGAGTTTCGTCAGCACGACGGCGTGGTGACGATCTTGATGAACTACAGCAGCAGGGCTTCGCCTAAACTCCGCTACAGTATTATCGAGGAATATGGTGGCAGGGGGCACCGCACACGGCTAAGGAATCGATCACGTGGATCAACTTGTGTCAACTTGTGTGTTTAGAGGTGCCCCTGCCTCCGTATATAAAGGAGGAAAGGAGGGGAGGCTGGCCGGCCAAAGAGGGAGGCGCAGGAGAGTCCTACTCCCTCTGGGAGTAGGATTCCTCCCCCCAATCCTAGTCCAACTAGGATTCTTCGGAGGGGAAGGGAGAGAGGGGGGCCGGCCACCTTCTCCTAGTCCTAATAGGACTAGGGGAGGGGAAAGAGGCGCAGCCACCTTGGGCTGCCCCTTTCTCCTTTCCACTAAGGCCCATGATGGCCCATATGGCTCCCGGGGGGTTCCGGTAACCTCCCGGTAACCCGGTAAAATCCCGATTTCACCCGGAACACTTCCGATGTCCAAACATAGGCTTCCAATATATCAATCTTTACGTCACGACCATTTCGAGACTCCTCGTCATGTCCGTGATCACATCCGGGACTCCGAACAACCTTCGGTACATCAAAATGCATAAACTCATAATATAACTGTCATCGTAACCTTAAGCGTGCGGACCCTACGGGTTCGAGAACAATGTAGACATGACCGAGACATGTCTCTGGTCAATAACCAATAGCGGGACCTGGATGCCCATATTGGCTCCTACATATTCTACGAAGATCTTTATCGGTCAGACCGCATAACAACATACGTTGTTCCCTTTGTCATCGGTATGTTACTTGCCCGAGATTCGATCGTCGGTATCCAATACCTAGTTCAATCTCGTTAACGGCAAGTCTCTTTACTCGTTCCGTAATACATCATCTCACAACTAACATATTAGTTGTAATGCTTGCAAGGCTTATGTGATGTGTATTATCGAGAGGGCCCAGAGATACCTCTCCGACAATCGGAGTGACAAATCCTAATCTCGAAATACGCCAACCCAACATCGACCATTGGAGACACCTGTAGTACTCCTTTATAATCACCCATTTACGTTGTGACGTTTGGTAGTACCCAAAGTGTTCCTCCGGTAAACGGGAGTTGCATAATCTCATAGTCGTAGGAACATGTATAAGTCATGAAGAAAGCAATAGCAACATACTAAACGATCAGGTGCTAAGCTAATGGAATGGGTCATGTCAATCAGATCATTCTACTAATGATGTGACCTCGTTAGTCAAATAACAACTCATTGTTCATGGTTAGGAAACATAACCATCTTTGATTAACGAGCTAGTCAAGTAGAGGCATACTAGTGACACTCTGTTTGTCTATGTATTCACACATGTATTATGTTTCCGGAAAATACAATTCTAGCATGAATAATAAACATTTATCATGATTATAAGGAAATAAATAAATAATAACTTTATTATTGCCTCTAGGGCATATTTCCTTCAGTCTCCCACTTGCACTAGAGTCAATAATCTAGATTACACTGTAATGAATCTAACACCCATGGAGCTTTGGTGCTGATCATGTCTTGCTCGTGGAAGAGGCTTAGTCAACGGGTCTGCAATATTCAGATCCGTATGTATCTTACAAATCTCT
Organism: Triticum dicoccoides; assembly: GCF_002162155.2. Classification (NCBI taxonomy): domain Eukaryota; kingdom Viridiplantae; phylum Streptophyta; class Magnoliopsida; order Poales; family Poaceae; genus Triticum; species Triticum dicoccoides. The sequence goes on from NC_041381.1 coordinate 692,199,842, forward strand.
ATGTCTCCCACCTGGACTAGATCCCGGATGGAGTTGAAGCGTCTCTTGATGTGTTTGGTCCTTTTGTGAAATCTGGATTCCTTTGCCAAGGCAATTGCACCAGTATTGTCACAAAAGATTTTCATTGGACCCGATGCACTAGGTATGACACCTAGATCGGATATGAACTCCTTCATCCAGACTCCTTCATTTGCTGCTTCCGAAGCAGCTATGTATTCCGCTTCACATGTAGATCCCGCTACGACGCTTTGTTTAGAACTGCACCAACTGACAGCTCCACCGTTTAATGTAAACACGTATCCGGTTTGCGATTTAGAATCGTCCGGATCAGTGTCAAAGCTTGCATCAACGTAACCTTTTACGATGAGCTCTTTGTCACTTCCATATACGAGAAACATATCCTTAGTCCTTTTCAGGTATTTCAGGATGTTCTTGACCGCTGTCCAGTGATCCATTCCTGGATTACTTTGGTACCTCCCTGCTAAACTTATAGCAAGGCACACATCAGGTCTGGTACGCAGCATTGCATACATGATAGAGCCTATGGCTGATGCATAGGGAACATCTTTCATATTCTCTCTATCTTCTGCAGTGGTCGGGCATTGAGTCTTACTCAATTTCACACCTTGTAACACAGGCAAGAACCCTTTCTTTGCTTGATCCATTTTGAATTTCTTCAAAATTTTGTCAAGGTATGTGCTTTGTGAAAGTCCAATTAAGCGTCTTGATCTGTCTCTATAGATCTTAATGCCTAATATGTAAGCAGCTTCACCGAGGTCTTTCATTGAAAAACTTTTATTCAAGTATCCCTTTATGCTATCCAGAAATTCTATATCATTTCCAATCAGTAATATGTCATCCACATATAATATCAGAAATGCTACAGAGCTCCCACTCACTTTCTTGTAAATACAGGCTTCTCCAAAAGTCTGTATAAAACCAAATGCTTTGATCACACTATCAAAACGTTTATTCCAACTCCGAGAGGCTTGCACCAGTCCATAAATGGATCGCTGGAGCTTGCACACTTTGTTAGCTCCCTTTGGATCGACAAAACCTTCTGGTTGCATCATATACAACTCTTCTTCCAGGAATCCATTCAGGAATGCAGTTTTGACATCCATTTGCCAAATTTCATAATCATAAAATGCGGCAATTGCTAACATGATTCGGACGGACTTAAGCATCGCTACGGGTGAGAAGGTCTCATCGTATTCAATTCCTTGAACTTGCCGAAAACCTTTTGCGACAAGTCGAGCTTTGTAGACAGTAACATTACCATCAGCGTCAGTCTTCTTCTTAAAGATCCATTTATTCTCAATCGCTTGCCGATCATCGGGCAAGTCAACCAAAGTCCATACTTTGTTCTCATACATGGATCCCATCTCAGATTTCATGGCTTCTAGCCACTTTGCGGAATCTGGGCTCACCATCGCTTCTTCATAGTTCGTAGGTTCATCATGATCTAGTAGCATGACCTCCAGAACAGGATTACCGTACCACTCTAGTGCGGATCTTACTCTGGTTGATCTACGAAGTTCAGTAGTATCTTGATCTGAAGTTTCATGATCATTATCATTGGCTTCCTCACTAACTGGTGTAGGTGTCACTGAAACAGTTTTCTGTGATGAACTACTTTCCAGTAAGGGAGTAGGTACAGTTACCTCGTCAAGTTCTACTTTCCTCCCACTCACTTCTTTCGAGAGAAACTCCTTCTCTAGAAATGATCCATTCTTAGCAACAAATGTTTTGCCTTCGGATCTGTGATAGAAGGTGTACCCAACAGTTTCCTTTGGGTATCCTATGAATACACATTTCTCCGATTTGGGTTCGAGCTTATCAGGTTGAAGCTTTTTCACATAAGCATCGCAGCCCCAAACTTTAAGAAACGACAACTTTGGTTTCTTGCCAAACCATAGTTCATAAGGCGTCGTCTCAACGGATTTTGATGGTGCCCTATTTAACGTGAATGCGACCGTCTCTAAAGCATATCCCCAAAATGATAGCGGTAAATCTGTAAGAGACATCATAGATCGCACCATATCTAGTAAAGTACGATTACGACGTTCGGACACACCATTACGCTGTGGTGTTCCGGGGGGCGTGAGTTGCGAAACTATTCCACAGTTTTTCAAATGTACACCAAACTCGTAACTCAAATATTCTCCTCCACGATCAGATCGTAGAAACTTTATTTTCTTGTTACGATGATTTTCAACTTCACTCTGAAATTCTTTGAACTTTTCAAATGTTTCAGACTTATGCTTCATTAAGTAGATATATCCATATCTGCTCAAATCATCTGTGAAGGTGAGAAAATAACGATATCCGCCACGAGCCTCAATATTCATCGGACCACATACATCGGTATGTATGATTTCCAACAAATCTGTTGCTCTCTCCATAGTACCGGAGAACGGTGTTTTAGTCATCTTGCCCATGAGGCACGGTTCGCAAGTACCAAGTGATTCATAATCAAGTGGTTCCAAAAGTCCATTAGTATGGAGTTTCTTCATGCGTTTTACACCGATATGACCTAAACGACAGTGCCACAAATAAGTTGCACTTTCATTATCAACTCTGTATCTTTTGGTTTCAACATTATGAATATGTGTATTACTACTATCGAGATTTAGTAAGAATAGACCACTTTTCAAGGGTGCATGACCATAAAAGATATTACTCATATAAATAGAACAACCATTATTCTCTGATTTAAATGAATAACCGTCTCGCATTAAACAAGATCCAGATATAATGTTCATGCTCAACGCTGGCACCAAATAACAATTATTTAGGTCTAATATTAATCCCGAAGGTAGATGTAGAGGTAGCGTGCCGACCGCGATCACATCAACTTTGGAACCGTTTCCCACGCGCATCGTCACCTCGTCCTTTGCCAGTGCCCGCTTATTCTGTAGTCCCTGTTTCGAGTTGCAAATATTAGCAACAGAACCAGTATCAAATACCCAGGTGCTACTGCGAGCATTGGTAAGGTACACATCAATAACATGTATATCACATATACCTTTGTTCACCTTGCCATCCTTCTTATCCGCCAAATACTTGGGGCAGTTCCGCTTCCAGTGACCAGTCTGCTTGCAGTAGAAGCACTCAGTTTCAGGCTTAGGTCTAGACTTGGGTTTCTTCTCTTGAGAAGCAACTTGCTTGCCGTTCTTTTTGAAGTTCCCCTTTTTCTTCCCTTTGCCCTTTTTCTTGAAACTAGTGGTCTTGTTAACCATCAACACTTGATGCTCCTTCTTGATTTCTACCTCCGCAGCTTTTAGCATTGCGAAGAGCTCGGGAATAGTCTTGTTCATCCCTTGCATATTATAGTTCATCACGAAGCTCTTGTAGCTTGGTGGCAGTGATTGGAGAATTCTGTCAATGACGCAATCATCTGGAAGATTAACTCCCAATTGAATCAAGTGATTATTATACCCAGACATTTTGAGTATATGCTCACTGACAGAACTGTTCTCTTCCATCTTGCAACTGTAGAACTTATTGGAGACTTCATATCTCTCAATTCGGGCATTTGCTTGAAATATTAACTTCAACTCCTGGAACATCTCATATGCTCCATGACGTTCAAAACGTCGTTGAAGTCCCGATTCTAAGCCGTAAAGCATGGCACACTGAACTATCGAGTAGTCATCAGCTTTGCTCTGCCAGACGTTCATAACATCTGGCGTTGCTCCAGCAGCAGGCCTGGCACCCAGCGGTGCTTCCAGGACGTAATTCTTCTATGCAGCAATGAGGATAATCCTCAAGTTACGGACCTAGTCCGTGTAATTGCTACCATCATCTTTCAACTTTGCTTTCTCAAGGAACGCATTAAAATTTAACGGAACAACAGCACGAGCCATCTATCTACAATCAACATAAACAAGCAAGATACTATCAGGGACTAAGTTCATGATAAATTTTAAGTTCAATTAATCATATTATTAAAGAACTCCCACTTAGATAGACATCCCTCTAATCCTCTAAGTGATCACGTGATCCAAATCAACTAAACCATGTCCGATCATCACGTGAGATGGAGTAGTTTCATCGGTGAACATCATTATGTTGATCATATCTACTATATGATTCACGCTCGACCTTTCGGTCTCCGTGTTCCGAGGCCATATCTGCATATGCTAGGCTCGTCAAGTTTAACCTGAGTATTCTGCGTGCGCAACTGTTTTGCACCCGTTGTATTTGAACGTAGAGCCTATCACACCCGATCATCACGTGGTGTCTCAGCACGAAGAACTTTTGCAACGGTGCATACTCAGGGAGAACACTTCTTGATAATTTAGTGAGAGATCATCTTATAATGCTACCGTCAATCAAAGCAAGATAAGATGCATAAAAAGATAAACATCACATGCAATCAATCTAAGTGATATGATATGGCCATCATTATCTTGTGCTTGTGATCTCCATCTCCGAAGCACCGTCATGATCACCATCGTCACCGGCGCGACACCTTGATCTCCATCGTAGCATCGTTGTCGTCTCGCCAATCTTATGCTTCCACGACTATCACTACCGTTTAGTAATAAAGTAAAGCATTACATCGCGATTGCATTGCATACAATAAAGCGACAACCATATGGCTCCTGCCAGTTGCCGATAACTTGGTTACAAAACATGATCATCTCATACAATAAAATTCAGCATCATGCCTTGACCATATCACATCACAACATGCCCTGCAAAAACAAGTTAGACGTCCTCTACTTTGTTGTTGCATGTTTTACGTGGCTGCTACGGGCTTAAGTAAGAACCAATCTCACCTACGCATCAAAACCACAACGATAGTTTGTCAAATAGACTCCGTTTTAACCTTCGCAAGGACCGGGCGTAGCCATACTTGGTTCAACTAAAGTTGGAGAGGCAGTTGCCCGCAAGCCATCTCTGTGCAAAGCACGTCGAGGGAACCGGTCTCGCGTAAGCGTACGCGTAAGGTTGGTCTGGGTCGTCTCGTCCAACAATACCGCCGAACCAAAATATGACATGCTGGTAGGCAGTATGACTTGTATCGTCCACAACTCACTTGTGTTCTACTCGTGCATATAACATCAACATCATTAACCTAGGCTCGGATGCCACTGTTGGGTTTCGTAGTAATTTCAAAATTTTCCTACGCGCACACAGGATCATGTGATGCATAGCAACGAGAGGAGAGTGTTGTCTACGTACCCAACGCAGACCGACTGCGGAAGCGATGACACGACGTAGAGGAAGTAGTCGTACGTCTTCACGATCCAACCGATCAAGCACCGAAACTACGGCACCTCCGAGTTCGAGCACACGTTCAGCTCGATGACGATCCCCGGACTCCGATCCAGCAAAGTGTCGGGGAAGAGTTTCGTCAGCACGACGGCGTGGTGACGATCTTGATGAATTACAGCAGCAGGGCTTCGCCTAAACTCCGCTACAGTATTATCGAGGAATATGGTGGCAGGGGGCACCGCACACGGCTAAGGAATCGATCACGTGGATCAACTTGTGTCAACTTGTGTGTTTAGAGGTGCCCCTGCCTCCATATATAAAGGAGTAGAGAGGGGGAGGCTGGCCGGCCATAGAGGGAGGCGCAGGAGAGTCCTACTCCCTCTGGGAGTAGGATTCCTCCCCCCAATCCTAGTCCAACTAGGATTCCTCGGAGGGGAAGGGAGAGAGGGGGGCCGGCCACCTTCTCCTAGTCCTAATAGGACTAGGGGAGGGGGAAGAGGCGCAGCCACCTTGGGCTGCCCCTTTCTCCTTTCCACTAAGGCCCATGAAGGCCCATATGGATCCCGGGGGGTTCCGGTAACCTCCCGGTAACCCGGTAAAATCCCGATTTCACCCGGAACACTTCCGATGTCCAAACATAGGCTTCCAATATATCAATCTTTACGTCTCGACCATTTCGAGACTCCTCGTCATGTCCGTGATCACATTCGGGACTCCGAACAACCTTCGGTACATCAAAATGCATAAACTCATAATATAACTGTCATCGTAACCTTAAGCGTGCGGACCCTACGGGTTCGAGAACAATGTAGACATGACCGAGACATGTCTCTGGTCAATAACCAATAGCGGGACCTGGATGCCCATATTGGCTCCTACATATTCTACGAAGATCTTTATCGGTCAGACCGCATAACAACATACGTTGTTCCCTTTGTCATCGGTATGTTACTTGCCCGAGATTCGATCGTCGGTATCCAATACCTAGTTCAATCTCGTTAACGGCAAGTCTCTTTACTCGTTCAGTAATACATCATCTCACAACTAACATATTAGTTGTAATGCTTGCAAGGCTTATGTGATGTGTATTACCGAGAGGGCCCAGAGATACCTCTCCGACAATCGGAGTGACAAATCCTAATCTCGAAATACGCCAACCCAACATCGACCATTGGAGACACCTGTAGTACTCCTTTATAATCACCCATTTACGTTGTGACGTTTGGTAGTACCCAAAGTGTTCCTCCGGTAAACGGGAGTTGCATAATCTCATAGTCGTAGGAACATGTATAAGTCATGAAGAAAGCAATAGCAACATACTAAACGATCAGGTGCTAAGCTAATGGAATGGGTCATGTCAATCAGATCATTCTACTAATGATGTGACCTCGTTAATCAAATAACAACTCATTGTTCATGGTTAGGAAACATAACCATCTTTGATTAACGAGCTAGTCAAGTAGAGGCATACTAGTGACAATCTGTTTGTCTATGTATTCACACATGTATTATGTTTCCGGAAAATACAATTCTAGCATGAATAATAAACATTTATCATGATTATAAGGAAATAAATAATAACTTTATTATTGCCTCTAGGGCATATTTCCTTCAGTTCTAAGTAAACAAGATGCATAAACATAATAAACATCACATGCAATTATATATAGTAGTGACATGATATGGCCAATATCATATAGCTCCTTTGATCTCCATCTTCGGGGCTCCATGATCATCCTGTCACCGGCATGACACCATGATCTCCATCATCATGATCTCCATCATCGTGTCTTCATGAAGTTGTCACGCCAACGACTACTTCTACTTCTATGGCTAACGCGTTTAGCAATAAAGTAAAATAATTTACATGGCGTTCTTCAATGACACGCAGGTCATACAAAAATAAAGACAACTCCTATGGCTCCTGCCGGTTGTCATACTCATCGACATGCAAGTCGTGATTCCTATTACAAGAACATGATCTCATACATCACATATATCATTCATCATTCATCACAACTTTGGCCATATCATATCACAAAACACTTGCTGCAAAAACAAGTTAGACGTCCTCTAATTGTTGTTGCAAGTTTTACGTGGCTGCAATAGGGTTCTAGCAAGAACGTTTTCTTACCTGCGTGAAAGCCACAACGTGATTTGTCAACTTCTATTTACCCTTCATAAGGACCCTTTTCATCGAATCCGCTCCAACTAAAGTGGGAGAGACAGACACCCGCTAGCCACCTTATGCAACTAGTGCATGTCAGTCGGTGGAACCAGTCTCACGTAAGCGTACGTGTAAGGTCGGTCCGGGCCGCTTCATCCCACAATACTGCTGAAGCAAGATAAGACTAGTAGCGGCAAGAAAGTTGACAACATCTACGCCCACAACAAATTGTGTTCCACTCGTGCAATAGAGAACTACGCATAGACCTAGCTCATGATGCCACTGTTGGGGAACGTTGCAGAAAATTAAAATTTTTCCTACGGTTTCACCAAGATCCATCTATGAGTTCATCTAGAAACGAGTCATGGGAGAGTGATTGCATCCACATACCACTTGTAGATCGCGTGCGGAAGCGTTCAATGGAACGGGGATGATGGAGTCGTACTCGCCGTGATTCAGATCACCGATGACCTAGTGCTGAACGGACAGCACCTCCGCGTTCAACACACGTACGGAGCGGATGACGTCTCCTCCTTCTTGATCCAGCAAGGGGGAAGGAGAGGTTGATGATGATCTAGCAGCACGACGGGGTGGTGGTGGAGGCAGCAGAACTCCGGCAGGGCTTCGCTAAGCAACTACGGGAGGAGGAGGAGGTGTTGCAGGGAGGAGGGAGGCGCCAAGCCTTGAGGGGTGCGGCTGCCCCTCCCTCCCCTCCCTTTATATAGTGGCAAGAGAGAGGGGGGGCACAGCCTTGCCCCTTCCTCCAAGGAAGGGGTGCGGCCAAGGGGGGAGGAGTCCATCCTCCCCAAGGCACCTAGGAGGTGCCTTCCCCCTTTAGGACTCTCCCCTCCTCTTATCTCTAGGCACATGGGCCTCTAGGGGCTGGTGCCCTTGGCCCATATAGGCCAAGGCGCACCCCCTACAACCCATGTGCCCCCCCCCCGGGGCTGGTGGGCCCCCTGGTGGACCCCCGGACCCCTTTCGGCACTCCCGGTACAATACCGATAATGCCCGAAACTTTTCCGGCGACCAAAGTAAGACTTCCCATATATAAATCTTTACCTCCGGACCGTTCCAGAACTCCTCGTGACGTCCGGGATCTCATCCGGGACTCCGAACAACTTTCGGTTTGCTGCATACTCATATTCATACAACCCTAGCGTCACCGAACCTTAAGTGTGTAGACCCTACGGGTTCGGGAGACATGCAGACATGACCGAGACGGCTCTCGGGCAATAACCAACAGCGGGATCTGGATACCCATGTTGGCTCCCACATGCTCCTCGATGATCTCATCGGTTGAACCACGATGTCGAGGATTCAAACAACCCCGTATACAATTCCCTTTGTCAATCGGTATTTTACTTGCCCGAGATTCGATCGTCGGTATCCCAATACCTCGTTCAATCTCGTTACCGGCAAGTCACTTTACTCGTACCGTAATGCATGATCCCGTGACCAAACACTTGGTCACTTTGAGCTCATTATGATGATGCACTACCGAGTGGGCCCAGTGATACCTCTCCGTCATACGGAGTGACAAATCCCAGTCTCGATCCGTGTCAACCCAACAGACACTTTTGGAGATACCTGTAGTGCACCTTAATAGTCACCCAGTTACGTTGTGACGTTTGGTACACCCAAAGCACTCCTACGGTATCCGGGAGTTACACGATCTCATGGTCTAAGGAAGAGATACTTGACATTGGAAAAGCTCTAGCAAAACGAACTACACGATCTTGTGCTATGCTTAGGATTGGGTCTTGTCCATCACATCATTCTCCTAATGATGTGATCCCGTTATCAATGACATCCAATGTCCATAGTCAGGAAACCATGACTATCTGTTGATCAACGAGCTAGTCAACTAGAGGCTCACTAGGGACATATTGTGGTCTATGTATTCACACGTGTATTACGATTTCCGGATAATACAATTATAGCATGAATAAAAGAAAATTATCATGAACAAGGAAATATAATAATAATACTTTTATTATTGCCTCTAGGGCATATTTCCAACACATGGCAACTCATGGCATGAAGATGATGACATGTATTGCGAAGATAAGGAAGAAGAGGTCAACATTGCGAAGGAGCCATTGGTGTTTATCGATGAGCTCGCCCAAAGGGCCGAAGCACAAAGTAGGAAGCAAAGTATTCGCACGGGATCATATACCAAAGAGGAGGACACTTTGATTTGTGAGAGTTGGGTGGAGATAGGCAAGATCCGACAAAAGGTGCCAAGTAAAAAAGATCCATCTTTTGGACGAGAGTTCATAAAACCTTTCATGAGCGAAGGAAGTTTGCGAGCACCCGAGGCATCAACTCAATCCAAAAGATATGAGGGTTCATTCAACAAGAATGCAACAAGTATTGTGCCGCGCTTGAGAGCGTCCAAGCTCATCCAGGCCTAGGAGTGGGTGACTTGTTAGGATCTCTCAATACTTCCATTATATTCCATGTTCATGTTTGTTTACATCTTGTGTCCATCGCTATTACATTTGTGGCCTCCTCTTTCAATGTGTAGGAATTTCAATCTTTGGAAGCCTTCAAGGCCCGGCATAGGAACAACCTTTCACTCTCACATATTATTGGTCGCTCATTAGTGAGTGTCCCAAGTTCAAAGACCAATATGCTGCTCTTAAGAAGAAAGGAGGGAAGGCGGCCATGGCTGAGAACGAAGATTTGCTCAAGAGGCCGAGGGGCAAGACCAACTCGTAGGCCGACGAGAAGCGTGATGTGTCATCCATGGCCTTGCAAACAACTTTGCAAGGCATGATGACTCAAAAGGATGTGAGGGAGGAGAGGGGGAGAAAAGGGAGGGAGGAGCAAATAAAGATATACTTGGAGCTCCAAACAAAGAAGCTTGACGTGGAGGAGGTTGCACAATTGAAGAAGCTCCCAATCGAGGCCACCAATGCCAATACCAAGGCAAAAGCAGTGGTTCTAGCTTTCATGAGCGGCGACATGACCAACATGTCCCCGAAGAGAAAGATTTGGTTCGTGAACCGACAGAAAGAGATGTTTGAGCAAGACGGCCTGAACTAGGGAAGCCTGGGCCGTGGACTATGGTCGTTCTTTTGGAAGGCTGGCTAGTGTGTCGGCCGCTGGCTTTGTTGTTGGCGTGAAAAACTTGTCACTTTGAAGGTTGGCTAGTGTGTCGGCCGCTAGCTTTGTTGCCGACGTGAAACTTGGGCGCTCACACTTTTTCATAGGCTCGCATATTGATATGTCTCCAACGTATCCATAATTTTTTATTGTTCCATGATGTTATATTATCATCCTTGGATGTTTTATATTCATTTTATATCAACTTTATATCATTTTTTAGGACTAACCTATTTACATAGTGCCCAACGTCAGTTGTTATTTTTTTTGCTTGTTTTCACTTCACAGAATATCCACATCAAACAGAGTCCAAACGCAGCAAAACTTTTTGGAGATTTTTTCTGCCCAGAAGACAACTTGGGAGCCAAGGAAATGCACGAGGGGAGGCCCATGGGGCCCACAAGCGCGCCCAGGTGGGTGGTGGGGCCCACAGGAGTCCTTTCCCCTGCCTACCAGCTCTATAAATACCCAAATATTACAAAAACCCTAGGGGAGTCGACGAAAAACAATTCCAGCCGCCGCAAGTTCCAAAACCACGAGATCCATCTAGAGCCCTATTTCGGCACCTTGCCGAAGGGGAACACGATCACGGAGGGGTTCATCATCCTCATTGGTACTCTTCCGATGATGCTTGAGTAGTTCACCACAAACCTACAGGTCCGTAGGCAGCAACTAGATGGCTTCTTCTCTCTTTTTGATTCTCAATACAATGTTCTCCTCGATGTTCTTGGAGATCTATTTGATGTAATGACTTTTTCCGGTGTGTTTGTTGGGATCCTATGAATTGCGAGTTTATGATCAAATCTATCTATGAATATTATTTGAGTCTTCTTTGATCTCTTATATGCATGATTATTATAACCTCGTATTTCTTCGGAACTTTGGTTTGGTTTGGCCAACTAGATTAATTTTTCTTGCAACGGGAATAGGTGCTTTGTGATGGGTTCGATCTTGCGGTGTTCTCACCCAGTGACAGAAGGGGTAGCGAGGCACGCATGTATCGTTGCTATTAAGGATAAAAAAGATGGGGCCTATTCCTACATGAATAGATTTTGTCTACATCATGTCATCGTTCTTATTGCATTACTTCATTTTTCCATGAACTAAATACACTAGATGCATGCTGGATAGCAGTCGATGTGTGGACTAATAGTAGTAGATGCAGGCAGGAGTCGGTCTACTAATCTTGGACGTGATGCCTATATACACGATCATTGCCTTGGATATCGTCATAATTATTTGCTCTTCTATCAATTGCCCAACAGTAATTTGTTTACCCACTGTATGTTATTTTCTCGAGAGAAGCCACTAGTATAATCTATGCCCCCCGGGTCTATTTTCTATCATATTGTTTTCAGATCTATTATTTCAAAAAATCCAAAAATACCTTGCTGCACTTTTTCTTTATTTATTTTATTTTGTGTTTTTGCAAGATCTATTGTCCAATCTCATACAATTTTATCTATCTCAACATCGAGGGGGTTGACAATCCCTCTTACACGTTGGGTTGCAAGTATTTGTTATTTGTGTGCAGGTACTGTTTACATAGTGTTGCTTGGTTCTTCTATTGGATTGATAACCTTGGTTTCATAACTAAGGGAAATACTTACCGTTGTTGTGCTACATCATCATCTCCTCTTTGGGAAAATGCTAACGTAGATACAAGGAATCACATATGTTTCTCGGTCGCTGGCTTTTTTGCCGGCATGAACCATGGCCGCTGGCGTGAACGATGGCCGCTGGCATGGAGCTACATCTTTGTTGTCAATAGTATTGCATGTAGGCGGCCAAGATGCATCTGCGCGTTGAGCGCACGACCAACGCATCTAGAAAAAGGGTTGGGCGCCGCCCCATTGCCACCCTCAAATGGACAAAATCCAAACAAAATGAACGTCCGTTTGGGGTCGTGCGTTGGAGTTGGCCTAAGAGGACCGACATCCGATTTATGCATTAAATGTGCATACTTATTTTATTTTTTATATTCAAGGCACTTAAAATAATTAATATAACTAGTATCCTTCATTCATAATCATGTTGTATAAAAATTTCAATGCAACAACAATTCAAATATAGATATTACAATGCAGACATGAAGCTTTGTAATAAAATAATTCAAATTTGAATTCAATTTATTTGGACGCATATTTTTGTTCTCTCGTCGAAGAGCTCAGAAATGTTCAATCAGATCATTCTGAAATTGCTCATGAGTTGCTCGATGCCAAATTTATCGTATTTGGATAAATTCATGAAACTTCACGAGATTCTGCTCTGTAAGTTTGATAGGATCACCCATGTGCTTAAAGAAAATCAACGAAAGGAATGCTACATCTTCACTTCGCCTTTAATCTTCTCGACAATAGTCATTCTTCCTTGGACACTCCGAACGAATATTGCTTCACGTCAGCAATAATTTTAAGGGGTCAATTCCTTCGATGCAAACTTCGCACTTTCATGTCTTTCTGAAATGTAGCTCATCCTTCTTTGCAATGCAGAGAATTTTTGGTGAAGTTCTTCAAACTTCTCACCGAATACAACATTCTTCTCGGTCTTGCATGGATTATTTCTCTTTGTGTGCACTAGAAAACAAAAATCAGTCCATGCATGTTTCCGACAACAATCTCCAAAACACAAGGAGGCAAATTATTGCACCAACATAAGGCCTCTCCATTGGCTAACGGTCCGCTGAGTTGATGCAAGACTTTCTCAATTTTCTGTCTTCCCTTATGAACCACTACCATCATTCTCTTTGACATCCAAAGTGCTAAGTCTATTTCTCGCGCTCATGTATTTGAGTCTTTTCTGAGATTTATCTATGTGTCATTTTTAGCCTTGTATTTCTCTCCGATCTATCTATCTCTTTTGGCCAATTAAATTGGTTTATCTTCAATGGGAGAGGTGTTTGGTAGTAGGTTCAATCTTGCAGTGTCCTTACTCTTTGACAAGAGGTGTTGCAAGGCACATATTTGTATTTTTGCTACTAAGTGTAAAACGACGGGTTATGAACATATTATTTGATCTTACTTTGTCTACATTGTGTCATCATGTGTAAAGCGTTACTCAGTTTGTCATGAAATTAAGACTTTGAGATGCATGCAGGATAGCGGTCTTGCAGTGTGATACGTCTCCAACGTATCTATATTTTTTTATTATTCCATGCTGTTTTATTATCAATCTTAGATGTTTTATAATCATTATATAGTCATTTTATATCAATTTTTCGTACTAACCTATTGACATAGTGCCAAGTGCTAGTTGATGTTTTCTGCATGTTTTTTTACATCGCAGGAAATCAATATCAGACAGAGTCCAAATGCCACGCCAATTTACGATGATTTTTTATGGACCATAAGGAAGAAGTTGGGTCCTGGTTGTACCTGGGGGGAGTTTCGAGGAGGGGACAACCCACCAGGGCGCGCCAGAAGGCCCAGGTGCGTCCTGGTGGGTTGTGCCCACCTCGGGTGCCCCCTAGACCGACTATTTGCTCTATAAATACCCCAATATTCCAGAAACCCTAGAGGAGTTGACGAAATATTCATCCAACCGCCGCAGAGTTCAGAACCACCAGATCCAATCTAGACACCATCACGGAGGGGTTCACCACTTCCATTGGTGCCTCTCCGATGATGCGTGAGTAGTTCTTTGTAGACCTTCAGGTCCGCAGTTAGTAGCTAGATGGCTTCCTCTCTCTCTCTCTCTCTCTCTCTCTCTCTCTCTCTCTTGATTATCAATACAATGGTCTCTTGGAGATCCATATGATGTAAGTCTTTTGGCAGTGTGTTTGTTGGGATCTGATGAACTTCGAGTTTATGATCAGTTATATCTTTTTATATCCATGAAAGTTATTTGAGTTCTTTGATCTCTTATATTTCTGATCTCTTATAGCCTCGTATTTCTTCTCCGATATTTGGCTTTTGTTTGGCCAACTTGATCTATTTATCTTGCAATGGGAAGATGTGCCCGGTAGTGGGTTCGATCTTATGGTGCTTGATCCCAGTGACAGAAAGGGAACCGACACGTATGTATCGTTGCTACTAAGGATAAAAAGATGGGATCCATATCTGCCGCAATAGATAAATGGATCTTGGCTACATCATGTCATCGTTCTTATTGCATTACTCCATTTTTCCATGAACTTAATACACTAGATGCATGCTGGGTAGCGGTCTATGTGTGGAGTAATAATAGTAGATGCACGCAGGAGTCGGTCTACTAATCTTGGACATGATGCCTATGTAATGATCATTGCCTGGATATCGTCATGATAATTTGAAGTTCTATCAATTGCCCGACAGTAATTTGTTTACCCACCGTTTGCTATCTTTTTTTAGAGAAGCCATTAGTGAAACCTACGGCCCCTGGGTCTTCTTTCTCATATATTTGCCTTGCGATCTACTTTTTCCTTGTGTTTATTTTCAAATCTATTAAACAAAAAAATACAAAAATACCTTGCTGCAATTTATTTGTTCCACGATCTATTTATCCTATCTACAAATTTACCTCACGTCCTTTGCCTATCTTGAGGCGACGTACCCCTAAAGGGATTGACAACCCCTTTAACACGTCGGGTTGCGAGGTGTTGTTCTTTGTGTGCAGGGGATGTTTATGTTGTGTTGCTTGGTTCTCCTACTGGTTCGATAACCTCGGTTTCATATTTGAGGGAAATACCTACCACCACTGTGCTGCATCATCCCTTCCTCTTTGGGGAAATACCGACGTAGCTTCATGCGACATCAAAAGGAATTTCTGCCGCCGTTGCCGGGGAGGATCTTCAACATAATCAAGTTCCTAATCACAAATCTAATCTCCTTGCAATTTACATTATTTACCTCTCGTTTTGCTCTCCCCCACTTCACTAAAATTTGTTATTTTATTCGCCTCTCTTTTTCCGTTCACCGTTTTCTTGCCGGGTCTGTTTTTGCGTGCTTCCTTGCTTGCCGGTATGGATAGTTCTTCCTCTATTGCTTGCACTCCTAAGGACGAGGTCCTCAACTTTAAACAAAGGGGAGGAGAAAATTTAAAAGAATCTTGGTATAGAATTTGCAATGCTCATAGTAGATCTATCTGTAAGCAATCTACTGTTGTGCTTCTGCGTTGTTTTTATGTTGGTATCACCACTTGGAATAGATTCGTCCTTGATACGATTACCAGTGGAAATTTCTTAATAAGTCCTCCTTTTGATGCTCTTAATGCTATGGGAAATTTAGTAGGCTCACCACCTCTTATGGTTAAAAGCATCTCCAACAGCCGCGCTAAACTAGCGCTGCGCCGCAAATTAGGCCGTTTTAGCGCGCGCGCGACGCGGCAGGTGGCTCCAGCGGGCGCGCAAAAACCGCGTGCGCTATAACAAGTTGGGCGCGCGGTCAGAAGCACTATCCCGCGCGGTGTATTTGGGGCGCCCACTTCCGCGCGCGGCACAATCGAGCGCTCGCGCCGCACTCTCTCCTCTCCTCCTCCTACGCCCCGCGTGCGCCGACGCCGGCGCCCTGCCACCCATGGACGCGCACACTGGCACACCGCTCACCCCGTTGTACAGCTGCGACCCCCCCCCCCCCGCCACCGTCGCCGTCGCCGCCGCCGGAAACCCTAGCGCGGGGAGCGTTGGCGTCGCCTGTTGGAAATATGCCCTAGAGGCAATAATAAATTAGTTATTATTATATTTCCTTATTCATGATAATCGTTTATTATCCATGCTATAATTGTATTGATAGGAAACTCAGATACATGTGTGGGTACATACAACACCATGTCCCTAGTAAGCCTCTAGTTAACTAGCTCGTTGATCAATAGATGGTTACAGTTTCCTGACCATGGACATTGGATGTCGTTGATAACGGGATCACATCATTGGCAGAATGATGTGATGGACAAGACCCAATCCTAAGCCTAGCACAAAGATCGTGTAGTTCGTATGCTAAAGCTTTTCTAATGTCAAGTATCTTTTCCTTAGACCATGAGATTGTGCAACTCCCGGATACCGTAGGAATGCTTTGGGTGTACCAAACGTCACAACGTAACTGGGTGGCTATAAAGGTGCATTACAGGTATCTCCGAAAGTGTCTGTTGGGTTGGCACGAATCGAGACTGGGATTTGTCACTCCGTGTAAATGGAGAGGTATCTCTGGGCCCACTCGGTAGGACATCATCATAATGTGCACAATGTGATCAAGGAGTTGATCACGGGATGATGTGTTACGGAACGAGTAAAGAGACTTGCCGGTAACGAGATTGAACAAGGTATCGGATACCGACGATCGAATCTCGGGCAAGTACAATACCGCTAGACAAAGGGAATTGTATACAGGATCGATTGAGTCCTTGACATTGTGGTTCATCCGATGAGATCATCGTGGAACATGTGGGAGCCAACATGCGTATCTAGATCCCGCTGTTGGTTATTGACTGGAGAACATCTCGGTCATGTCTACCTGTCTCCCGAACCCGTAGGGTCTACACACTTAAGGTTCGGTGACGCTAGGGTTGTATGAATATGAGTATGCAGCAAACCGAATGTTGTTCGGAGTCCCGGATGAGATCCCGGACGTGAAGAGGAGTTCCGGAATGGTCCGGAGGTAAAGATTTATATATAGGAAGTCTTATTTTGGTCGTCGGAAAAGTTTCGCACTTTATCGGTATTGTACTGGGAGTGCCGAAAGGGGTCCGGGGGTCCACCGGGGGGGTCCACCTGCCCCGGGGGCCACATGGGCTGTGGGGGTGTGCCTTGGCCTATATGGGCCAAGGGCACCAGCCCCAAGAGGCCCATGCGCCAAGGAGACTTGAGGAGGGGAGAGTCCTAAGAGGGGAAGGCACCTCCGAGGTGCCTTGGGGAGGATGGACTCCTCCCCCCTCTTGGCCGCACCCCTTCCTTGGAGGAAGGGGCAAGGCTGCGCCATCCCCCCCTCTCTTGCACCTATATAAAGGGAGGGGAGGGAGGGGTGGCCGCACCCTGAAGCCCTTGGCGCCTCCCCTTCCTGCTACACCTCCTCCTCCTCCCGTAGTCGCTTAGCGAAGCCCTGCCGGAGTTCTGCTGCATCCACCACCACGCCGTCGTGCTGCTGGATCATCATCAACCTCTCCTTCCCCCTTGCTGGATCAAGAAGGAGGAGACGTCATCCGCTCCGTACGTGTGTTGAACACGGAGGTGCTGTCCGTTCGGCACTAGGTCATCGGTGATCTGAATCACGGCGAGTACGACTCCATCATCCCCGTTCTATTGAACGCTTCCGCACGCGATCTACAACTGGTATGTAGATGCAATCACTCTCCCATGACTCGTTGCTAGATGAACTCATAGATGGATCTTGGTGAAACCGTAGGAAAAATTTTAATTTTCTGCAACGTTCCCCAACAGTGGCATCATGAGCTAGGTTTATGCGTAGTTCTCTATTGCACGAGTAGAACACAATTTGTTGTGGGCGTAGATGTTGTCAACTTTCTTGCCGCTACTAGTCTTATCTTGCTTCAGCGGTATTGTGGGATGAAGCGGCCCGGACCGACCTTACACGTACGCTTACGTGAGACTGGTTCCACCGACTGACATGCAGTAGTTGCATAAGGTGGCTAGCGGGTGTCTGTCTCTCCCACTTTAGTTGGAGCGGATTCGATGAAAAGGGTCCTTATGAAGGGTAAATAGAAGTTGACAAATCACGTTGTGACTTTCACGTAGGTAAGAAAACGTTCTTGCTAGAACCCTATTGCAGCCACGTAAAACTTGCAACAATAATTAGAGGACGTCTAACTTATTTTTGCAGCAAGTGTTTTGTGATATGATATGGCCAAAGTTGTGATGAATGATGAATGATATATGTGATGTATGAGATCATGTTCTTGTAATAGGAATCACGACTTGCATGTTGATGAGTATGACAACCGGCAGGAGCCATAGGAGTTGTCTTTATTTTTTGTATGACCTGCGTGTCATTGAAGAACGCCATGTAAATTACTTTACTTTATTGCTAAACGCGTTAGCCATAGAAGTAGAAGTAGTCGTTGGCGTGACAACTTCATGAAGACACGATGATGGAGATCATGGTGTCATGCCGGTGACAAGATGATCATGGAGCCCCGAAGATGGAGATCAAAGGAGCTATATGATATTGGCCATATCATGTCACTACTATATAATTGCATGTGATGTTTATTATGTTTATGCATCTTGTTTACTTAGAACGACGGTAGTAAATAAGATGATCCCTCATAACAATTTCAAGAAAGTGTTCTCCCTAACTGTGCACCGTTGCTAAAGTTCGTCGTTTCGAAGCACCACGTGATGATCGGGTGTGATAGATTCTTACATTCACATACAACGGGTGTAAGCCAGATTTACACACGCAGAACACTTAGGTTAACTTGACGAGCCTAGCATGTACAGACATGGCCTCGAAACACAAGAGACCGAAAGGTCGAGCATGAGTCGTATGGTAGATACGATCAACATGAAGATGTTCACTGATGATGACTAGTCCGTCTGACGTGATGATCGGACACGGCCTAGTTGACTCGGATCATGTAATCACTTAGATGACTAGAGGGATGTCTATCTAAGTGGGAGTTCATGAGATGAACTTAATTATCCTGAACATAGTCAAAAGATCTTTGCAAATTATGTCGTAAGCTCGCGCTTTAGTTCTACTGTTTAGATATGTTCCTAGAGAAAATATAGTTGAAAGTTGACAGTAGCAATTATGCGGTCAGTAGAAAGCTTATGTCCTTAATGCACCGCTCGGTGTGCTGAACCCCAAACGTCGTTTGTGGATGTTACGAACATCGGACATACACGTTTTGATAACTATGTGATAGTTCAGTTAAACGATTTAGAGTTGAGGCACCAAAGACGTTTTTCGAAACGTCGCGGAACATATGAGATGTTTCGAGGGCTGAAATTGGGATTTCAGGCTCGTGCCCACGTCAAGGTATAAGACCTCCGACGATTTTCTTAGCCTGCAAACTAAGGGAGAAAAGCTCAATCGTTGAGCTTGTGCTCAGATTGTCTGAGTGCAACAATCACTTGAATCAAGTGGGAGTTGATCTTCCAGATGAGATAGTGATGTTTCTCCAAAGTCATTGCCACCAAGCTGCTAGAGCTTCATGATGAACTATAACATGTCAGGGATAGATATGATGATCCTTGAGGTATTCACGATGTTTGACACCGCGAAAGTAGAAATCAAGAAGGAGCATCAATTGTTGATGGTTGGTGAAACCACTAGTTTCAAGAAGGGCAAGGGCAAGAAGGGACACTTCATGAAACGGCAAATCAGTTGCTGCTCCAGTGAAGAAACTCAAGGTTGAACCCAAACCCGAGACTAAGTGCTTCTGTAATAAGGGGAACAGCCACTGGAGCAGAATTACCCTAGATACTTGGTAGATAAGAAGGCTGGCAAGGTCGATAAAAGTATATTGGATATACATTATGTTAATGTGTACTTTACTAGTACTCCTAGTAGCACCAGGGTATTAGATACCGGTTCGGTTGCTAAGTGCTAGTAACTCGAAATAAAAGCTACAGAATAAACGGAGACTAGCTAAAGGTGAGCTGACGATACGTGTTGGAAGTGTTTCCAAGGTTGATATGATCAAGCATCGCACGCTCCCTCTACCATCGAGATTGGTGTTAAACCTAAATAATTGCTATTTGGTGTTTGCGTTGAGCATAGACATGATTGGATTATGTCTTTCGCAATACAGTTATTCATTTAAGGAGAATAATGGTTACTCTGTTAATTTGAATAATACCTTCAATGGTCTAGCACCTAAAAGGAATGGTTTATTGAATCTCGATCGTAGTGATACACATTTTCATGCCAAAAGATATAAGATAGTAATGATAGTACCACGTACTTGTGGCACTACCATGTAAGTCATATTGGTATAAAACGCATGAAGAAGCTCCATGTTGATGGATCTTTGGACTCACTCGTTTTTGAAAAGTTTGAGACATGCAAACCATGTCTATTGGTGTATACGCATGAAGAAACTCCATGTAGATGGATCGTTTGGACTCACTTGATTTTGAATCACTTGAGATATGCAAATCATACCACATAGGCAAGATGACTGAAAAGCCTCGGTTTCAGTAAGATGGAACAAGGTAGCAACCTGTTGGAAGTAACACATTTTGATGTGTGCAGTCCAATGAGTGCTGAGGCATGCAGTGAATATCATTATGTTCTGACTTCACAGATGATTCGAGTAGATGTTGAGTATATTTACTTGATGAAACACAAAGTCTGAATTATTGAATGGTTCAAGTAATTTCAGAGTGAAGTTAAAGATCATTGTGACAAGAGGATAAAATGTCTATGATATGATCATAGAGATGAGTATCTGAGTTACGAGCTTTGGCACGCAATTAAGACACTGTGGAAATTGTTTCACAATTAATACCGCCTGGAACACCATAGTGTGATGGTGTGTCCGAACATCATAGTTGCACCCTATTGGATATGGTGCGTACCATGATGTCTCTTATAGAATTACCACTATCGTTCATGGGTTAGGCATTAGAGACAACCGCACTCACTTTAATAGGGCACCATGTAATTCCGTTGAGACGACACCGTTTGAACTATGGTTTGGAGAAACCTAAGTTGTCGTTTCTTAAAGGTTTGGGGCTGCGACGCTTATGTGAAAAAGTTTTAGGTTGATAAGCTCGAACCCAAAGCGGATAAGATGCATCTTCATAGGACACCCAAAATGGTTGGGTATACCTCCTAATTCAGATCCGAAAGCAATAGGGATTGTTACTAGAAACGGGTCCTTTCTCGAGGAAAAGTTTCTCTCGAAAGAATTGAGTGGGAGGATGGTGGAGACTTGATGAGGTTATTGAACCATCACTTCAACCAGTGTGTAGGAGGGCACAGGAAGTTCCTGTGGCACCTACATCAATTGAAGTAGAAGCTTATGATAGTGATCATGAAGCTTCAGATCAAGTCACTACCGAACCTCGTAGGACGACAAGGACGCGTACTGCTTCGGAGTGGTACGGTGATCCTGTCTTGAATGTCATGTTGCTAGACAACAATGAACCTACGAGCTATGGAGAAGCAATGGTGGGCCCATATTCCAACAAATGGTTATAAGCCATGAAATCCGAGATAGGATCCATGTATCAGAACAAAGCATGGACTTTGGTGGACTTGCCCGTTGATCGGCAAGCCATTGAGATAAATGGATCTTTAAGAAGAAGACGGACGTGGACGGTAATGTCACCGTCTATGAAGCTTGACTTGTGGCAAAGAGTTTTTCACAAGTTCAAGGAGTTGACTACGATGAGATTTTCTCATCCGTAGCGATGCTTAAGTTCGTCGGAATCATGTTAGCATTAGCTGCATTTATGAAATCTAGCAGATGGATGTCAAAACGAGTTTCCTTACCAGTTTTGTAAGGAAAGGTTGTATGTGATACAATTAGAAAGTTTTTGTCGATCCTAAGGATACTAAAAGGTATGCTGGCTCCAGCGATCCTTCTAAGGACTGGAGTAAGCATCTCGGAGTTGGAATATACGCTTTGATGAAATGATCAAAGATTTTGGGTTTATACAAAGTTTGTGAGAAACTTGTATTTCCAAAGAAGTGAGTGGGAGCACTATAGAATTTCTGATGAGTATATGTCGTTGACATATTGATGATCAGAAATGATGTAGAATTTTCTGTAAAGCATATAGGGTTATTTGAAAAGTGTTTTTCAAGTGAAAACCTGGATTAAGCTACTGAAACATTGAGCATCAAGATCTATGAGGATAGATAAAAACCGCTTAATGGTACTTTCAAATGAGCATATACCTTGACATGATCTTGAAGGTGTTCAAGATGGATCAGTCAAAGAAGGAGTTCTTGCCTGAGATGTAAGGTATGAAGTTAAGACTTAAAGCTCGACCACGGCAGAAAAGAGAGAAAGGACGAAGGTCGTCCCCTATGCTTTAGACGTAGGCTCTATAGTATGCTATGTTGTGTACCGCACCGGAAGTGTGCCTTGCCATGAGTCAGACAAGGGGTACAAGAATGATCCAGGAATGGGGATCATTGGACAGCGGTCAAAATTGTCCTTGGAGTAAATAAGGACATGTTTCTCGATTATGGAGGTGATAAAGAGTTCGGCGTAAAGGGTTACGTCGATGCAAGCTTTAACACCTATCCGAGTGACTCTGAGTAGCAAACCAGATACGTATAGTTGAGAAACCATTTGGAATAGCTTCAAGTGGAGCGTGAAAGCAGCATTTACAATATGACATAGAGAATTGCAAAGTACATACGGATCTGAATACTGCAGACCCGTTGACTAAAACTTCTCTCACAAGGAAAACATGATCAAACCCCAGAACTCATTGAGTCTTAATCACATGGTGATGTGAACTAGTTTAGCGACACTAGTAAACTCTTTGGATGTTGGTCACATGGCGATGTGACCTATCAGTGTTAATCACATGGCGATGTGAACTAGATTATTGACTCTAGTGCAAGTGGGAGACTGTTGGAAATATGCCCTAGAGGCAATAATAAATTAGTTATTATTATATTTCCTTATTCATGATAATCGTTTATTATCCATGCTATAATTGTATTGATAGGAAACTCAGATACATTTGTGGGTACATAGACAACACCATGTCCCTAGTAAGCCTCTAGTTAACTAGCTCGTTGATCAATAGATGGTTATGGTTTCCTGACCATGGACATTGGATGTCGTTGATAACGGGATCACATCATTGGCAGAATGATGTGATGGACAAGACCCAATCCTAAGCCTAGCACAAAGATCGTGTAGTTCGTATGCTAAAGCTTTTCTAATGTCAAGTATCTTTTCCTTAGACCATGAGATTGTGCAACTCCCGGATACTGTAGGAATGCTTTGGGTGTACCAAACGTCACAACGTTGGGTGGCTATAAAGGTGCATTACAGGTATCTCCGAAAGTGTCTGTTGGGTTGGCACGAATCGAGACTGGGATTTGTCACTCCGTGTAAATGGAGAGGTATCTCTGGGCCCACTCGGTAGGACATCATCATAATGTGCACAATGTGATCAAGGAGTTGATCACGGGATGATGTGTTACGGAATGAGTAAAGAGACTTGCCGGTAACGAGATTGAACAAGGTATCGGATACCGACGATCGAATCTTGGGCAAGTACAATACCGCTAGACAAAGGGAATTGTATACAGGATCGATTGAGTCCTTGACATCGTGGTTCATCCGATGAGATCATCGTGGAACATGTGGGAGCCAACATGGGTATCCAGATCCCGCTGTTGGTTATTGACCGGAGAACGTCTCGGTCATGTCTACCTGTCTCCCGAACCCGTAGGGTCTACACACTTAAGGTTCGGTGACGCTAGGGTTGTATGAATATGAGTATGCAGCAAACCGAATGTTGTTCGGAGTCCCGGATGAGATCCCGGACGTCACGAGGAGTTCCGAAATGGTCCGGAGGTAAAGATTTATATATAGGAAGTCTTATTTTGGTCGCCGGAAAAGTTTCGCACTTTATCGATATTGTACCGGGAGTGCCGAAAGGGGTCCGGGGGTCCACCGGGGGGGTCCACCTGCCCCGGGGGCCACATGGGCTGTGGGGGGTGCGCCTTGGCCTATATGGGCCAAGGGCACCAGCCCCAATAGGCCCATGCGCCAAGGAGACTTGAGGAGGGGAGAGTCCTAAGAGGGGAAGGCACCTCCGAGGTGCCTTGGGGAGGATGGACTCCTCCCCCCTCTTGACCGCACCCCTTCCTTGGAGGAAGGGGCAAGGCTGCGCCCTCCCCCCCTCTCTTGCACCTATATAAAGGGATGGGAGGGAGGGGTGGCCGCACCCTGAAGCCCTTGGCGCCTCCCCTTCCTGCTACACCTCCTCCTCCTCCCGTAGTCGCTTAGCGAAGCCCTGTCGGAGTTCTGCTGCATCCACCACCACGCCATCATGCTGCTGGATCATCATCAACCTCTCCTTCCCCCTTGCTGGATCAAGAAGGAGGAGACGTCATCCGCTCCGTACGTGTGTTGAACGCGGAGGTGCTGTCCGTTCGGCACTAGGTCATCGGTGATCTGAATCACGGCGAGTACGACTCCATCATCCCCGTTCTATTGAACGCTTCCGCACGCGATCTACAAGTGGTATGTAGATGCAATCACTCTCCCATGACTCGTTGCTAGATGAACTCATAGATGGATCTTGGTGAAACCGTAGGAAAATTTTTAATTTTCTGCAACGTTCCCCAACATCGCCACCGCCGGAGCTCTGCCGAGCATCGGCCTCGCGCGCAGCCTCTTCTTGCCGCCGCGGATGACCACGGCGACGGGTGGCGTCGCGCCGGCGCCGTCCCGTGCCGCCGCCGCACCGTCGAAGCTCCCCAATGCGGCGCAGCCGAAGAAGGGCAAAACATCCGCGAAGAAGAACAAGGCGGCGGACGGCTCCGGCAGCTCGAAGGCGAGGGGAAAGAAGCTTGCAGGGCGTTCGACGGGCGCGGCAGCTACCAAAGCGCCGGCGAGCTCACTCGTTGAGCCGGCTGCCGACGCGCACCACGTGTTCGACGAAACTTTATGTCTTGAACTTTAATTTGCATTTTGAACTTGGTTGGATGAACTTGTGGGCATGATTTTGAACTTGTGGGCATGAACTTTTATTCATCAACTTGTTTGTGTCAAATTTCACATGTTCATTGCATTTTGATGAATGTTTCAAACTCATTTTGTGTCCAAAATGCCATATATGTTAAAATGCCCGGCGAGTCAAGCGCGCTGTATTTTTGCGCGCTGCTGGAGCGGCGCGCGCGCTGCATTATAGCGCGGCTACTGGAGCCAACGCTGGCGGCCGCGCAAAACCAGCCGAAGCGCGCGCGGCAAACAGGTTTTTTGCGCGCGGCGCGAAGCGCGGCTGTTGAAGATGCTCTAATGAAACATTTTTGACTCTTGAGCATGTTATGGAAAGACTAGATGCTATTGAAAAGAAAAATGCTCACCGAAGATCATATGGAAATTATATACAAAAAGATGCATAATTTTGCTACTAATCTTGGGTCAAAAGCGGGCGGTATTTTTAAGTTGTTAAAAGAGAGGGGCACCTTAATCCATGAAAGAATAGAAGAAAGTCCGTCTCGGATTGATAAATTGGAAGAAATCTTTAGTAATCTAAGCACGGCTTTTACTACCACTAAAATTATTGAGGAAACTCCCGTAAAGAGTAAGAAATCTAGGAACAAGGGTGCATCTTCTAGTAATAATGATAAAGGAGACCTTAAGATGATTAGCATCCATCCGGATTTTATTGAAGTGATAAGAGATCCTTTTTGTAAGAATGAAATATTTAAATTTACTCCGAGGAGTATTGCTATTGAAGGTCTTTATGCTAATTCTTTGAAGGATTCTAAGTGTTTGATTGAAGAGTTGGACAAGGATGACAAAACTTAGATGCTTGCTTTATGCCTAGCTAAGGGCGTAAAACTATAACGCTTATTGGGAGGCAACCCAATGAATAAAATTTATTTTTGCTTTTTGATTTCTGTTCTTGAGTGTTAGCACAATTATGCTACTGTTATGATTGTGTTTTTGTGTTTTAATTAATTTTTGTGCCAAATAAAGGCTTTAAGGATCTTCTGGGGTGATAGTTGTTTGATCCTGCTGAAAAAGACAGAAACTTTGCGCTCACAAAAATAATTATCATAAATCACACAAAAGAGATTTCGCCATGATTCTTTTTGCAGAAGATTAATATACAAATTATGCAGGTCATCCTAATTTGTAGAATTTTTGGAGTTACAGAAGTATTCGAAAGTTCCAGATTACTACATACTGTTCTGTTTTGACAGATTCTGTTTTCTTTGTGTTGTGTGCTTATTTTGATGGCTCTATGGTTTTCTTTGATGATTTTTTGCCATAGAAAATTTGGAATACAGTAGATATAATTTTTTTGGAATACAGTAGATATAATACAAAAACAAAATAAGAATTGGTTTGACACAACACTTATAGTAGTGGTTTGATTTCTTTTACTAACGGATCTCACAAGGGTTTTGTTGAGTTTTGTGTGATTGAAGTTTTCAAGTTTTGGGTTATCTTACGATGGATGAAAGAAGGATAGAAGAGCCTAAGCTCGGCGATGCCCTGGCATCCCAAGCTATTATCCAAGAATGAGCAACCAACTAAGCTTGGGGATGCCCCCGAGTGGCATCCCCTCTTTCTTCTAACGACCATCGGTATTTTACTCGAGACTATTTTTATTCATCACATGATATGTGTTTTGCTTGGAGCATCTTGTATGATATGTGTCTTTGCTTGTTTTATTTTGTGTTTTAAGTCATCAGTCCTTGCTGGACACACCTATTTGAGAGAGCCAAATTTATGCCATGACTTGTTAGAATTGCTCTTTATGCTTCACTTAAATTTTTATGAGCAATGGACTGGCTCTAGTGCTTCACTTATATCTTTTTGAGCACGGTGTGCTTAGTATTTTTCAAGAAATGCTCTCTTGCTTCACTTAGATTTATTTGAGAGTTAGTAAAATTTTGAAGAAATTCTCTCTTGCTTCACTTAAATTATTTTGAGAGAAAGAAAATATGTTATGCTCATGATCTTCACTTATATTTGTTTGAGCTTATGAAAAGCAACACATGAAAAGCAACACTTATATTATGCTCAGTGTTGTCCGCGGCCTTGGGGGAGGAGGCCGTCGGAAGGGACCCGCTGTTCATCACCGACGGGTCCAGCGATCCCTCTGAAGAGGAGGATATCTCGATGTTGGACTTGATGGGACTGCAGGTGCATGTCTGGCACATTAAAAAGCGATAAAGCAAAAAGGCCGAAAATACTATTATGTCCGGATACTTATGATTTGGCCAGGGGCTTGACCCTGGGCTCCCACTCCTTGCCGTTGTTTGTGGCTGCGGCGGAGTAGTCCGGAAGGAAGGTTTTTCCCTTCTTGGATGCCTCGGCCTCCCCATGTGTGGAGGCCTTCCTCTTCTTTCTCCCCCAGTAGGGGGGGGGGTGGATTTCCTCCTCCTCCCCATCATCTTCGGTGGAGGAGTGCGTCTCGGTGTCTTTGGACGTCATGTCCGAAGCACCCTTGCGCCGGAGACCATCTCTGGTCCCCGTGGCCGTCTTCTTGGCTTTCTTCTTCGGCACCTCATAGGGCGTCGGAAATAGCATCCCCGTCAAAAGAGGGGTTTCTGGATCTTCAGGTAGCGGAGCCGGACAGTTAATCTGCTCCGCCATCGTTACCCAGGCCTGAAAGATTGGCATGGAGGCTTAGGTTCCTCCCGCGGATATGCTAGTAAAATATATATCTTGCAAATATGAAAACTTACCGGATTAGCCCAGCGTTTTGCGCTGTGCCCACGATCTTCGGTCGTGGGTGGTGGTACCTCGCTGGCCTTAAAGAGCACCTTCGAGATGTCTTCATGCATCGTGCCGAAGAGCTCTAGCAGCGTCGGGTGCTCGGCCAGGTCGAACTCCCACAAATTACAAGTCTGTCTCTAGCACGGAAGAATCCGGCGGAAGAGCATAACTTGGATCACGTTGACGAGCTTGATTTTCTTGCTTATCATGTTTTGGACACATGTCTGGAGTCCAGTCAATTCTTCCGCCGAGCCACAGGCTAAGCCCTTCTCTTGCCAGGAGGTGAGACGCATGGGGACGCCGAATTGGAATTCGGAGGTCGCCGCCCAGTTGGTGTCATGCGGCTCGGTGATATAGAACCACCCTGATTGCCACCCCTTTACAGTCTCCATAAAGGAGCCTTCGGGCCAGGTGACATTGGGCATCTTGCCCACCATGGCGCCTCCGCACTTCGCTTGTTGGCCGCTCACCACCTTTGGCTTCACCTTGAAGGTCTTCAGCCATAGGCCGAAGTGAGGTGTGATGCGGAGAAAGGCCTCGCACACGACAATAAATGCCGAGATGTTGAGGATGGAGTTGGGAGCTAAATCATGGAAGTCTAGCCCATAGTAGAACATCAATCCGTGGACGAACGGGTGGAGGGGGAATCCCAGCCTGCGGACGAAGTGGGAGAGAAACACTACCCTTTCCTGGGGCTCCGGGGTGGGGACGATCTGCCCCTTGGCCAGAAGCCGATGAGCTATGTCTTTGGCCAAGTATCCGGCCTCCCGGAGCTTCTTGATGTCCTCCTTCTTAACAGAGGAGGCCATCCACTTGCCTCCCGCTCAGGACATGTTCGGAATGTTTTTGCGGAGAAGGCGAAAGCTTGGGCGCTCGAGAATGGATGAGTAGAGGAAGGAGAAGGCGTGGGTGAAAGAGGGGAATCCTTATCCCTTTAGGCCTAGTTTGGTAGCAAGGCCAACAAAACCAGGGCAGCATACCTTAGTCGGGGGATTTTCTCCGGAAGATGAGATCCCCTTCCATCACCTGGGAGATTTCCCTAATCAGTGTTACCTCATTTGGTGGCTAGAGGACGGGGCGCCACGCGCCAGATCGCTAGGTGGAAGTCGATCATGGGAGAGAGAGAGCGGAGGCGTGGGTTTCCTGCCCGATCTCTCGAGTCATGGATTGATCTCCCTGGGAAATAAGGTGGATCGGGCCAGAAAATCCCCAAGCGGTGAGCAACCAAATGACCCGTTGGTTTTCCACAGGCTCATTCTTCGCGTGGGTCACGAGCCCTAGATTTTATCGGGGATCCGGCGTAACCAAATGAGGCCTTATAAAGGCAGTAAAATCATGCGCCTCCCCGCGCGCCCTCAAAATCGCTTATTCCCCAAGCGCCGTGCTAATGGCGCGGTTAGGTTACCCACGCCCGTATTGATGAGGATCCCATAATAAGGGGACACGATCTCTGCTTTGACAGGACGTGCCAATAAAACCGCCTCGCGAAACATGTAGTAGCAGGTTGGGAAAATGGTTCAAATAATGACCGGGCCACGGCGTGATGTCACGCTATGAAGAAGTTGTCAGCAGATTGGACTCGTGGAATATTATACTCTCTACGATGGTATGTGGAATTTGTTTCGCAGAGCCGGACACGATTCTGGTGTTCAATATCTACTTTGGAGTATTCAAAGAAGGAACCCGCCTTGCAATGCCGAAGACAATCTGCATTGGACTCATCGTCATTGAAGCCTGGTTCAGGGGCTACTGAGGGAGTCCTAGATTAAGGGGTCCTCGGACAGCCGGACTACTATATGCGTATGCCGAACTGTTGGGCTATGAAGATACAAGATAGAAGACTTCGTCCCGTGTCCGGGTGGGACTCTCCTTTGCGTGGAAGGCGAGCTTGGCGATTCGGATATGTAGATTCCCTTCTCTGTAACCGACTCTGTGTAACCCTAGCCCCCTTCTGTGTCTATATAAACAGGAGGGTTTAGTTCGTAGGACAAGATCAATCATACCCATAGGCTAGCTTCTAGGGTTTAGCCTCTACGATCTCGTGGTAGATCAACTCTTGTAATACTCATATCATCAAGATCAATCAAGCAGGAAGTAGGGTATTACCTCCATAGAGAGGGCCCGAACCTGTGTAAACATGGTGTCCCCCGCCTCCTGTTACCATTAGCCTTAGACGCACAGTTTGGGACCCCCTACCCGAGATCCGCCGGTTTTAACACCGACAGTCGTGACAAGGCAATTATGAGGCATGTTAGTCTTGAGGTTGCGAGTGGCTCCGAGGAGAGGATCACAGATGAGGAACCATGGATCCGACATCACTGCCAGTGGAGTGAGTCTGAGGAGGATACTCGAGTTCGCTATTCATCCTGTGCTACTGAGGAGTCTGAGGAGGAGGAGTATGACCAGTGATGCTTTGGAGGTGTACCAACACCTGTGTCGTAGGTGTCCTCTCTGCCTGTTTGGTGTCTCGATGCCAAAGGGGGAGAGAGGGTAGGATTTGCGAGTCTTGTGTCAAGTCTTGAGTCCTTTTGCTTTCGTTCCATTGAACCTTCATTGCTTTGGTTTGTTGGTTTGTGGTTGGGTTCGTGTGGGACCAGGTGACTATCATATGGTGTGAGACGTATGCCCTCAAGCGTATCTTATTGTCTAGTATGATTAGTATATTGTGAGCTTATGCTATCTTGTGCCCCTTACTTCATGCTCACTTACTTTACCTTGCCTCCATGCTTATTGTCACTTATATTGTTGCAAGTTTTGCCTTGCCTATAAAATATAGGGGGAGCGTCGATCCTAGTATGTGTGCCATGCAGTCCAAAGCATATCTCTAGAGTGCACACATCTAGGGGGAGCCTATCTATATTCTATAGATGTTGGGTTTGCTTATGTTTATTTTATATCCTTATGTGCAAATCCCGTATTGTCATCAATCCATCAAAAAGGGGGAGATTGTAAGGGCATATTTCTCCCTATGTGGTTTTGGTGATTGATGACAATGCATTTGCGGACTAATCGTGTGCATTGAGCATTTCAGATATCTCATGTCTAGGCACAAGATTATTCGTTGCCCCTTGGAGCTTTTAAGTGAAGATGGTGTAGTCTCTTTCGTTTCGGTTTTGGTGGACTTGAGTCGTAGGAGACACTATACTATCAAGAGGGGGTCCGCTTTGGAAAGGCTAGGGTGGAATCAACACGTACACTTCTTCTTTGCACCCCCAGCTCATTTCCTCTCATTGGAGTTTGTCATTTCATCGAAAGTGGAGGTTGTGAGGGGTCAGCGGTAGTACCGCCCGGAGCGGCAGTACCGTTGCTCCACAGCGGTAGTACCGCTTGGGTGCTTCGGCGACAGTATCATCCTTGTTTGGCACTGCTACCGCCTTGACTCGAGGGTGCTCTCCTCGTGTCGGGTTGTGTGGCAGTAGTAGCGGCAGTAGCAGCGGTAGTACCACTCTTGAGCGGTAGTACCGCAGCTACCACCGCTACTAGTGCCGCCCAAATGCCCTCTCTCCCTCTCGTTCCCCTTCTAATGCCTCTACTCTCAGTCACCGCGGTAGTACCGCTGGAGGTTGCGGTAGTACCGCCTGACTGAGCAGTAGTACCGCTTTGTGCGGGCTGAAGTGGGGGTAACGGTTGGATTGTTTCCCCCACTATAAAAGGAGGTCTTCTTCTTCAAGTTGACTCACCTCTTTTCCCCCAAGCTCCATTGTTGCTCTAAAACTCATTTTCGCCCGATCTCTCTTCCTAGCCAATCAAACTTGTTGATTCTTTAGGGATTGGTTGAGAAGGCTCGGATCTACACTCCCACCAAGAGAAATTTGATTCCCCCCACTAATCCCTTGCGGATCTTGTTACTCTTGGGTGTTTGAGCACCTTAGACGGTTGAGGTCACCTCGGAGCCATATTCCATCGGTGAACCTCCTGGCTTCGTTGGGAGCCTTCAATTCAGTTGTGGAGAGAGCTCCAACCTTGTTTGTAAAGGTTCGGCCGCCGCCTTCAAGGGCACCAATAGTGGAATCACAACATCTCGCATTGTGTGAGGGCGTGAGGAGAATACGGTGGCCCTAATGGCTTCTTGGGGAGCATTGTGCCTCCACACCACTCCAACAGAGACGTACTTCCTCTTAAAGGGAAGGAACTTCGGTAACACACCCTCGTCTCCACCGGCTCCGCTATTGGTTACTTCTTACCTTTACTTGAGCAAGCTTATCTTGTGTTGTTTCCCTAGCTTGCTTGTTTGCTTGTTGTTGTTGCATCATATAGGTCGTTCACCTAGTTGCACATCTAGACAACCTACTTTGATGCTAAGTTTAATTTGGTCAAGAAAGCTAAAAAAATTTAGTTGCCTATTCACCCCCCTCTAGTCAACCATATCGATCCTTTCAACTAGTGCCTTTTTTTTGCTACCACCGGCTAGGCTAGTGAGCGACACCATCTTCGCCATTAATGTTGCAACCGGAGGGTCGGCAACACTGGTGAGGAACGGTAGTTGTGGCCCGCCCCATGGGAGTACCCATGGATGCAACCGGGAGGAGGCAACGAAAAATAACTATGGTCAACTCCTTTTTTGTTTTGCATTTTGATGAGGTGAGAGTCGACTGGCGGGCTTCAACGACATGAGCAAGGGGACGCATGAGGGAGAGAGGGATGACCGCCATTCTTCCTCCATGTTATTTTTCTATGAGAGGGATGCGAGAGGTGAGAAAAGTGATGAGGATGAAGGCATGGAACGGCTACACACGTCGGGATCCAATGACTGTGTGGAGACCGCTGAATTGTGGGCCGGTCTACCGGTGCCTAGCGCTGGCCTATTGGATTGGATGTGTGTGGCATGTGCATACACATGCTACAACTAATATACTCCCGCCGGTATTAACAAAAAGGGACATGCTAACAAAAAAGGACGTGCTACGCGTCTGCCGACTGATCTTTTTAAAAGATTGGCCCGGTCGTGAGCCGTCAGATCTCATGCCATCGAGTGACCGAGCGTCGTCCTTCCCATTGCAACAAAGGTAATGTTGCAGATTTTTTCGAAACAAAGATCGTGTTGCAGAAACTTTTGTAATATAGTTCATGTTGTAAATCTTTTTTGAACAAGATATTTTTTGCAACATGATCTATGTTTCAGAAAAGCATCTGCAGCTCACAGTAATGTCCATGGCAGATTTTTTTTGCAACAAAGGTCTTGTTGCAGATTTATTTTGCAACAGCGGTTCTGTTGCGGAATTTTCTGCAACAAAGGTCTTGTTGCACATTTGTTTCTTTCCAATAGAACTGATGTTGCAGAAGTGGACGACGGCCTTGGCATTGTCAATGGCGAGCAGAGGCCGTCTTCTTCATCACCCGGTAGCAACAAGAGCAGGACATGAGCTTCGCCACATGGCGGTGAGGGAGGATCGACGTTGCCCGTCCATGCCTTCGCGCCGCCGCCGGCGAGCAGCGAACCTCGACCAGGTCGCCTCGCCGCCATTCCTTCCTTCAGTTTTCTCCGTTTGTTCGCCTCTTGCCGCGGGAGCGCCATGCACCGCTGCCCCTCCCGGGTCCTCGGGATGAAGCTCGCTACCAACCCCGTCGGACCTCGCCGAGCGGAGCCCCCGCCGCTCGCGGATGTCCCCGCCTCTTGCCCGCTCGCCATCCTCGTCCTTTCTGGCTGGAATCGTTGCCGTCGTTGTGCTCCCAGTTGCACGAGTCTCCACCCCCGCCGCTCGCGGATGTCCCCGCCTCTTGCCCGCTCGCCATCCTCGTCCTTTCTGGCTGGAATCGTCGCCGTCGTTGTGCTCCCAGTTGCACGAGTCTCCACCCCCGCCGCTCGCGGATGTCCCCGGCCTCCTACCCATGCGCCATACTCGCTGGATCCGGCTGGAATCCTCGCCGGTGTCGCCCTCCCAGGTGCAGGAGTCTTCGCCCGCCACGGGATCTAACCAGATTGTTGGAAACTCTATTTTCTGAAACAAGGCATGAGTTGCAGAAACCCGGACACGGAGGGGTTGCGCTCGACCGTTTGATCAAGAGTCAACCTGACGGACACGAAGGCGACGGACGCTCGCATGCGACCGACCGGCCGAAGGTAAGCTTTTCCCTAACACAAAAGGACATAATTTAATGCATATGTAATCAATATTAATATTTGTGTATTCACTTAGTATTTCCAAAACAAAGGAGATTTTGCTACAATCGTGATAAATATTTGCCTATTTTCCCAAAGAAGGAGATCAAATTGTGGATGTAATTAATAGGTATTTTACTATGTTAGGAAGAAACCGGTTGTTGGGAAAAATTCTCGCATACATGGGGTGCTCGGCGTTGCACCCTGCCCTCTTTTTTTTGGGGAAGGAGTTAATTCCTGTGATTTATCTCCAATGCAAACCCTTGAATAGAAGGCACAGCAAATGTCCGTGGATGTGTCCGCAGACAGGATTTGTCCGACTGATTTCTCTGGTTGGTCCGCCCGCTTTTGCTGGAGTAGTAAAAATCGTGGCCGTTCAAATTGATGCGGTTTTGGCGGCGCCAT
The DNA here is from genome assembly GCF_002162155.2 of Triticum dicoccoides. NCBI lineage: Eukaryota > Viridiplantae > Streptophyta > Magnoliopsida > Poales > Poaceae > Triticum > Triticum dicoccoides. The sequence continues at coordinate 692,234,164 of NC_041381.1, forward strand.
CCCCTCCCCTGCCTCTCTTCTCTCTCTATAAAGAACAAACGTGAACCCCCCGCCTCCGCCTCCTCCTCAGCGTGACTCTTTCCTTCCCAGCACCACAGACAGACTCTTCCGTTTCTCTTCTCTCCTCGTATATTCTTCTACTCCATGGCAGCCGCTCGCTCGCCGGAGACCTCCGTCGGACTTAGATCCCACCGCGGGTCAGCTGTTCATGCGGCGGTAGCTTGCGCTATGCAGCGGCCTTCGGACGCGGCTATGCCAGATGCGTGCGCCAGCCCGGCCGTCTTCGCCGGACGGGGCACGCCGGCGGTCAGCTGCTCCTGTTGCAGTGGCCCCAGCGGAAAGCGTGGATCAGCTCGCAGCGGATCCGGTGTGCCGCCCGCCCGTCGACCCGTTTCTGGCGGGTGCTACCCGACCCGGCAGCCGCTAGAAGACCCGTGCCCGTAGGCGATCGAGTGGCGCGTTGGACCGGGCGCATCCGATTGCCGGCGGGTGCGACCGACTCGCGCCGGGCAGCCGGTCGAGCCAGTCCGCCTCGGCGGGTGCGACCGACCGCGCCGCCATCCTGCCGTGGGGTGGGACGGCACGCAGCATCCCCACCGTCCGTTCCTTGATCGGACGGCGCACCAGATAGGGTTTCCGCCCTATATTCTATATAAAAGCGGGCACTCGTCTCCTCCGCTCTCTCCCCCCATTTCCGCCGCCGCCGCGCCTCACCATTCCCGTCTCCCACTCCCAAGCCGGCCCCCATGGGGAACCAGGTCGCCACCGGCAAGATGGACGCCGATCTCATCGGCGCCGGGGTCGGGACCGGCAAGATGGAGGCGGCTCCGGTCGGCGCCGGGAAGATGGAGGCAGATCCGATCGGCGCCGGGGTCTCTGTGGCCGAGGAGGAGCCGCTGGAGATCACCTCCGACCAGCTCAAGGCGCTCGAGGAGGCGGCGCTCGACCTGGCGACCATCAAGCTGCAAGAAGCCTCCGACCTCTTCACTGCCGCGGGTCGCTTCGCTGCGGCGCGCCAGATCTCCCATCTGCCGGAGCCAGAGTGAGTGTTCCATGTAAACCCTCGTGACGCACTGCATTACATCTTGTTCTTGCCGTTACTTGTTAGGAATCTACCTTGTGAAGATCTCTCGCACGGATTGTTGAATGAAGAGCTAGATCTTAGTTCATGAATTTCTTGCCCCGACCTATGGCAGATGCATCTTGTGCGTTGGGACATGGAGTAGCGATTGTTCATCTTATGCCTTGATCGTTATTGTATTCTCGGCCTCAGATCGTGTGCCTTGCTGTTTGTCCTGCCATAGGCTCTATGTATACATCTTTCCTGTGTGGATTGTTGTTTTCATGCTGTTAAATATTGACAAACTGTTGGACTAGTGTTCCTGCCAAGGACTCTAATTGATCAGTGCATTTTCGAATTGAATCTAGCCCTGTTGGAAATGATGTCAACATGCTGTTTTTTCTAGTCATGCTTACTTAAAAGATACTGATTCATAGATCATTAGGTAGCTAGCCTTAATACATGCTATGAAATGTGCGACTTGTTTGAGGAGGTAGCTGTTCGAAGATCTCTGCAGCTGTTGACTAGTACTACATTCATAGTAGATGGCTCTTGCCGTTTGATCCTGTTCATATGTACAATTTTGTTTGGAAGGCCTCACAAACTGATAGTAGAGCTAGAGCGTATTCATGAGTGCCTTGACTTGTCCTATTGCCAGTAGATTTGTGAGAGATGTACAAGGTCATTAAGCTGTATTTGTGTTCCTGGCTTTTGCCTAACTGTTGTTGTAAGAGCCTTCCTGGTGCTTGGTGTCTTTGTTAGCTTTCTGAAATAGCATTAAGAACATGCTCAGATGTGAATAAACTGTTTGACTCTAATAGATTGTTGTCCCTTCCAAGTTATTTTACATAGTTCTGCTTCATTCTATGGTTTTATTGATAGCAGATCATTAGTCCCATGGTTATGGAGGTTTACCTAGTTTATTATTGATGTCTTTTCTGCAGTTTTGTTGGTTAGCTTACTCTTTTCTTTATTACCATGCGAGTAATATCGTTGATGAACCAGTAGTTCATTTGCACTAGCTTCGGTTGTGATATATGATAGTCAGCTAAGGTTCACCTGACTTCAAAATGTTGACTGTCTTAATTGCTGATTCCAGCTGTTTCACTTGTGTGAAATCTAGATCATGAGATGTATTGTCTCTAATGTTTAATCTGGGTGCATCAGGCCACTCTTTCCCAAGATCGTCGATTTGCTCATGGCGGATACCAGAAAGCGGGAACTTAAGCGGGTTCGCCCTCTCAGAATTGCTCAGGTAAGTTGATGAATGCTTGTTCCTTTAGTTTCTCCACCACAGCATAGAGAGTTTGCTGGGTGGGAATCTTACCCCTATAGTGTGTTGCGTTCACAGGGTCTCTACAGGGGCACTCCCGCTCAGCGTCGAGCTCTTCAGCAGGCAACCAGGAAGCTTTTGCAGCTGGAGACGAGGAACGTGGATACTATGGCAATGCAAGTTTACAAGCAGCTCACGAAGACTGCTATCCTGGGTGACAAGGTCCTGTCCCCACGTGACGTTGCCAGGGTCCTGAAGGCCGAGGCCGACGTCCACGGCCTGCATCCGGATGACTTGAAGGCCTGGAAGATGATTAAGGCATGCATGGCAAACATCAACAGCGTCGGTGGCGTGGTCAGTACAGCGGGTTATGCTGGTGGAGCCATATGGACCCTACGTCAGTGGAACACGAGCTATCCCATGACTGAGCTGCCTGAAGACTTCTTCTGGTAGAAGACTTGCCTCCGGTAGACTTTAGTTTGATCCTTTTGCTAGAGCAGTCCCAGAGCCCTTCTTAGCTTGCCAGACCCCTCCATCATGCCAGAGTTAGCTACTTTTTGCCAGACCTTGATTTGGGAGCCCTCATTTTGCTAGACTTATCTCTTCATAGTTTGTCCAGACCCCTCCATCATGCCAGACTTTGCCTCGTTTTTGCTGCTAAGTATTGTTTCAGATATGTAAGACATCCTGCGGTTTTGCATTCGTGAAACATGGAGGTTTTAAGGATGGTGTACTAGCTTTTCTGGTCTGTGTTTTTGATTCAAAGCTGGTTTGTTGTTTGCCCAGTTTGTGTTCACTTGACTGTCCAGATTGTGTGGTAGGCTGTCTCTCTTCACTTTGAATTCTCTAAGCTGCAGTGATGAAGATATTAATCCCAAGGTTCTGAATCCTTCTCTGATGTTGGTTAAGACTGCAAGGTTCCACTTCATTTGCTTCTCGATTGATATGGAAGGTAGATCGAAAACTGGAGCATAGCTCCTGAATCTCATAGCATATCGATGCCAGGTCATACTCTTGCAAAATTAGCCTCATTTAGCATTCTCACATCTTTTTCGATGATCACTTTGAGGTGTCCAAGATCTAGAGTAAGATGGATGCCATTACGGAGCCAAAGCACAAAGTCGATACCAAATTGCTTGTGCTCCTCGAACTACCGCCAAAGCACAAAATCGATACCAAATTGCTTGTGCTCCAAAGGGTATATCTTTGTATTCTAGGTACTGAATAGTTTGGAGGTGTATAAATGTGCATTAGTTCTTCCGGGTTAAAGTGCCACTGTGTGTTGTTCTATATTCTCTGCAGATGAATTGGACAATTTGGAGCTTCGGATTTACCAAGATATACCATTTGTTTTTTGATACATTCCCATTCTCTTAATCTCAAACAATTCTTGCTTTCTTCCCTCCACACCTTGCTATATATCTGACGAGATGCCCAACAATAATACTGAGACCCTATGTTGCTTACCATTGCAGTCTGCATAATCAGGAGTATTGTGGTCCGTTGACAATATTGATACTACATCAAAATGCAGGTGGAAGTTGAATAAAGGAAAACTTCTCCAATTCAGTTAACAAATGCTTTCCTCATCAATATGTATATCTTTTTGATGCTGTAGAAGGATCAGTTTCTGCCGGTAGATTGGATTGGTTGTGCTTAGGTTAAGATACCACTTCGGGCCCTGATCTACACATTATTTCTGGGATGGATCCAGGTAATTGTCTTTTGGGTTATGCATTTCCTTCACTCCTGTTTGAATCAAGTTATTCTAGTTTCAGTGATTGGCAGCAAACAACACACTAATTCCCATTTACCTCCCGAACACATCCTTGATAAAATGACTAGTTATAGTGCCTTTGAACTTATCTGATTTTCAGTAAATAGTCAAAATCTTCTCTCTTTCTTTTGTCAAAAGGAAACTGCATAAAAGCTCCATGTATCATTTGTCGTATGTCGTATTTGTTCTCTGCGAAGAGTAACGCATACCTGATCATTCAAATGGAGCATTATAAATATTATAGCAATATTTCACAATTCTTTTCCAAATGTACTTTAGCGCAAACCTTGATCCACTCACTGCTAAACACTGATGTTAATTACTCAACCAGTAAAGTTCTGCCAATCTTTTCTCTCTTCGTTTGGGTCAATGGAAGATTAGAAGTTGTATAGTTGCCTGTTCTGATAAACAACAGTGACTACTACATATCTATGGGAATGGTCACTTCACAAATTAGTGCCTACTCTACTTCATGCTTTGTATGTTTTTGAATTATGCTACCATGTGACCTTTTTCTAAATATCAGATAGTCCAAGTCAATAGGCATTGAATAGCTGACATTTCCAGGCAAGATATCATGTATAGATTAAACTATGTTGAGTTTTTATTTTATCATTTTCAAACCATAACTAACCAAACTGTGGTAGTTGAAACAAGTACTCCCTCCGTTCGGAATTACTTGTCTCGGAAATGGATGTATCTAGAACTAAAATATGTCTAGATACATCCATCTCTGCGACAAGTAATTCCGAACGGAGGGAGTAGCATATTTTCAGACAACATAACCAACCAAACTATCTTGAATCTTTAATGCTATGTTTTCTTGCATTTTGTTCTCAAAACCCTAGAGAGCATTTTGTTTTTTCATCGCCTCTGACTTACCTAAAGCCAGCATCGCCTCTGATTTTAAACTTGAGTTCCCATGTGCAGTTCAGCACCGGTAATTAAGAGCAGAGACATTGCTTTGGCATGTAGATAGAGCCTGAACTTTTGATTACTTGATCTCTGTCGTGCTAATAGCCCATATTCATCCATTTTTCCCTATACATGACATACTTAATGAGTGAATAGTACTTTTTTTGCTGCTCTGAGTTGCGTTCTACTCCCTCCGTTCCTAAATATTTGTCTTTCTAGAGATTTCAACAAGTGACTACATACGGAGCAAAATGAGTGAATCTACACTTCAAAGTATGTCTATATACATCCGTATGTGGTGTCCATTTGAAATCTCTAAAAAGACAAATATTTAGGAACGGAGGGAGTACGAAGCAAAGGATGGAGGATTGGACTGGTGATTAATTTGTGAACCTAAGGTATTCTCATTGAGGGTGATAGTGCAACCACACATTCGAATGTCAATTTAGTGAACTGCATAGAGGACCTGTTTTTGCTAATGACATGTTGGAGTTCGTTGGCAGCATGCCGATAGACACATCTGAAAGATAAAAGTTTGACAAGATAATTATTGTTGTGATTCAAGCAAGACAATGAAGGACGTACCGGAAGTTCAGAAGATAAGTGCAAGGAGGTCATCTTGCAGGTTCTGCATCTTTCAGTGTCGGATGAGAGAATTGGATCGCTCTTGCATGTTTTGCATTTTCTAACAGAGCTTTCTGCAGCAGTCTCAGACTCTCTGTATTGTCAAGTCCCAACGTCGAATGTTTCGGCCTCCATCATCTGACAGATCTGTATACATAACAGGAACTCTTACTGATTTCTGTTCTCCGACTGTATACATAACCGGAACTCAAAGGACCGCACATTATATTTCATACTATAAGTTATTTGTCGTCAGCCCCTTCATGATAACCTCATCTCTGAAGCCTAGCTTTTGCTACACCAATGCGTTTCTGCAGATAAACATATTTCTGATAAAGCTCCAGCCTTTTGTGATTTTTTAATTCTACGTAAATCAAGGGTAAGACCTGTTGAAATGCTTTCTCCCTTGGTTCACCATTTGGCATCTACGGAGTAATAACTAACCTAATGCACGGAGATCTCTGATAAAGCTTCTTGGAAGTCTTCGGTTGGTATCAGAACCTTAATTTATGCAGGCCTTTGAAGGTTCGGTTTTAGAATACCTTTCAGAATTATGACAGTTTTCCTATGGGTTCTAGCATTTGCCATTGCTTCTAGGTGTTAAGAGCAACTCCAACGGGCCGACCTAAACGGACGGTGATTTTGTCTGCTTTTTGTCAATTTGGGTCGTCGAGATGGACACAAATGTCCACTTTCGCGTTTGAGTCGGCGCGTGCGCCCAACGCTGGTGCGACCCATTTTGACGGCACAAAAAAAAAAGAATGCTTGCATATTTAAAATAAAAGCAACATTAATTAAACATTAAACCCGGCCATGAAGGCCGGCGGGAGTCCACGCGTCCACATTTGCATTTAAGAAAAATAAAAACAAACTAAACTACACGCCGGCGCGCTGCCCTAGGCTTCATCGTCGTCGTCCTCGGGGTCCGTGAGGTTGATGAGCGTCGGTGCCGGGCCGGCCCAGGCGAACGCCGTGTTCCAGAGCGCGGTCATGTCGGGCGCGGGCAGTGTCGCCTGGGTCGCCGCGGCCTGGCGCGCCTCCTCCTCGACGTCGCGCTGCTCGGCCTCGGCGTCGCGCTCGAGCATCTCGAGGTACTTGTCGTCGCGGCGCTCCTCGGCCACCCGTATCTGGCGCCAGTGCTCGAGGTACGCCGCCTCCTGCGCCGGCGTTGCCCCCAGCCAGACCGGCGGCGCGCGTACCCACTCGCTCACTACTCCTGTCCAGGAGTAGCGCTAGATGGGCTCCGGCTCCGGCTGCGGCTCGGCTTTGACGAGGCGGCGGGGAGGGGACGGCGGGGCCACCGGCTGCACCATGCAGTCGCCCGCCGCGGAGAGGGCCATAGCCTGCGCCATGGCCGCCTTGTACCAAGCCTTCTCTTCCTCCGCCGCCTTCGCCCTGCCGCACGTCCTCCTCGCTCTCCCGGTAGACGGCCGCAAGGGCTGCCTGGTAGGCGTCCTCTGCCGCCTGGTCTTCCTCATAGACGATGAGCGGGGGCAGCGGCAAGCTGTTGTCGACTTCGCGCACGTCGCGTCGCCTCGTCTCCTCGTGCTCGAAGGCAAACCATCTCGCCCAGTTGGGCGAGTCGGTTGCGTAGGCGGGGTCGCGGCGTCAGCAGCACCCGCCGACGATGCACCTCCTCCGCATGCGTCCTAGCCGATCGTGGCGCCGCCGACACTGGGATCCGGATCCAGATGCCAGTCGTGCGGCAGGGTGGCGTCGGGGTACGGCAGAGGCACGCGGTGCTGCCAGTGCCACTCCGCCTGGTGCATGGGCACGTTCACGCGTTGCCTCTGCCGGTGAGCCGGCGCCGGCGGAGGCGGGATGAACTCCGCGGGGAAAAGGACAGCGGGGGCCTTGCCCTTTGACTTGCTGCTGCTGCCGGCGCCGGAGAGGAGCCCCATTTGGCACGGTTGGGTGGCTAGGGTTGGCTAGGGTTTGCCGGCGATGGGGGAGCAGAGCTTGCTAGATGTGGACGGCGATTTGGATGAGGACGGCCTCGCCGCATGGTCGGCTTAAAAAAGGACGACCGCCGTCACTGACGCGTGGGCCTGGGGTCATAAATTAAGCTGACCGGCGAGGTGGCGGGCAGTTGGACGACCGTCAGGTGGGGCCGCGGCGGACACCGAGAAGGCGCGCGAGGCATCCGTTCCGCGTCCGCGCCGACGCATTTGGGACAGAAATTTGAGCCGCATATGCGTCGGCGCGGACGCGTTTTGGGTTTGGGTCGGCGCGTTGGGCCTCCTCTTTTGTCCGCACCGACCCAAACGGACGGCGGCGGACGAAATGGGTCGCCCCGTTGGAGTTGCTCTAAAGCAATGGTAAAGGTATGGGTTGTCCGATCTGTAGTGTATATCATTGTTTTTCTTGAAGAGAACCTGAAATGTTAGTGATACTGCAAGTCATATCGTGTTGTCGCTGCTTGTGAGTAAGGTGATGTTCTGGTTGCTAAGTTGAATAGGAGGAGTATGACGGAACACTTAACATGTGTGACTCTCATCTCATGTCATGCTAGCTAATTCAAGCTTGAGCGCGTACTCCCTCCCATCTGACTAATTCCCACAAAAGATCTCAAACAAAAACGACCAGACAAGGGAAAACAAACAAACAAACAAAAGTTCAGATAGCAATACTGAAGACTAACATAAATCATCAAATGAAGCCTAATTTCGGGCTGATTAGTGATCACTCCAGTATCCAGAATATTGTGGACTCCTTATTTTTCTCATCCCCCATCGTCGCCTCTTCCCCAACTCGATCTGCCGTAGCGCCTGACCTTTCCCTGCGCTAGAGCTTTTATGCATGATCATGGTGTTAGCGCACTTGCCATCCCGCAATGTCAGCGACCTGGTGGACAGCAACGACACTCCTGACGGGCTGGATGGTGAACATGAGAGCTCTTTTTT
>NC_041381.1:692242933-692243569 GCF_002162155.2 Triticum dicoccoides
AGAAAACATGAGAGCTCCTATACGGCGCATTAAGCGCCGGTACAGGCAACTGGCGCCCACTGTCGCTATCTGGTGGGCCGGCCCAGGAACACGCAGAGAAAAAATCTCCCAAAAAAGCTGCTGCCAACAAGATTCGATCTCGCGCTGTTTAGTTATGATGCAGCGTGCCTAACCAGTACATCTACTACAACCTAGTGATTCATTACAGCGAGGGAATCTTAACAACAACACTAACCGCACTATTTCTGGTACAAATAATTTAGAAAGACGTGATTTTTTGGAAAATGAAAAATCTGAAATAAGTTTTAAAAAATCGCGAATTAGAAAAAAGTTCATGTATTCAAAAACTTTCACCAAATTTTATAAAAGATCACCGTGTATTACATAAAATTTCATTGTATTAAGAAAAATGTTCATTGTATATTATGAAAATTGTTCACCTTTGCATATAAAAATGTTCGTCGTGTATCATACAAATGTTCATCGCTATTATGAAATATTTTTCAACGTTTTTACTAAATGTTGAATGAGTATTCAAAAATTGTTCAACACATATATTCATATTGTTTCAAAAATGTTCATCGTGTATTATTTAAAATGTTCAATGGATATAAAAATGTTCAGGATATATATATA
>NC_041381.1:692243744-692271675 GCF_002162155.2 Triticum dicoccoides
ACTCTGTTTCTTAATTTTGTTCACTATATATTACACAATGTTCAATGTGTATTCGCAAATTGTTCAACACATATATTCATATTGTTTCAAAAATGTTCATCGTGTATTATTTAAAATGTTCAATGGATATAAAAATGTTCAGGATATATATATACACATTTTTTGATTTTTTCTATTTTGGTTTTGGTTATTCAATGAGTATACAATTGTTCACTCTGTTTCTTAATTTTGTTCACTATATATTACACAATGTTCAATGTGTATTCGCAAATTGTTCAACATATTTTCACAAAATGTTCAGTACGTGTCCGAAAATTCTTCAGCGCATATATTCCTATTTTTTCTAAAATGTTCGTCGTATATTAAAATAAGTTCACCATGTATTATTTAAAATATTCAGCTTATTTCAAGAAAATGTCAACGGATATCGCAAAATGTTCAACGGATATTACAAAAAACAAATTCACACATTCTTTGAGAAGAGGTACAGAAAAAAAATCGAAAAGACGAAAGAAAACGTATAGAAGAAAAGAAGAAAGAAGACAATAGAAACAAACGATGGAACCAGTCACACTAGGTGAGGGTGGTTGGTTGGTCGTTGCATTCACGCTAAACAAAGGAAGTCCTAGGTTCGAATCCCACCTCTCTAGTGAACTTTTTGCTGACAGGAAAAAGTAAATGAAATGGGCCGGCCCAGCGGGGAGAGGGGGGTGTGCGCCCTGTACGGGTTGGCCTTTAAGGGGCGCTTAAGGCGCCGTTTAGGAAATGCCAGGAACATGGCACGGCTATTGTCGACAAACACAAGACATCTACAGTAATTCAGGATAGGCCCAAGTTGACCCGGCCCAAGAGGCCTCCCCAGTGGCTTGCAAGCCCAAATTGGACCCGCTGAGCGGGTGTACGATAGTACATATAGCCGTTGATGCTTTCCTCTCCGTTTTGGCTAGGATTTGTACGGCTAAGGCCGTGTTGTATTCGAGATGACCAGGATAGAGGTGTGGGTGGTTGGGAGGAATCCTCTATCTTAATACAAATTCCTAGCTCAAATCTTCCATGAATCCCTAGATCGAGCGGTGTACTAGCAAGTTCCTCACATCTGGTATTCAGAGCCTTCGTCCTGGAGATTCCGCCGCACCACCATCGCACCAGATTCAGCGACCGCCGGCGTCGGCAAGCCATGGAAGGCCTCAGTGCGGATGGCCACGCCGTCTACACCCTACCGCGCCACGAGCTCGCCAACGACATGGATCAGAGGCTTAAGGAGCACCGTGAGTCGTTGCTTTCGTCCATGAGCAAGCTATCAAGGAGAACAACACCACGCTCCACAATCTCATGTCGTCGCGGACCGACGGCATCCGAGAGGAGCTAGCGCTAGATCTGGAGCAGTTCAAGGCACATCTGAGCAAGGAGTCTCCGGAGCCAAGTCCCACGGGAGGCGGGAGTTCGCCGTCACAGCAAGGTCATGGCGGGGTCACCAACGACGCCGCCGGCTTCGACAACGAGCACCGGGAAAGTCACATAATATTACGTTCCTCCCCCGGCTAGAGGTGCACGCGAATCCAATCCATCTCCAAGAATTTTTTTTGCCCGCGATTCCTCTGTTCTGGATACTGCTGAGCATTCATCTTATTCCCTGCATATGGAGTTACCGAAGTTTGATGGTACCAACCCAAGGCTGTGGCAGAATCGCTGTGAAGATCAATTTCGACTGTGGAACACGCCGCATTTGTAGGGGAACGTTGCAGAAAATTAAATTTTTTCCTACGGTTTCACCAAGATCCATCTATGAGTTCATCTAAGCAACGAGTCATGGGAGAGAGATAGCATCTACATACCACACTTTGTAGATCGCGCGGAAGCGTTCAAAAGAACGGGGTTGAAGTAGTCGTTCTCGTCGTGATCCTATCACCGGAGATCCTAGCGCCGAACAGAAGGCACCTCCGCGTTCAACACACGTACGGTCAGCGTGACGTCTCCTCCGTCTTGATCCAGCAAGGGGGAGGAGAGGTTGATGATGAAAGCTCCAGCAGCAGCACAACGGCGTGGTGGTGGTGGAACAGCAGCACTCCGGCAGGGCTTCGCCAAGCACGTGACGGAGGAGGAAGTGGTGTAGCAGGGGGAGGGAGGCGCCAGAACTTCAGGGTGCGGCTGCCCCCTCCCCCCTCCCTTTATATAGGCCCCCAGGGGGGCGCCAGCCCTGGGAGATCCAATCTCCCAAGGGGGCGGCGGCCAAGGGGGATGGAGTACCCCCCAAGGCAAGTGGGGCGCCCCCACCCTAGGGTTTCAACCCTAGGCGCAGGGGGTGGGCCAAGGGGGGCGCACCAGCCCACTATGGGCTGGTTCCCCTCCCCACTTCGGCCCTTGGGGCCCTCCGAGATGGGTGGCCCACCCGGTGGACCCCCGGGACCCTTCCGGTGGTCCCGGTACAATACCGGGTGACCCCGAAACTTTCCCGATGGCCAAAATATCACTTCCTATATATAATTCTTCACCTCCGGACCATTCCGGAACTCCTCGTGACATCCAGGATCTCATCCGGGACTCCGAACAACATTCGGTTTGCTGCATACTCATATTCATACAACCCTAGCATCACCGAACCTTAAGTGTGTAGACCCTACGGGTTCGGGAGACACGTAGACATGACCGAGACGGCTCTCGGGCAATAACCAACAGCGGGATCTGGATACCCATGTTGGCTCCCACATGCTCCTCGATGATCTCATCGGATGAACCACGATGTCGAGGATTCGAACAACCCCATATACAATTCCCTTTGTCAATCGGTACGTTACATGCCCGAGACTCGATCGTCGGTATCCCAATACCTCGTTCAGTCTCGTTACCAGCAAGTCACTTTACTCGTACCGTAATGCATGATCCCGTGACCAAACACTTGGTCACTTTGAGCTCATTATGATGATGCATTACCGAGTGGGCCCAGAGATACCTCTCCGTCATACGGAGTGACAAATCCCAGTCTCGATCCGTGTCAACCCAATAGACACTTTTGGAGATACCTGTAGTGCACCTTTATAGTCACCCAGTTACGTTGTGACGTTTGGTACACCCAAAGCACTCTTACGGTATCCGGGAGTTACACGATCTCGTCGTCTAAGGAAGAGATACTTGACATTGAAAAAGCTCTAGCAAAACAAACTACACGATCTTGTGCTATGCTTAGGATTGGGTCTTGTCCATCACATCATTCTCCTAATGATGTGATCCCGTTGTCAATGACATCTAATGTCCATAGTCAGGAAACCATGACTATCTGTTGACCAACGAGCTAGTCAACTAGAGGCTCACTAGGGACATGTTATGGTCTATGTATTCACACGTGTATTACGATTTCCGGATAATACAGTTATAGCATGAATAATAGTCAATTATCATGAACAAGGAAATATAATAATAACCCTTTTTATTATTGCCTCTAGGGCATATTTCCAACAGTCTCCCACTTGCACTAGAGTCAATAATCTAGTTACATTGTGATGAATCGAACACCCATAGAGTTTTGGTGTTGATCATGTTTTGCTCGCGAGAGAGGTTTAGTCAATGGATCTGCGACATTCAGATCCGTATGTACTTTGCAAATATCTATGTCTCCCTCTTGAACATTTTCACCGATGGAGTTGAAACGACGCTTGATGTGCCTGGTCTTCTTGTGAAACCTGGGCTCCTTGGCAAGGGCAATAGCTCCAGTGTTGTCACAAAAGAGTTTGATCGGCCCCGACGCATTGGGTATGAATCCTAGGTCGGTGATGAACTCCTTCACCCAAATTGCTTCATGCGCTGCCTCCGAGGCTGCCATGTACTCCGCTTCACATGTAGATCCCGCCACGACGCTCTGCTTGCAGCTGCACCAGCTTACTGCTCCACCATTTAACATATACACGTATCCGGTTTGTGACTTAGAGTCATCCAGATCTGTGTCGAAGCTAGCGTCGACGTAACCCTTTACGACGAGCTCTTCGTCACCTCCATAAACGAGAAACATGTCCTTCGTCCTTTTCAGGTACTTTAGGATATTCTTGACCGCTGTCCAGTGTTCCTTGCCGGGATTACTTTGGTACCTTCCTATCAAACTTACGGCAAGGTTTACATCAGGTCTAGTACACAGCATGGCATACATAATAGATCCTATGGCTGAAGCATAGGGGATGACACTCATCTCTTCTTTATCTTTTGCCATGGTCGGGCATTGAGCCAAGATCAATCTCACACCTTGCAATACAGGAAGAACCCCTTCTTGGACTAATCCATTTTGAACTTCTTCAAAATCTTATCAAGGTATGTGCTTTGTGAAAGACCTATGAGGCGTCTCGATCTATCTCTATAGATCTTGATGCCTAATATATAAGCAGCTTCTCCAAGGTCCTTCATTGAAAAACACTTATTCAAGTAGGCCTTAATGCTGTCCAAAAGTTCTATATCATTTCCCATCAAAAGTATGTCATCTACATATAATATGAGAAATGCTACAGAGCTCCCACTCACTTTCTTGTAAACGCAGGCTTCTCCATAAGTCCGCGAAAACCCAAACGCTTTGATCATCTCATCAAAGCGAATGTTCCAACTCCGAGATGCTTGCACCAGCCCATAAATGGATCGCTGGAGCTTGCATACTTTGTTAGCATTCTTAGGATCGACAAAACCCTCCGGCTGCATCATATACAGTTCTTCCTTAAGATGCTCGTTAAGGAATGCCGTTTTGACGTCCATCTGCCATATCTCATAATCATAGTATGCGGCAATTGCTAACATGATTCAGACAGACTTAAGCTTCGCTACGGGAGAGAAAGTCTCATCATAGTCAATCCCTTGAACTTGCCGATAACCCTTAGCGACAAGTCGAGCTTTATAGATGGTGATATTACCATCCGCGTCCGTCTTCTTCTTAAAGATCCATTTGTTTTCTATCGCTCGCCGATCATCGGGCAAGTCAGTCAAAGTCCATACTTTGTTTTCATACATGGATTCTATCTCGGATTTCATGGCTTCTAGCCATTTGTTGGAATCTGGGCCCGCCATTGCTTCTTCATAGTTCGAAGGTTCACCGTTGTCCAACAACATGATTTCCAGGACAGGGTTACCGTACCACTCTGGTGCAGAACGTGTCCTTGTGGACCTACGAAGTTCAGTAGCAACTTGATCCGAAGTACCTTGATCATCATCATTGTTTTCCTCTTCAGTTGGTGTAGGCATCACAGGAACATTTTCCTGAGCTGCACTACTATCCCGTTCAAGAGGTAGTACTTCATCGAGTTCTACTTTCCTCCCACTTACTTCTTTCGAGAGAAACTCTTTTTCCAGAAAGGATCCGTTCTTGGCAACAAAGATCTTGCCTTCGGATCTTAAGTAGAAGGTATACCCAATGGTTTCTTTAGGGTATCCTATGAAGACGCATTTTTCTGACTTGGGTTCGTGCTATTCAGGTTGAAGTTTCTTGACATAAGCATCGCATCCCCAAACTTTTAGAAATGACAGCTTAGGTTTCTTCCCAAACCATAATTCATACGGTGTCGTCTCAACGGATTTAGACGGTGCCCTATTTAAAGTGAATGTAGCTGTCTCTAGAGCGTATCCCCAAAATGATAGCGGTAAATCGGTAAGAGACATCATAGATCGCACCATATCCAATAGAGTGCGATTACGACGTTCGGACACACCGTTATGCTGAGGTGTTCCAGGCAGCGTGAGTTGTGAAACGATTCCACATTTTCTTAAGTGTGTACCAAATTCGTGACTTAAATATTCTCCTCCACGATCCGATCGTAAGAATTTTATCTTTCGGTCACGTTGATTCTCTACTTCATTCTGAAATTCCTTGAACTTTTCAAAGGTCTCAGACTTGTGTTTCATCAAGTAGACATACCCATATCTACTCAAGTCATCAGTGAGAGTGAGAACATAACGATATCCTCCGCGAGCCTCAACGCTCATTGGACCGCACACATTGGTATGTATGATTTCCAACAAGTTGGTTGCTCGCTCCATTGTTCCGGAGAACGGCGTCTTGGTCATTTTGCCCATGAGGCATGGTTCGCATGTGTCAAATGATTCATAATCGAGAGACTCTAAAAGTCCATCAGCATGGAGCTTCTTCATGCGTTTGACACCAATGTGACCAAGGCGGCAGTGCCACAAGTATGTGGGACTATTGTTATCAACTTTACATCTTTTGGTATTCACGCTATGAATATGTGTAACATTACGTTCGAGATTCATTAAGAATAAACCATTGACCATCGGGGCATGACCATAAAACATATCTCTCATATAAATAGAACAACCATTATTCTCGGATTTAAATGAGTAGCCATCTCGTATTAAACGAGATCCAGATACAATGTTCATGCTCAAACTTGGCACCAAATAACAATTATTGAGGTTTAAAACTAATCCCGTAGGTAAATGTAGAGGTAGCGTGCCGACGGCGATCACATCGACCTTGGAACCATTCCCGACGCGCATCGTCACCTCGTCCTTCGCCAGTCTCCGCTTATTCCGCAGCTCCTGCTGTGAGTTACAAATGTGAGCAACGACACCGGTATCGAATACCCAGGAGTTACTACGAGTACTGGTAAGGTACACATCAATCACATGTATATCAAATATACCTTTAGTGTTGCCGGCCTTCTTGTCTGCTAAGTATTTGGGGCAGTTCCGCTTCTAGTGACCCTTCCCCTTGCAATAAAAGCACTCAGTTTCAGGCTTGGGTCCATTCTTTGACTTCTTCCCGGCACTGGCTTACCGGGCGCAGCAACATCTTTGCCGTCCTTCTTGAAGTTCTTCTTACCCTTGCCCTTCTTGAACTTAGTGGTCTTATTGACCATCAACACTTGATGTTCTTTCTTGATTTCAACCTCTGCTGACTTCAGCATTGAAAATACTTCAGGAATGGTCTTCACCATCCCCTACATAATGTAGTTCATCACGAAGCTCTTGTAGCTTGGTGGGAGCGACTGAAGGATTCTGTCAATGACCGCCTCATCCGGGAGGTTAATGTCCAGCTGGGACAGGCGGTTGTGCAACCCAGACATTTTGAGTATATGCTCACTGACAGAACTATTTTCCTCCATCTTACAACTATAGAACTTGTCAGAGACTTCATATCTCTCGACCCGGGCATGAGCTTGGAAAACTAGTTTCAGCTCCTCGAACATCTCATATGCTCCGTGTTGCTCAAAACGCTTTTGGAGCCCCGGTTCTAAGCTGTAAAGCATGCCACACTGAACGAGGGAGTAATCATCAGCGCGAGACTGCCAAGCAATCATAATGTCTTGGTTCTCTGGGACGGGTGCGTCACCTAGCGGTCCTTCTAGGACATATTGTTTCCTGGCAGCTATGAGGATGATCCTCAGGTTCCGGACCCAGTCCGTATAGTTGCTGCCATCATCTTTCAGCTTGGTTTTCTCTAGGAACGCGTTGAAGTTCATGTTGACATGAGCGGCGGCCATTTGATCTACAAGACATATTTGCAAAGGTTTTAGACTAAGTTCATGATAATTAAGTTCATCTAATCAAATTATTTAATGAACTCCCACTCAGATTAGACATCCCTCTAGTCATCTAAGTGTAACACGATCCGAGTCGACTAGGCCGTGTCCGATCATCACGTGAGACGGACTAGTCATCATCGGTGAACATCTCCATGTTGATCGTATCTTCTATACGACTCATGTTCGACCTTTCAGTCTCTTGTGTTCCGAGGCCATGTCTGTACATGCTAGGCTCGTCAAGTTAACCCTAAGTGTTCTGCATGTGTAAATCTGTCTTACACCCGTTGTATGTGAACGTAAGGATCTATCACACCCGATCATCACGTGGTGCTTCGAAACGACGAACTTTAGCAACGGTGCACAGTTAGGGGGAACACTTTCTTGAAATTATTATAAGGGATCATCTTATTTACTACCGCCATTCTAAGTAAAAAAGATGCATAAAACATAATAAACATCACATGCAATTATATAGTAGTGACATGATATGGCCAATATCATATAGCTCCTTCGATCTCCATCTTCGGGGCTCCATGATCATCTTCGTCACCGGCATGACACCATGATCTCCATCATCATGATCTCCATCATTGTGTCTTCATGAAGTTGTCACGCCAACGACTACTTCTACTTCTATGGCTAACGCGTTTAGCAATAAAGTAAAGTAATTTACATGGCGTTCTTCAATGACACGCAGGTCATACAAAAATAAAGACAACTCCTATGGCTCCTGCCGGTTGTCATACTCATCGACATGCAAGTCCTGATTCCTATTACAAGAACATGATCTCATACATCACAATATATCATTCATCATTCATCACAACTTCTGGCCATATCACATCACATGACAATTGCTGCAAAAACAAGTTAGACGTCCTCTAATTGTTGTTGCATCTTTTACGTGGCTGCAATTGGGTTCTAGCAAGAACGTTTTCTTACCTACGAATAACCACAACGTGATCTTGTCAACTTCTATTTACCCTTCATAAGGACCCTTTTCATCGAATCCGCTCCAACTAAAGTGGGAGAGACAGACACCCGCCAGCCACCTTATGCAACTAGTGCATGTTAGTCGGTGGAACCGGTCTCACGTAAGCGTACGTGTAAGGTTGGTCCGGGCCGCTTCATCCCACAATACCGCTGAAGCAAGATAAGACTAGTAGCGGCAAGCAAGTTGACAAGATCTACGCCCACAACAAAATTGTGTTCTACTCGTGCAATAGAGAACTACGCATAGACCTAGCTCTGATATCACTGTTGGGGAACGTTGCAGAAAATTAAAATTTTTCCTACGGTTTCACCAAGATCCATCTATGAGTTCATCTAAGCAACGAGTCATGGGAGAGAGATAGCATCTACATACCACTTTGTAGATCGCGTGGAAGCGTTTAAAAGAACGGGGTTGAAGTAGTCGTTCTCGTCGTGAACCTATCACCGGAGATCCTAGCACCGAACGGACGGCACCTCCGCGCTCAACACACATACGGTCAGCGTGATGTCTCCTCCGTCTTGATCCAGCAAGGGGGAAGGAGAGGTTGATGATGAAAGCTCCAGCAGCAGCACAACGGCGTGGTGGTGGTGGAACAACAACACTTCGGCAGGGCTTCGCCAAGCACGTGACGAAGGAGGAAGTGGTGTAGCAGGGGGAGGGAGGCGCCATAACTTCAGGGTGCGGCTGTCCCCTCCCCCTCCCTTTATATAGGCCCCCAGGGGGGGCGCCGGCCCTGGGAGATCCAATCTCCCAAGGGGGCGGCGGCCAAGGGGGTGGAGTACCCCCCAAGGCAAGTGGGGCGCCCCCCCACCCTAGGGTTTCAACCCTAGGCGCAGGGGGTGGGCCAAGGGGGGCGCACCAGCCCACTATGGGCTGGTTCCCCTCCCCACTTTGGCCCTTGGGGCCCTCCGGGATGGGTGGCCCCACCCGGTGGACCCCCGGGACCCTTCCGGTGGTCCCGGTACAATACCGGGTGACCCCGAAACTTTCCCGATGGCCAAAATATCACTTCCTATATATAATTCTTCACCTCCGGACCATTCCGGAACTCCTCGTGACGTCCGGGATCTCATCCGGGACTCCTAACAACATTCGGTTTGCTGCATACTCATATTCATACAACCCTAGCGTCACCGAACCTTAAGTGTGTAGACCCTACGGGTTTGGGAGACACGTAGACATGACCGAGACGGCTCTCGGGCAATAACCAACAGCGGGATCTGGATACCCATGTTGGCTCCCACATGCTTCTCGATGATCTCATCGGATGAACCATGATGTCGAGGATTCGAACAACCCCGTATACAATTCCCTTTGTCAATCGGTACGTTACATGCCCGAGACTCGATCGTCGGTATCCCAATACCTCGTTCAGTCTCGTTACCGGCAAGTCACTTTACTCGTACCATAATGCATGATCCCGTGACCCAACACTTGGTCACTTTGAGCTCATTATGATGATGCATTACCGAGTGGGCCCAGAGATACCTCTCCGTCATACGGAGTGACAAATCCCAGTCTCGATCCGTGTCAACCCAACAGACATTTTTGGAGATACCTGTAGTGCACCTTTATAGTCACCCAGTTACATTGTGACGTTTGGTACACCCAAAGCACTCTTACAGTATCCGGGAGTTACACGATCTCATGGTCTAAGGAAGAGATACTTGACATTGAAAAAGCTCTAGCAAAACGAACTACAGGATCTTGTGCTATGCTTAGGATTGGGTCTTGTCCATCACATCATTCTCCTAATGATGTGATCCCGTTGTCAATGACATCTAATGTCCATAGTCGGGAAACCATGACTATCTGTTGACCAACGAGCTAGTCAACTAGAGGCTCACTAGGGACATGTTATGGTCTATGTATTCACACGTGTATTACGATTTCCGGATAATACAGTTATAGCATGAATAATAGACAATTATCATGAACAAGGAAATATAATAATAACCCTTTTTATTATTGCCTCTAGGGCATATTTCCAATAGCATTACCGCTGGGTTTCTATGGCCTCAGCAAACTTTGAGGGCGCAACGGCGCGGTGGCTTGAGTCAGTGCAGAGACGCATGCCAAATTCTTCCTAGTATGAATTCTCTGCTACATTACAGAGAAGGTTTGGTTAGAACCAGCATCAGACTCTGCTTCATAAATTGTTCCGTATTGCACAAATCACTACTGTGGAAGATTTGTTGATAGATTTTCTGAATTGTATGACCAACTTACTGCTTATGAGGACGCACCCAATTCCCTGCACTACACTACCCGTTTCCTTGATGGATTGAAACCGGGTGTCAGAATTGCAATGGCTCTGCAAAAGCCAAAGGACCTCGATGCAGCCTATGAGTTAGCTCTTTTGCATGAAGAATTGGGAGAAGGAGTTACCCCTATGAACAATTTTTCCCAAAGGAAGTCATTAGTTTCTTCAGTTAACCGAACTCGATCTACTGATGAACAGAGGTCTTCTACTACAATCTCTACAGCTAGTACTGATGATAAATGGGCAGCGTTGCGAAATTACAGAAAGTCTAAGGGCATTTGTTTTGTTTGTGGTGAAAAGTGGGCAAAAGATCATGTGTGCAAGTCCACCGTGCAACTTCATTTTGTGCAGGAATTGATTGAACAGCTGCAGTCACAGTTGTCTGAAGATTCTGAAATCTCTGATACTGAATCTCCTTCATCAGTGCATTCTATGAGGCTATCTGCTGCTGCAGTAGGTAGAGAACCTGAATCACTAGTTCTCCAACTGGAGATCTCCTTGCAAGGCCATATCATGCACTTCCTAGTGGACTCTGGTAGCACACATTCCTTCCTAGATCATCAATATAATGAGTTATCAGGAGTGACAGCCACTGGACCTATGTCAGTCTTAGTAGCTGGTGGAACTACTATACAATGTAAGAGCAAACTGCTAGACTGTCAGTGGCACTGTAATGGACATGAATTCCAGTCTGATTTTAGAATTCTTCAGGTCTAGAACTATGATGTCATTTTAGCTCTGGATTGGCTAGCTCACCACAGTCCTATGTATGTTGACTGGGCTCAGAAATGGTTGTCATTCCATCACAAAGGTTCCTTCGTTACTCTGCACAGCACAGTGCCAGAAGATTTTGCATATACTTGTGTGTCTATATCTGCTGTACAGATGGAAGAAAAGTTACCTATTCCCCCTGAGATACAACAACTTATAGAAGAATTCCCTGCAGTGTTTGAAAAACCAACATGCCTTCCCCCTAGAAGAGCTTGTGATCATACAATTCCATTGATACCATGAGCTAGACCAGTCTCTGTAAGACCTTACAGAATTGTGCCTCACTTGAAAGACGAGCTGGAGAAGCATATAGATGAGATGCTCAAAGCTGGCTTGATCAGACCCAGTACAAGTCCATTTTCTTCCCCAGTCCTGGTAGTTAAAAAGAAAGGGGGAGAATGGAGATCGGTTATTGACTACAGAATGTTGAATGCTATTACAATCAAAGGAAAATATCCTATACCTGTAATTGATGAATTTCTCGATGAGTTAGCTGGAGCAGCATGGTTTACTAAATTGGACCTCAGAGCTGGTTACCATCAAATCGGGCTTGCTCCTGGCGAGGAATTTAAAACAGCCTTTCAAACACATCATGGTAACTTTGAATTTACAGTGCTTGACATGGGTCTTACACGTGAACCAAATACATTCCAAGGAGCAATGAACACTTCCTTATTTCCAGTAAATAGAAAGAACACTCTGGTATTCTTTGATGATAAACTGGTATTCAGTAAGACTTATAAAGAGCACATACTCCATTTCAGACAGGTCATTTCCATTCTGCAGGCTGATAAATGGCATGTTAAGTTGTCCAAATGTGCTTTTGCACAGGAGCAGGTTGCTTATCTAGGGCACGCCATTAGTGCTGCTGGTGTAGCTACTGACCCCAGTAAAATACAGATAGTCCAATAGTGGCCAGTTCCTGAGAATGTTAAGGAGGTCAGAGGGTTTCTAGGGCTCAGTGTTTATTACAGAAATTTATTAAGCACTGTGGCATCATTAGCAGACCTCTGACATAGTTGCTTAAGAAGGGAGTTCCCTTTGTGTGGACTACAGTTACAGAACAAGCTTTTACTATCCTGAAAAAGGCCCTTGTGGAAGCACCAGTTTTAGCTCTTCCTAATTTTTAGATGCCCTTTGTCATTGAAACAGATGCATGTGATATAGGAATTGGGGCTGTGCTCATGCAAGATGGACACCCCCTGGCATATGTCAGCAAGGCCCTTGGACCAAAGAACATAGCTCTGTCTGTATATGAAAAGGAGTACATGGCCATTCTCCTTGCAGTGAAACAATGGAAACCTTATCTGCATGTGCAATAGTTCACCATTAGAACTGATCAAAAAATTTGGCTCATCTGCAGAACCAGAAACTTCACACAATTTGGCAGCAAAAGGCTCTTACAAAATTAATGGGGCTTAATTATCAGATTGTGTACAAGAAAGGGGTTGAAAATTCAGCTACTGATGCTTTGTCCAGAAGACCACCCAATTCACAAGTGCTTAGTATATCTAGAGCTCAGCCTGTGTGGATGGAGGAAATCATTGCTAGTTATGAAAATGATGATAAAGCAACTGAGCTCTTGCAACAACTTTCAGTTGATCAAAATGCCAAGCCTAAATACCAGTTAATCCAAGGGATAATCAGATATAAAGGGTGCATTCCGGATTTCCGGTAACTTATAGAAGAATACACACATTGTTTCGCTGGGTTGGCATGAAGCAGTTTATCAGATATAAGGTGCAACCTTGCATGGTGTGTCAGCAGTCTAAGGCAAAGAGGGTTAATTATGCAGGACTTCTTTCACCCTTGCCAATTCCTAAACAAGCCTAGGAAACTGTTACAATGGACTTCATCATAGGGTTGCCTTCTTCCTTCTCATATGACTGCATTCTGCTAGTTATTGACAAGTTCACTAAGTATGGTCATTTTATGCCCCTCAAGCACCCCTACACTGCTCAAAAAGTTGTTGAAATCTTCTTGGATAATGTGTACAAACTACATGGAATGCCAGAAACTATTGTGTCAGACAGAGATCCTATCTTTACTAGTTCTTTTTGGCAACTACTTGTTAAAAGAACTAGAGCTCACCTCAATATGAGTTCTGCATATCACCCAGCTACCAATGGACAAACAGAACGAGTGAACTAGCAGGTGGAAGGGTATCTTCGTAGTTTTATCAGTTCTCACCCTACAAAATGGAGCAAGTGGCTTCCCATGTGTGAATTCTGGTATAACACTAACTGGCATTCAGCTGTTGGCAAATCCCCCTTTGAAGTGCTCTATGGACATCCTCCAAGATACTTCGGTATATCTGCATCAGACTCTGTAGCTCCTGTGGATATTCAAGCATGGCTGGACGAAAGACAAGTGGTAGTAGAATCTGCCAGACAACACTTGCTGAGAGCACAACAACGCATGAAACATCAGGCAGACAAGCATAGGATAGAAAGACATTTTGCAGTGGGAGATAAGGTTTTTATGAAACTTCAGCCTTATGTTCAGTCTTCAGTGGTGCATCGTCAACCACAAGCTTGCCTTCAAGTATTTTGGTCCTTATGAAGTTCTCGAGAAGATTGGAGAAGTAGCTTATCGACTGGCACTTCCACCAGGCAGTAAAATACATCTTGTTTTCCATGTTTCGCAACTTAAGCAAGTTGCCCATCCTGACTGCACAGTCCATCAAGTGCTTCCCTCTGCTGCTGCTCACTCGCAGGTTCCTGTCAAGATCCTGCAGAAGCGTATGCGTCAAAGCGGCAAACATACCATTGCTCAAGGACTGGTGCATTGGAGCAACACTTCACTGGAGGAAGCTACATGGGAAGATATTGATTCTCTGCGTCAGAAGTTTCCCCGTGCGCCGGCTTGGGAATAAGCCGCTTCTCAACGGAGGGGGGGGGGGTGTCAGCGACCTGGTGAACAACAACGACACTTCTGACGGGCTGGATGGTGAACAGGGCACGACTATTGTCGACAAACGCAAGGCATCTACAATGATTCAGGATAGGCCCAAGAGGCCTCCCAGTGGCTTGTGATACGTCTCCAACGTATCTATAATTTATGAAGCATTCATGCTATTCTATTATCTGTTTTGAATGATTATGGGCTTTATTATACACTTTTATATTACTTTTGGGACTAACCTATTAACCGGAGGCCCAGCCCATATTGCTGTTTTATTGCTTGTTTCAGTATTTCGAAGAAAAGGAATATCAAACGGAGTCCAAACGGAATGAAACCTTCGGCAATGTGATTTTTTGGAAGGTTATCATCCTGGAGACGTGGAGTTCAAGTCAAAAGATACTCGAGGAGCCCAAGGGATAGGGGGCGCCCCCCCCCTACAGGGTGCCCCCTGTCTCGTGGACCCCTCGAGCACCCCCAGACCGACTTCTTTCACCTATATAACCCTATGTACCCTAAAACCATCGAATACCACAGTAGATCGGGAGTTCCGCCGCCGCAAGCCTCTGTAGCCACCAAAAACCTCTCGGGAGTCCGTTCCGGCACCCTGTCGGAGGGGGAACCCATCACCGGTGGCCATCTTCATCATCCGGACGCTCTCCATGATGAGGAGGGAGTAGTTCACCCTCGGGGCTGAGGGTATGTTCCAGTAGCTATGTGTTTGATCTCTCTCTCTCTCTCTCTCTCTCTCGTTTTCTCTCTATGGCACGATCTTGATGTATCGCGAGCTTTGCTATTATAGTTGGATCTTATGATGTTTCTCCTCCTCTACTCTCTTGTGATGAATTGAGTTTCCCTCTTGAAGTTATCTTATCGGATTGGTCTTTACTTTGTGAACACTTGATGTATGTCTTGCCGTGTTTATCTGTGGTGACAATGGGATATCACGTGCCTCTTGATGTATGTTTTGGTGACCAACTTGCGGGTTCCGCCCATGAACCTATGCATAGGGGTTGGCACAAGTTTTCTTGACTCTCCGGTAGAAACTTTGGGGCACTCTTTGAAGTACTTTGTGTTGATTGGATGAATTTGAGATTGTGTGACGCATATCGTATAATCATGCCCACAGATACTTGAGGTGACAATGGAGTATCTAGGTGACATTAGGGTTTTGGTTGATTTGTGTCTTAAGGTGTTATTCTAGTACGAACTCTTTAATAGATCGATCCGAAAGAATGACTTTGAGGTGGTTTCGTACCCTACCATAATCTCTACGTTTGTTCTCCGCTATTAGTGGCTTTGGAGTGACTCTTTGTTACATGTTGAGGGCTTGTTATATGATCTATCTATGTTATTATTGTTGAGAGAACTTGCACTAGTGAAAGTATGAACCCTAGGCCTTGTTTCCTATCATTGCAATACCGTTTGTGCTCACTTTTACCTTCAGTTACCTTGCTGTTTTATAATTTCAGATTACAAATACCTTTATCTACCATCCATATTGCACTTGTTTCACCATCTCTTCGCCGAACTAGTGCATCTATACAATTTACCATTTTATTGGGTGTGTTGGGAACACAAGAGACTCTTTGTTATTTGGTTGCAGGGTTGTTTGAGAGAGACCATCTTCATCCTACGCCTCCCACGGATTGTTAAACCTTAGATTATCCACTTGAGGGAAATTTGCTACTGTCCTACAAACCTGTGCACTTGCAGGCCCAACAACGTCTACAAAAAGAAGGTTGTGTAGTAGACATCAGCTTGCAAGCCCAAACTAGGCCCGCTGAGCGGGTGTACGATAGTACTTATAGCCGTTGACGCTTTCCTCTTTGTTTTGGCTAGGATTTGGATGGCTAAGGCCGAGTTGTATTCAAGATGACCGGATAGAGGTGTGGGTGGTTGGGAGGAATCCTCTATCTTAATTCAAATTCCTAGCTCAAATCTTCCATGAATCCCTAGATCGAGCAGTGTACTAGCAAGTTCCTCACACGCAAAGGAAGATGACAGTGGGCGTCGGAGAGGGAGGACGCTCAGAGAAGAGGTGGCGGATGGCGGAGAGCAGCTAGGAGGTGGAAGGGGTCCGACGTGGTCGTGGAAAGACGACGGGGTAGAGCGGCGGTGCTACAAGCTGACGTGACGTGGCATGCCCCCCATGTAGGGGTTACCCCTACTTGTCGTGATCACCATTGCTTCACATGGTGGAGGTTGCCACCACTGCAGCCCTCTAGTGTTGAGCCTCGCTGATGGTGAGATCTTAGAGTCCACGTACGTGGCCTCCTCCTTCATCCTCGACCAGTTCATCGACCACACGGGGAACTGATCATCAACATACGGGGGTGCCGTTCGGTGTCACCTTTGTGAGGAAGTGAGGAGATAAATACACCCGCGCTCAATGAAGTTATCCTCGAAGCACACTATCACTGCACTTCAAAATACGCCCGGTACGGTCACTATGTATGATTTGACGCGCATGTAAACATCGCGTATGAGCCCGGTCTGACCCTGTGTTTTAACTACCACGTATGCAAAAGCGCAGGAGAGGCTCGAATATTTGGGCAAAACACCCTCAGTCTCATAGACAATGCACATTTGGCTCCGCTCCACTCACGTCGCATCTTCGTTTCCACCTTCACCCCACGCGAACCACAATGCAGGCGCATGATGGAGAGGCGCTGTCACCGGGCATCTTCATCCGTTCAAATGAGGCGGCGATGGTCCCTGTTCATCGGAGAAAAGGAGCACCACCACCTGTCTACAGTAAGTCCACCACCATTGCTGAACAATTGTCCTTCCCTAGTGGTAAAAATCATGAAATGGGTATGTTTTGGGGCGGCATTGGCATGAGGGATGGATTTCTACCTTAGTTTCCACCGATTGCTGCTTAGGGTATACAGTATGATTTGGAGGTTTGCGGGATTGGGAGTAAGAGTTTATGGTGGTTTGTGGAAATGATGATTGTCTCAATTCTGATGCATGTGTTCATCAACAAGACCTCACAACAATGAGTTCTATGTGCAATTCAACCATGGTGATTATTTTCTTGGTGAAGGCAACGACCATTCTTATGTTAATGACATAGTTGTTTCTTATGATTACCTAGATAATGTCACCTGGTCTTAGATTATGATACATAACATTGTTGAGGAGATTGGATGGGAGATGACAAGCAGGGTCAAGGTATATTGTTGTGTGCCTATATTTACAATTGAAAGGAATGGCCCAAGGGAAATTAGGAGTGAGGAAGATATAGATACTATGATGCATTTCATGTCACTTGGACACCAATCATTCAACTTGTACTTGGATCATGATGATAGCTTCCATGCCCACCTTAATGTGTATGATGTTGTTCTTAATCCAAGAGTAACCCTTCCTACAGTGATGAGCCCATCTAAGCCAGTGATGTACAGACAAGCAGAGCAAAGAGAAGAAGAGCAAGTGGAACATGTTCCTATACAGATTGTGTATCCAGAAGTGGATGTGAACCAGTTTATCTTTAGTAGAAGGCCATCCCGATTTGCTAACATTGAGGCACATGAGGAACATCAAAACTGAACCGGAGCCAGTTGTACTACATTTTATTCAGCAAATGCCTCGTGAGCACGCTGAGGAAGAGAATGTGTGCATCACAAGACTAAGAAGGAGTGCAATACAGAGCAATTTCACAAATCACATGGAAGCAGAGGATGCAGAAATGGATAGTGATTCAAATGATGAGGACTATGAGCCTGATGTATTTGTTGATATTGACAATGACATAAGTTATGGAGATGATGATCTTTATGCAGGTAATGTAAATGAGGATGAACCTGAGCAGAAGAAGGCGAATAAACCAATCTCCAGACCAATTGACAAATTAAAGAACAAAGTAGAAGATAAAGTACAAATCAACCGACGAGATAAAAGGCAAAAATAATTACAATTTTGATGAAGATTTGTCTCAAGAGAAAGATCTGTGGGCACGTGAGTTAGACCAGAGGATCTTCACTGGCCAAGATTCCGTGTTGGACAAGTCTTTGCGATGTGGAGCTATTGAGGAAAGCAATCAAAGAGTATTCTTGTCAGAACAAGTTGATGTGAAGAGGCCAGTAAATGACATGTTAAGATTGAAAGCAAAGTGTGATGACAAATATCCTTGGTACTTGTGGGATTCATATGATAGTAGGACAAAAGCTTTCATGATCAAGATGTATGCGGATGAGCACACTTGCTGCAATAAGTGGAAGATCAAGGCCTTCACAACTCCTTTATTTGCACATAAATATTTGGAGAGCTTTAGGGCAGACCAAGACATGGACCTCATGAAAATTTCAAGGATTTTTAAAAAATAATGGAACATGACACCTGGAAGGATAAAGTTGCAGAGGGCAAGGAGGTTCGCCAGGAAAATAATTCATGGTGATGAAGATGGGCAGTGCAAGTAGCTTTGGAATTGCTTTTGTCTTGAGGTTTCTATTGGGTCTGCCTGAAAAGCATTTCTATGCAATCCTAAGAATTTCCCTCCATCATTTCTACCTGGTGGCCATCCCATAGCTTTGTCTTGAGGTTTTTGTTGGGCCCGCTTCTTATGGTATGCCCCAATCTCCTAGCTTCTTGAGTTGTAACCAGTTTGGTGGTCTTCTGGTTTGGTACAATGGTACTAGTTATTGCAAAACTTTGTCTAGTCAGCTCGTGTCGTTATTTATAGGCTGGGGCATGGTCTAGTCACTTGCCACATGGGCTTGTGACTCGGATACTTGTTGTGATGTTGTCTGTGTGCTGTTGTCGATTGTGGTGCCCTGGTTGTGTTGGTGGTGACAACAACTGTTTGCGTGTTGTCTTGTGTTCCTTGATCCCGATCCTTAAAGCATGAGGTGGCAAATTGCTTTGGGATCTTGTCCCTTGGCCGTTTGGATTGATGCATATCTTCTTGGTGACTTATTGTCATTTTTACAATTGATCCTCTACAATGTTAGTTGATCTAAATGATACTAAACACTGATTTGTGGCTTTTAGGAATTCTATGGAGCTACTGCTAGTTGGTTGGTCCTTGGATTTGATCTTTGATCTCTCTTGCCGACTTTTGTGATTTGATACTTTCCTGGAATTTGGTCATTTGGCTCTTGGCACTACGGTTCATGATCATTTTTGGTTGTCCATTTGTTCCCCGTTGGCGAAATGGAATTTGGCTATCGTTGGCAATATCACCAAGTGCTAGCTCCTACAATAAATATGCATTTCCATCTACAATTTCTTTCTCTTTGATATTTACTTTGTACGTTGAAGACCATCAAGAAGAATTAGAGTAGGAATAGTTCTGAAAATAGATAGTTTGGTCTAGGTTTATTCCTTCTCAAGTTTATTTGTAACTCAAGAATGTAATTGTATTTTCTAATAAATATTTCTTCATTATTTTTAATAATACTACGTATTATTTATTTCTATTATTAATAAAGTTCAATTTCCATTATTCAATTGTGTTTATTTATAAATGCATTTCCAATTCATAATTGAACTATACTTGTAGCACTTAAGTCCTTTACAACAATCCTTAATTGAAATTTGGTCCCAAACTCTAAATAAGAGCAAAGGTCAGTCCAAATTTATATTTGGATGCAATTTGACTTAGTGTTTAGTTTGAAACTTTAAATTCACCCCGAGTTCCTATCATGAATGCAAAGTAAAATCACCGCCCCCTCCCCGCTCTCATATTCTAGGGTCATGACAAGAGATGCGAGCGCGCGCGATAGGTATGAACACTGCGAGTCAGGGATAAGAGAGCAGAGGCGAGGAGAAGAATCATGTGGCCACGAACACTCAGATATAAAGGCCCGCTTGCGTCAGTCGGCTGACCCAAACGAGGACATTTCTTGCCCACTCTGCCATCCCGCTTTCTCTGTATTCACACCGTCCTAATCTGATGTTGTTGCTCTACCACTCCGGCCGCCACCCAGACCTTATCGGGCATTCGCCGCCCAGGCCTTGCCGGGCACCCGCCTTGGACTACGCCACCGTACACTCTAGAGTTGTCCGCAACCAGGTATCCTCCGCCCCCACCGACACTGTCCATGGCGGACACCACGTCCGGCAAGGTTTCGCCCAAATGCCAATGATTTTTTTTATCGTTGTTTACTTTCAAGCAAGCATGATGGCGGCATACTCGATAATGGAGGATGAGTTGTTGTGCGATGCCTGATTGGCCAGAAGTGCAGGCTTTGTAGGCCTGAAGCAAGGGAGGCATGATATTTTGGCAAAATGTGCATTATTGGTTCATGAGCAAAAACACTTCGTACCCTACAATTTGCACATGATCCATGAATCCAATGTTAAGCCGATAGCCCATCCATGGTACACCATCTTAAACTCCTTATGAAGTATTGCAGTGTGATTGCACGGATGGAAAGAGGGTAGTCACCGGGATTGTCAGTCATGGAGATCGTAAGTTTTCTTCTAGTTGTTCTACATGTTGGTCAATTTATTGATTCATTCAATGTTGCAACTTAATGATCACATTATTGTATAGCCTGAACGCTCTGTTGTGCTATACCAAACAATGGAGTGCTGGACCATTCATATTGATGCATTGTTGGATGAAGCTCAAGGAACAAAATGTCTGGATGAACAACACTTTGCTCCTACAATTATTTCGGACGTAATATTTTTTTTCTTGAATTATGGATGAACAACACTTGGTTCAAGGGGGACTAGAATATGTGCATGCTATTAATTGATTATTTGTACTATTTTCTATTGTTATATTTTGAGCGGCACCGGGCATAGGAAAAATATACATAGATGAACGTTTGGTGCACACTAGTGGTTGAGGCCCATCATTGCGGGCCGCTTAAGAAGAAGTTGTGTGCACCTCACCTTCATCTCAAAATTACGAAAAACATTCTCGCGCCATGTGGACATCACATCCATCTTAAAAGAAAAAGTCTAGGAAAAGTTTTCGCAAAAAGAAAAAAAAAGGGAAAGTCTCACAGCCATTTAGAAAAAACAAAAAAAAATCAAAAACATTCTCACGGTGACCAACCAGCATGCGCCACGTGGCGTAGCTGGTTGGCCACCATTCTAGCGCTCCTTAATAATGGGTGACTGACTCTTTCATCTGCGTCCACGGACGTATCCGGCGCGTGTTTCTAAGAATTTTATAGGTAAAAAAACTTTACAGTCACGGGTCCAGAGCGTAACACGGTGGAAACAGGAAACGGAGAGCGAGCCGGTTGCGGAGTTTTCTTTCTTCCGTGCCAAGGCTGCAAACCGATCACAATTCATAAATCACTAAGATGGACAGACAGAGTTCCGTTTCAAAAACAAGACAGACAGAGAGACGGACTGCCGGGCCGGGCCTATATACACCGGAGGCCCCCCAAATCGACGGACACGCTCCCTATACTTTGCTAGCGAAAGCAATCCCCCAGAGCAGGAAACCGACGAAGAAGAAGCGGATCGATCGAGTCGGCGAGAGCGATGGCGGCGCTCCGGCACGCGGCGAAGAGGCTCTGCGAGCGTGCGCTCCAGCAGCGAGGAGCGCAGGTGAGGTCTTCGGTCGTGGCGGAGGGACCTCGGCGGCTCTTGCTAAACGGCGCTTCCCCTGGCCGCCGGCGCATGTCCACCTCCTCCATCAGTGGCAAGGTACTTCTTTTCTCCTACGTACCTTCGATCCCTCTCCCTCCCAGGTCCGGCGGGTTTGCCGTCGGAGGCCTCCGAGGGTACGGCTACCCTCTCCGCAGTAGCAGCGTTGGCTTTGTTTCCGTCCGGCGTGGGGACCAGATTTAGGCTTGTCCATGGCAGCCGATTCCTTTGAAAAATCCTCGACAAATCTTGGGACCTGACGACTTGCGAAAAAGAAAATTTTAAAAAAAATCTTTGATTGCCTGCGATCAGGAGTCACTTGCAGCCATTGATTGATTGCTCTTGGGATCCGGCGATCGGTTGCCGGAGATTAAGACCTCAACCTTGTGAGAAATTAAGAATGATGATAGCCTCCCTTTTGCTAGTCATAAGGCCATGTATAATTTTCTTTCAGCAAACCACTAATATATACTCCCTCCGGTCCTTTTTACTCTGCACATTGGTTTTGCCGAAAGTCAAACTTTGCTAAGTTTGACCAAATTTTTATTAAAAATTATTAGCATCTATAATATTTAATAAATATAATATGAAAGTATATTCCAAGATGAATCTAATGATATTGGTGTTGTTATGTGAATGTCTATAATTTTTTATATAAACTTGGTCAAAGTTGGATGAGATTGACTTCAGACAAACCTAATATGCAGAGTAAAAAGGACCGGAAGGAGTATATATATATATATATATGACAGATACATTCTGTGAAGAAAACTATGCTAATTAATATTAATTTAATCATGTTGTGTCTCTTGTGGCCAGCCGACATCTAGTGCAGCGCCTCACGGCGAGCTGGAATTGCTGGAAATGCGATTCAATAAGAAGAAAGAAGAGATGTATGATTTGCTTGTAGCGGTGAAAAGCTCTGAACTTTACCCAGAGTTGTCCTGGGAAGACATCCAAACTCATCGGCTCATCACTCACCTTGCTGCTCAAGTGAAGCCTAGGCCTCATGACCCAATTTGGTATGTAATCTCAAACATGTGCATAATTATGCTCTATTTTTCCCCCTTTCTTGTCTGAGAGCCTTTTCTGCTGTTGTCACCCCGCAGGCGCAGGTTCCGAGGAATAAGAAGACTCAATGATTTTAACACTATATGTGCTCCTCTGGGATATTTTGGTCTGCTCGCCTACTGCGTGGCAACTAACATGAAAGAAGATGGCGCTACAAGCAAGAATAGTGAAGCCAATTTCGTCTCCGAGCCAAAGAACGATATGAACTAGCTTTATATTAAAAGTCTAGAAAGTCTCCTGAGCTTATGTAATTAGTGATATGATGACATCTAGTTGTAGTTGTAGGTTTCGCTGGATGCTGGCAACGTTAATGGAATCAGCCTGAAGTTGGAGTGGTCGTGCAAGTCCTTTTAAATTAACTTTTATGTGACGAAAGAGAACAGAAAATCCGGCGATATCTTTAGGTAACTTGTCATGTTTATTTCTTGTGAGCAGAAAGCTTCAGGGTGGTCCCTCTTGAACTAAGCTACCAAGCATGTCTATATTGTCATGCCTGCTTATATGGAAACATGTGAGCTTTGTTCAGATGTTGAAACATTCTGAAATTTGATTTCTCTGCTTGCTGTATCATCCTAAATCCCTTCTGGTATCTTAGTTATTACTCCCTCCGTTCCAAAATAGATGACTCAACTAGTATAAAGTTGAGTCATCTATT
The DNA here is from genome assembly GCF_002162155.2 of Triticum dicoccoides. NCBI lineage: Eukaryota > Viridiplantae > Streptophyta > Magnoliopsida > Poales > Poaceae > Triticum > Triticum dicoccoides. Next base: position 692,267,465 of record NC_041381.1, read on the forward strand.
TTGGAACGGAGGGAGTACCTGGAATAAAACTTTTGCACCACAAGAATATATGAAGTCCAAAATTTAGGTTATCTACTTATCTTCCATGTAATTGCCTATATACTACAACGAATTCCTCCAGCAGCTCAACCACGCCACGCCGGCAATGCCATTGTTTCTGCAGTTGCGGCGACTCCATCTTTGTGTGAGAAGTCTGGTGCCTTCCATAGCCTGATGAACAATTTTTGCCAGCATGTATCCTTCACGTAGTCCTCCGAACCGATGTTGCTCGGGATGAAACATCACAACCACACATTAACTTTGGACAAGAACATAACTTCCTAAATGAAACCCAGCTGAAATAAAGAATTCCGCCAACTTTTTGGCAGTAGGAGTCTTGCAAAACCCTTGACTTCCAAGTGTTCAAACAAACACAGGAATCACAAGAACAAATATAGGTTGCTGGAAAAGAAACTAAAACAAAACACCACCACTATGCATGTATATTTCCTTCAGAAGTGCATTAACATCAAAGTTTTAAATAGCGCGCTAAGCATCTTAGCGGCAGATCTCTTTCAAATGCTATAGCGTGCTATAGCGGAGCTATAGCGCGCTATTTAAGATATTTGTTCATTTCTTTGGACCAAAGTCTCTTAGCGCAAGACCTTTTATAAACGCTATAGCGTGCTATAGCGGAGCTATAGCGGGCTATTTAAAACAGTGATTAACATAGCAATGAAGTAGAGGGTGTTAACTTCACTTCAGGGGATTTCTCCAAGCTTTGTAGGGATTTTCATCAGCGCACTGTTGATATGACGAGTATTAATTCTTCGGTAATCACTTTATAATTCCAAAAGAAGCAAGTCCGGAGTCGCCAAACTATTACAGGCCAATCTCATTGTTAAATTCTTGTCTGAAGTTTTAACCAAGGTGCTAGCGGATAGACACCAGGGGAGGATTTTGGAATTAGTGCATGGGCATCAATATGGGTTTATAAAATCTTGAACGATACAAGATTGTCTGTATTTATTTCATTGCAAGAGCTCTGGCAAGGAGGCGATTGTTCTCTCGGTTGGATTAAATTGATTTTCTCTTCGGCCTCTTCTGTTGTTATGTTAAACGGAGTTCCTGGTAAAAAAAAATTGTGCTTGCATACGTGGTGTTAGGCAGGGGGGATCCGTTATATCTCCATTACTTTTCGTTGTTGCTCCCATCACTTTCCTGGACATGAGTTTCCGGTGGTTCAGTATGCGGACGACACGTTACTAGTACATGAGGCTTCATTTTTTCAGCTGTGCGCTATAAATATATTCTATTGGTATTTCGGGAAGCCACATGTTTAAAAGTAAACTTCAACAAATCATTTATGGTACCGATAAATGTGGACCCAAATCAAACTAGGCTGTTGGCAGATCATTTTGGTTGCATTGTGGGGTCGCTGCCCTTCACTTATTTTGATCTTCCCATGGGAACCACCAAGTCGAGAATCAGTGAGCTTTTAACCACTGGTTAGCACATTGGAGAGGCGACTCGAATCTGGCTTGGAGGATCTACTTCGAAGGCACGATGGAGGAGAAGCACCAGATGCCTCATCCTTCGGAACCCCCGGAGGCGTTCGTCAATTGGGCGAGGAGAGAAGGGAAATCGGAGGATCCACTCCGGGCTGCGAGATGGGAATGTATCACGGCGCTGATGCCATCCAGGAGTCCGCCGGAGTCGGAGCAAATAGATCCACTGCCATTCCTATCCCCTGCACCAGCATTGGACTAGCGCGAGTGGCACCTCCAAATTCAGAGCTAGTTGATGGTTCAACAGGGGCTATTGGTGATGAGCTCGATTTTCTGTCAGTTAACATCTGGTCGGTGGTTGATGTCGGAGGAGAATTGCGGCTCTCGGCATATCATAGTCATCACACCTGTGGTCGTGGGAGACCCCTCCGACGCCTGGTTGGGGATTGGATCCCAACTCACCAGCTCTGCTCTACCATGACTGCCGAGATGATTGAGATTTCCTATTCTGACAGGTGTGCTCATGTTGTGGCCGCAGATGATAGCCCAAGTCGAGAAGCAAGGGAAGAGGATGCAGATTCTAGACTAGCGCATGATCAGCGTACTGCAGGTGAGGAGAAGAGCTCGGATCTTACAGATAAAATCAATCTGTCCCTAGAGGGTGATGCAGAGTGATGGAGGATTCAGGATCCTCGCGGGCCGTAGACGTGCGAAAATTCAAAAGCATAAAAGTGGGCAGGTGGAGGACAACTCACCTGGTCCCGTGCCTTGTAAGCTCGATGACTGGGCGGAAGCTTTCCACAGTCAGCTGTGGATGCCTATAAAATCAGGCGAAAAGAGAGAAACCCGAGCACTCTCAACATCCTCTCCCTCCCCAACCCCGTCGTCGCCAGCGAGCTAGGAACAATGGCGGAAGGAGGTCGGGGCGAGGCCGTAGCAAGAAACAGGGGGGGGGGGCATGGGGACAACTTCGGGAAGTGGCCGCAGGACCAGCACCTGATGCATCCGCCCCCAATCCAACCCCCGAAGTTCTTTGGATATGGCTTCCAAGGAGCACCGCCGTCGTGGAATTTCCATGGCCAGTTCCGCCCACCTCAATTCCAATGGCAGCAATGGGGAGGGGGGCCACCGGCGCAATGGTTTGGTCTTGCTCCACCCCAGCAAGGTGTGCCAGCTGACCATGGGCCTGCTGGTGCATCCTCTGACCACAGCAACAACTCAACAGGAGGCCAGAACAGCTCGAAGAACCAACCTAGGCATAAGAAGAAACATGACACCCCTTCTGCTGCAACCCCTGTTGCCTGATGTCTTACTCTCAGGTGGTCTGTTATGGCTGTGGTGAGCCAGGGCACCATGTGGACAAGTGTGACAAACCAAGAAGCTATTTTATTTGCAAGATGGTCAACCACAAGGTGGAAGCATGCCCCATTAGGAAGAAAACCCACACTTCAACTAGATATGTGGGGAGTGCTGCATCTGGCTTGGATTTTACCATGTTGATGCCCCTGATGTCAACTCCCAGCACCATGGAGGGCTAAAGAATGTTGGCCTTGTGTTGGTGGAATTTGGTGAAGTGTCTAAGCAAGAATTGGCCAAAGAGTTTGCTGATATGTACAAGACTAACTGGCCATGGCCAATTAATGCCCTAGATGATTGGACCTTTCTGGTCAAATTCCCTCCAGAGAAGATGTACATCAGGTTGCTGGCTACCCTTGCTTTGGCCTGAAAAAAGACAATGTAGTGGTTAATGTTGAGGTTTGGAAAGGGAACATGGAAGTTGAGGAAGATTCGCATGAAGTGTGGATCAAAATCAGAAAGATGAACCCCAAGTGGTGTGATTGGTTTATGCTGGACCAAATCACTTCCACTCTGGGTGTGCTGTTGGATGTTGACTGGCAGCACAACTTTCAATCATTCTATGAGACAATTAGAGTGAACATTTCCTGCAAGGACCCTTCCAAGATCCCAAAAGAGACGTTGTTTAGTATCAAAGGCCAAATCTATAGATTCCTAATAGAGGTGGAACCAAATCCTATCAATACTGAGGCAGATGCTGCTGGTAACCCTGCTGCTCCCAATCAGCTCTCAAATGGCTCTGAGAACAGAGGAGATGGCTTTGTTGATGGCAGATCTCAGACTGGTTTCAGAACTGGGTCTGAATCTGGTTCTCTTACTGAAAATGAAAGCAACAACCCCAAGTCACAAGCCCTTGGACGTAATCACACCTTGGAAGAAACTACTGTTGGGGAACGTAGCAGAAATTCAAAAAATTTCCTACGTAACACCAAGATCTATCTATGGAGAGACCAGCAACGAGTAGAAAGGGGAGTGCATCTACATACCCTTGTAGATCGCTAAGCGGAAGCGTTCAAGTGAACGGGGTTGATGGAGTCGTACTCGTCGTGATTCAGATCACCGATGATCAAGTGCCGAACGGACGGCACCTCCGCGTTCAACACACGTACAGCCCGGTGACGTCTCCCACGCCTTGATCCAGCAAGGAGAGAGGGAGAGGTTGAGGAAGACTCCATCCAACAGCAGCACAACGGCGTGGTGGTGGTGGAGGAGCGTGACAATCCCGCAGGGCTTCGCCAAGCACCATGGGAGAAGAGGAGGAGAACTTGGGAGAGAGGGAGGGGCTGCACCAAAGGCATAAGGTATGTTTGGGAGGCCCTCCTACCCCACTATATATAGGGATCCCAAGGGGGGGGGTGCGCCAGCCCC
>NC_041381.1:692272111-692286436 GCF_002162155.2 Triticum dicoccoides
GGGGCAGGTGGCCCCACCCGGTGGGCCCCCGGGACCCTTCCGGTGGTCCCGGTACAATACCGATGACCCTGAAACTTGTCCCGATGGCCGAAACAGGACTTCCTATATATAAATCTTTACCTCCGGACCATTCCGGAACTCCTCGTGACGTCCGGGATCTCATCCGGGACTCCGAACAACATTCGGTAACCACATACAAGCTTCCTTTATAACCCTAGCGTCATCGAACCTTAAGTGTGTAGACCCTACGGGTTCGGGAGACATGCAGACATGACCGAGACGTTCTCCGGTCAATAACCAACAGCGGGATCTGGATACCCATGTTGGCTCCCACATGTTCCACGATGATCTCATCGGATGAACCACGATGTCAAGGACTCAATCGATCCCGTATACAATTCCCTTTGTCTACCGGTATGTTACTTGCCCGAGATTCGATCGTCGGTATCCAATACCTTGTTCAATCTCGTTACCGGCAAGTCACTTTACTCGTTCCGTAACACATCATCCCGTGATCAACTCCTTGGTCACATTGCGCATATGATGATGTCCTACCGAGTGGGCCCAGAGATACCTCTCCGTTTACACGGAGTGACAAATCCCAGTCTCGATCCGCTTAAAACAATAGATACTTTCGGAGATACCTGTAGTGCACCTTTATAGTCACCCAGTTACGTTGTGACGTTTGATACACCCAAAGCACTCCTACGGTATCCAGGAGTTACACGATCTCATGGTCAAAGGAAGAGATACTTGACATTGGCAAAGCTCTAGCAAACGAACTACACGATCTTTGTGCTATGCTTAGGATTGGGTCTTGTCCATCACATCATTCTCCTAATGATGTGATCCCGTTATCAACGACATCCAATGTCCATAGCCAGGAAACCATGACTATCTGTTGATCACAACGAGCTAGTCAACTAGAGGCTCACTAGGGACATATTGTGGTCTATGTATTCACACGTGTATTACGATTTCCGGATAATACAGTTATAGCATGAATAAAAGACAATTATCATGAACAAGGAAATATAATAATAATACTTTTATTATTGCCTCTAGGGCATATTTCCAACAGTCTCCCACTTGCACTAGAGTCAATAATCCAGTTCACATCGCCATGTGATTAACACTCACAGGTCACATCGCCATGTGACTAATACCCAAGAGTTTACTAGAGTCAGTAGTCTAGTTCACATCACTATGTGATTAACACTCAATGAGTTTTATGTTTGATCATGTTGCTTGTGAGAGAGGTTTTAGTCAACGGGTCTGAACCTTTCAGATCCGTGTGTGCTTTACAAATCTCTATGTCATCTCCTAGATGCAGCTACCACGCTCTATTTGGAGCTATTCCAAATAACTGTTCTACTTGGAGCTACTCTAATTGTTGCTCCATTATACGTATCCGGTATCTCTACTCAGAGCTATCCGGATAGGTGTTAAGCTTGCATCGTCGTAACTCTTTACGTCGAACTCTTTTACCACCTCCATAATCGAGAAAAATTCCTTAGTCCACTAGTTACTAAGGATAACTTTGACCGCTGTCCTGAGAGCCATTCTTGGATCACTCTTGTACCCCTTGACTGACTCATGGCAAGGCACACTTCAGGTGCGGTACACAGCATAGCATACTGAAGAGCCTACGTCTTAAGCATAGGGGACGACCTTCGTCCTTTCTCTCTATTGTGCCGTGGTCGAGCTTTAAGTCTTAACTTCGTACCTTACAACTCAGGCAAGAACTCCTTCTTTGACTGGTCCATCTTGAACACCTTCAAGATCATGTCAAGGTATGTGCTCATTTGAAAGTATTATTAAGCATTTTGATCTATCCTTATAGATCTTGATGCTCAATGTTCAAGTAGCTTAATCCAGGCTTTCCATTGAAAAACAGTTTCAAAATAACCCTATATGCTTTCTAGAAATTCTACATCATCTCTGATCATCAATATGTCAACAACATATACTCATCAGAAATTCTATAGTGCTCCCACTCACTTCTTTGGAAATACAAGTTTCTTATAAACTTTGTATAAATCCAAAATCTTTGATCATCATCAAAGCATACATTCCAACTCCGAGATGCTCACTCCAGTCCTTAGAAGGATTGCTGGAGCTAGCATACCTTTTAGCATCCTTAGGATCGACAAAACTTTTCTGATTGTATTGCATACAACCTTTCCTTACGAAAACTAGTAAGGAAACTTGTCTTGACATCCATCTGCCAGATTTCATAAATGCAGCTAATGCTAACATGATTCCGACGGACTTTAAGCATCGCTACGAGTGAGAAAATCTCATCGTAGTCAACTCCTTGAACTTGTCGGAAAACACTTCGCCACAAGTCGAGCTTCATAGATGGTGACATTACCATCCACGTCCGTCTTCTTCTTAAAAGATCCATTTATCTCAATGGATTGCCGATCATCGGGCAAGTCCATCAAAGTCCATGCTTTGTTCTGATATATGGATACTATCTCGGATTTCATGGCTTCTAACCATTTGTCGGAATTCGGGCCCACCATCGCTTCTCCATAGCTCGTAGGTTCATTGTTGTCTAGCAACATGACCTTCAAGACAGGATCACCTTACCACTCCGAAGTAGTACGTGTCCTTGTCGTCCTACGAGGTTTGGTAGTGACTTGATCTGAAGTTTCATGATCAGTATCATAAGCTTCCACTTCAATTGGTGTAGGTGCCACAAGAACAACTTCCTGTGCCCTGCCACACACTAGTTGAAGAGACGGTTCAATAACCTCATCAAGTCTCCACCATCCTCCCACTCAATTCTTTCGAGAGAAACTTTTCCTCGAGAAAGGACCCGATTCAAGAAACAATCCATATTGCTTTCGGATCTGAATTAGGAGGTATACCCAACTGTTTTGGGTGTCCTATGAAGATGCATTTTATCCGCTTTGGGTTCGATCTTAATCCTGAAACTTTTTCACATAAGCGTCGCAGCCCCAAACCTTTAAGAAACGACAACTTAGGTTTCTCTAAACCATAATTCATACGGTGTCATCTCATCGGAATTACGTGGTGCCCTATTTAAAGTGAATGTGGTTGTCTCTAATGCCTAACCCATGAACGATAGTGGTAATTCGATAAGAGACATCATGGTACGCACCATATCCAATAGGGTGCAACTATGATGTTCGGACACACCATCACACTATGGTGTTCCAGGCGATATTAATTGCGAAACAATTTCCACAATGTCTTAATTGTGTGCCAAAACTCGTAACTCAGATATTCATCTCTATGATCATATCATAGACATTTTATCCTATTGTCATAATGATCTTCTACTTCACTCTGAAATTATTTGAACCATTCAATAATTCAGACTTGTGTTTCATCAAGTAAATATTCTCAACATCTACTCGAATCATCTGTGAAGTAAGAACATAACGATATTCACTGCATGCCTCAGCACTCATTGGACTGCACACATCAAAATGTGTTGCTTCCAACAAGTTGCTATCTTGTTCCATTTTACTGAAACCGAGGCTTTTCAGTCATCTTGCCTATGTGGTATGATTTGCATATCTCAAGTGATTCAAAATCAAGTGAGTCCAAACGATCCATCTGCATGGAGTTTCTTCATGCGTATACACCAATAGACATGGTTCGCATGTCTCAAACTTTTCTAAAACGAGTGAGTCCAAAGATCCATCAACATGGAGCTTCTTCATGCGTTTTATACCATTATGACTTACATGGCAGTGCCACAAGTAAGTGGTACTATCATTACTATCTTATATCTTTTGGCATGAAAATGTGTATCACTACGATCGAGATTCAATAAACCATTCAGGTTTAATACTAATCTTGATGGTAGAGGGAGCGTGCGATGTTTGATCATATCAAACTTGGAAACACTTCCAACACATATCGTCAGCTCTCCTTTAGCTAGTCTCCGTTTATTCCGTAGCTTTTATTTCGAGTTACTAACACTTAGCAACCGAACCGGTATCTAATACCCTGGTGCTACTAGGAGTACTAGTAAAGTACACATTAACATAATGTATATCCAATATACTTCTATCGACTTTGCCAGCCTTCTTATCTACCAAGTATCTAGGATAATTCTACTCCAGTGGCTGTTCCCCTTATTACAGTAGCACTTAGTCTCGGGTTTGGGTTCAACCTTGGGTTTCTTCACTAGAGCAGCAGCTGAATTGCCGTTTCATGAAGTATCCCTTTGTTCCCTTGCCCTTCTTGAAACTAGTGGTTTCACCAACCATCAACAATTGATGCTCCTTCTTGATTTCTACTTTCGCGGTGTCAAACATCGCGAATACCTCAAGGATCATCATCTCTATCCTTGATATGTTATAGTTCATCACGAAGCTCTAGCAGCTCGGTGGCAATGACTTTGGAGAAACATCACTATCTCATTTGGAAGATCAACTCCCACTCGATTCAAGTGATTGTTGTGCTCAGACAATCTGAGCACAAGCTCAACGATTGAGCTTTTCTCCCTTAGTTTGCAGGCTAAGAAAATCGTCGGAGGTCTTATACCTCTTGACATGGGCACGAGCTTGAAATCCCAATTTCAGCCCTCGAAACATCTCATATGTTCCGCGATGTTTCGAAAACGTCTTTGGTGCCTCTACTTAAACCATTTAACTGAACTATCACGTAGTTATAAAAACGTGTATGTTCGATGTTCGAAACATCCACAAACGACGTTTGGGGTTCAGCACACTGAGCAGTGCATTAAGGACATAAGCTTTCTACTGTTCGCTTAATCGCTACTATCAACTTTCAACTATATTTTCTCTAGGAACATATCTAAAACAGTAGAACTAAAGCGCGAGCTACGACATAATTTGCAAAAGGTCTTTGGACTATGTTCAAGATAATTAAGTTCATCTTATGAACTCCCACTCAGATAGACATCCCTCTGGTCATCTAAGTGATCACATGATCCGAGTCAACTAGGCCGTGTCCGATCATCACGTGAGACGGACTAGTTAACGTCGGTGAACATCTTCATGTTGATCGTATCTACTATACGACTCATGCTCGACCTTTCGGTCTCCGTGTTCCGAGGCCATGTCTGCACATGCTAGGCTCGTCAAGTTAACCCTAAGTGTTTTCGCTGTGTAAAACTGTCTTACACCCGTTGTATGTGAACGTAAGAATCCATCACACCCGATCATCACGTGGTGCTTAGAAGCGACGAACTGTAGCAACGGTGCACAGTTAGGGGAGAACACTTCTTGAAATTTTTGTAAGGGATCATCTTATTTACTACCGTCGTCCTAAGTAAACAAGATGCATAAACATGATAAACATCACATGCAATCAAGTAGAGTAGTGACATGATATGGCCAATATCATATAGCTCCTTTGATCTTCATCTTCGGGGCTCCATGATCATCTTGTCACCGGCTTGACACCATGATCTCCATCATCATGATCTCCATCATCGTGTCTTCATGAAGTTGTCACGCCAACGACTACTTCTACTTCTATGACTAACGCGTTTAGCAATAGAGTAAAGTAGTTTACATGGCGTTCTTCAATGACACGCAGGTCATACAAAAAACAAAGACAACTCCTATGGCTCCTGCCGGTTGTCATACTCATCGACATGCAAGTCGTGAATCCTATTACAAGAACATGATCAATCTCATACATCACATATATCATTCATCACATCCTTTTGGCCATATCACATCACATAGCATACCCTGCAAAAACAAGTTAGACGTCCTCTAATTGTTGTTGCATGTTTTACGTGGCTGCTATGGGTTTCTAGCAAGAACGTTTCTTACCTACGCAAAACCACAACGTGATATGCCAATTGCTATTTACCCTTCATAAGGACCCTTTTCATCGAATCCGTTCCGACTAAAGTGGGAGAGACTGGCACCCGCTAGCCACCTTATGCACCAAGTGCATGTCAATCGGTGGAACGTGTCTCATGTAAGAGTACGTGTAAGGTCGGTCCGGGCCGCTTCATCCCACAATACCGTCGAAACAAGATTGGACTAGTAACGGTAAGCATATTGAACAACATCAACGCCCACAACTACTTTGTGTTCTACTCGTGCAAAGAATCTACGCAATAGACCTAGCTCTGATACCACTGTTGGGGAACGTAGCAGAAATTCAAAAAATTTCCTACGTAACACCAAGATCTATCTATGGAGAGACCAGCAACGAGTAGAAAGGGGAGTGCATCTACATACCCTTGTAGATCGCTAAGAGGAAGCGTTCAAGTGAACGGGGTTGATGGAGTCGTACTCGTCGTGATTCAGATCACCGATGATCAAGTGCCGAACGGACGGCACCTCCGCGTTCAACACACGTACAGCCCGGTGACGTCTCCCACGCCTTGATCCAGCAAGGAGAGAGGGAGAGGTTGAGGAAGACTCCATCCAACAGCAGCACAACGGCGTGGTGGTGGTGGAGGAGCGTGGCAATCCCGCAGGGCTTCGCCAAGCACCATGGGAGAAGAGGAGGAGAACTTGGGAGAGAGGGAGGGGCTGCACCAAAGGCATAAGGTATGTTTGGGAGGCCCTCCTACCCCACTATATATAGGGATCCCAAGGGGGGGGGTGCGCCAGCCCCTAGGAGATCCAATCTCCAAGGGGGCGGCGGCCAGGGGAGGAGTCCTCCCCCCCAAGGCACCTAGGAGGTGCCTTCCCCTGCTGGGACTCTTCCTTTAGGGTTTCCCCAGGCGCATGGGCCTCTTGGGGCTGGTGCCCTTGGCCCATGTAGGCCAAGGCGCACCCCCTACAGCCCATGTGCCCCCCCGGGGCAGGTGGCCCCACCCGGTGGGCCCCCGGGACCCTTCCGGTGGTCCCGGTACAATACCGATGACCCCGAAACTTGTCCCGATGGCCGAAACAGGACTTCCTATATATAAATCTTTACCTCCGGACCATTCCGGAACTCCTCGTGACGTCCGAGATCTCATCCGGGACTCCGAACAACATTCGGTAACCACATACAAGCTTCCTTTATAACCCTAGCGTCATCGAACCTTAAGTGTGTAGACCCTACGGGTTCGGGAGACATGCAGACATGACCGAGACGTTCTCCGGTCAATAACCAACAGCGGGATCTGGATACCCATGTTGGCTCCCACATGTTCCACGATGATCTCATCGGATGAACCACGATGTCAAGGACTCAATCGATCCCGTATACAATTCCCTTTATCTATCGGTATGTTACTTGCCCGAGATTCGATCGTCGGTATCCAATACCTTGTTCAATCTCGTTACCGGCAAGTCACTTTACTCGTTCCGTAACACATCATCCCGTGATCAACTCCTTGGTCACATTGCGCATATGATGATGTCCTATCGAGTGGGCCCAGAGATACCTCTCCGTTTACACGGAGTGACAAATCCCAGTCTCGATCCGCATAAAACAATAGATACTTTCGGAGATACCTGTAGTGCACCTTTATAGTCACCCAGTTACGTTGTGATGTTTGATACACCCAAAGCACTCCTACGGTATCCAGGAGTTACACGATCTCATGGTCAAAGGAAGAGATACTTGACATTGGCAAAGCTCTAGCAAACGAACTACACGATCTTTGTGCTATGCTTAGGATTGGGTCTTGTCCATCACATCATTCTCCTAATGATGTGATCCCGTTATCAACGACATCCAATGTCCATAGCCAGGAAACCATGACTATCTGTTGATCACAACGAGCTAGTCAACTAGAGGCTCACTAGGGACATATTGTGGTCTATGTATTCACACGTGTATTACGATTTCCGGATAATACAGTTATAGCATGAATAAAAGACAATTATCATGAACAAGGAAATATAATAATAATACTTTTATTATTGCCTCTAGGGCATATTTCCAACAACTACCACTCCCACTTCCATGCTGAAAACACATCTGCCAGAATCCCATTATGCTCCAAGGATCAAAACCCTGGAACTCCTGCTTGACTCTGACCAGGGAGACTCAACTAGATTCAACCTCTCGAGGGAGATGGAGCTGATGGATGAGGATGAGGACCTTGAGGAAAAGCAAGGAGAGGATTTTTTAGAGGCTGAAAATGAAGAAAATAGCATTGTAGAGCCTGAAGACCAGAATACCAACAACCAGTTTGATCTTGACTTCCATGTGCTATCTGGAGACATGGACAAAACCTCCAAATGGGGTCCAGTTCAAGCTGTTCGACCAAGTGCTAGCGTACCTGGAGATAGAAGGACCATAAATTGAAAAGGCACAACAACTTAAAGAGGTTCAAAACTTGGAAATTCAGAAAAAGCATGGTCAGAACAATGCCTCCAACTCCTTGTTTAACAACCTTTCCTTAATCTTGTTGCTAAAATAGGAATAGATGTTGAAGCACCTAACTCTAGTCCTTTGTCCTCTGGCTTGCATGTTAATGACATTGACTCTGCCAAAAACATGGTTGTGGGCCATGTTGATGGAAATTTCAATTTAGATAGTACTCATGTTCATGCTGTTAGAACAGACTCACAATCTAGTCCTAATGAAGGTATGTGGTCCTTAGTTTGCAAACGTAGAAGGGGCAAGTGTTGGTGTCAAAACAGGCAGATCTCGGGTAGGGGGTCCCGAACTGTGCGTCTAAGGCTAATGGTAACAGGAGGCGGATGACACAATGTTTACCCAGGTTCGGGCCCTCTCGATGGAGGTAATACCCTACTTCCTGCTTGATTGATCTTGATGATATGAGTATTACAAGAGTAGATCTACCACGAGATCATAGAGGCTAAACCCTAGAAGCTAGCCTATGTTTATGATTGTTGTTGCCCTACGGACTAAACTCTCCGGTTTATATAGACACCGGAGGGGGCTAGGGTTACACAGAGTCGGTTATAGAGAAAGGAATCTTCATATCCTAACTGCCAAGCTTGCCTTCCACGCAAAGGAGAGTCCCATCCAGACACGGGACGAAGTCTTCTATCTTGTATCTTCACAACCCAACAGTCCGGCATACGCATACAGTCTGGCTGTCCGAGGACACCTTAATCCAGGACTCCCTCAGTAGCCCCCGAACCAGGCTTCAATGACGGTGAGTCCGGCGCGCAGATTGTCTTCGGCATTGCAAGACGGGTTCCTTCTCCGAATTCTTCAAAGTACCTGTTGTAAATAGCAGTGCCCGGTCCCCCATTTAATGTTACGCTCATTGGCTTCTGAACCTTAACAGTCTCAGCCTCCACGTGTCGAGCGAATGCGAGAGGTCGGGGCATTTTTACATTTGCCACCCTGACCGTGTAAACAATTTGTCTATTAAAGAGACGGGGATCTTCAGATCCAATCCACACCATCTTCCCCAAGCGAGGAATCATCAGAGCGTGCCCAAAAAAACCACTCCAACATGGCCGGCGTTCACAGCTCTTCCTCCCGCTCTTGCAACACCAAGCCGGGCGATTGGGAGAAGTGTTTCGTATCCCACGGCCGATTAGTGAAGTTGCAGACCCAAGGGTACCTACCTCCTGCATATCTAGTCCCTGTTCGAGACAGATTGGCTTCCTTCGATGGCGGGGAGCAGGTGGAGAGCTTTGCCAACCCATCCAGAGGGGAGCGAGTATACCTCGTTTCCTACTTACTGAGGGGTGTCGGATTTCCGATCCATCCGTTCCTCCGCAGGCTTCTGGAGTTCTACGGCCTCCAACTGCACAACTCCACACCTGCCTCCATCCTGCATATCGCAGGCTACGTTGCTCTTTGCGAGCTATTTATGGGTTAAGAAGCTCATTTTGAGCTATGGAAGAAGCTATTCTGCCTCGTCCCCCATAATCAAGGGGGATCGATATTCCAAGTGGGCGGAGCCGAGATATGGTGCATCACCGGGACCGGATACTTATCCGGCACACCGAAGAAGGCACCTGAAGAGTGGCCCTCCGAGTGGTTTTATATTGAGGATGTCTCCCTTCCCGACCCAATCCGAATGGGTCTTCCTGAGTTTATGAACGCTCCACTGAGAAAACGGCTTAACTTGCGTCCCCGGAGCCCCAGAGAGGAAGATAGCAGGGAGGTCCTTCAATTTATGAGCAAGATAAGAATGCTCGCTCAGTCCGGACTATTAATAGTCGAGGTTATGGCGATATCCATAATGCGGAGGAGGAAGAGGAAGCCATCCATGACCGTATCCTCGAGAAGTGAAAAAGGAGGACGACGTGTGCCCTCGCCTGGGGGCAAAACCGGGTGGTTCGTGCCATGGCCGAACTGCCCGCCCTCCCCCCTCAAAGAAGAGGAGGAGGAGGCCAATGATGTGTCGAGCAGCTTCGATAGTGAGCAAACTTGACTCGATCCGTTTTGCGTCATCTAGCGCTACTTCCCTGACAATGATGCCAAGGGAAACGACAAGGGCAAGGGCAGCCATGGATGATCTTTCTCCATAGCTTTAGTATGTAGAACATGCCAATTTTGGATAGTGATAGGTCATGTATGATGTAGTACAGCATATGCCAATTTTTGGTAGTCCGATGGCATGGACGATTAAGTAGCCGGACGATATGTGTGGGATCAAGATGTATTTACGTAGAGTTACATTTACGTTGCGTGTGATGAATTTGAGGATTTGCTAATGAGGTACCCGGTAGTGGAAGCAAATATTTGTGGGATGTCCGATCACTGTCCAATTAGCTAGGTATGGCTATAGATGCTTTTACCTAGAGCTTGTATCCTTGTCTGTGGAAGAATACTATACCTAAAGAATACAACAACGTCACCGAAAAGTTTCACTATATACCTTTTGCATGAGAAGTTTGCATATGTTATTGACACTTCTCCATATAGGAAATCTCCTCCATTAAATACAACAAATTAAATCATTATTCATGTGCCAAAAGAAAATAATTAGTTCATTATTAGTGCATCATTATGATCTATTGATTTTTTAATATTTAGTAGTACTTCACTAGACTTTTGTTATTTATTTTTGTTCAATGTTTGCCTAGTAACTAGGATGAGCATGTTTTTTCTTCATCAGGAATACGTGCATTGCATATGCACGCTAACTTGTGAAATATAAAGTTCTAACTGCGGAAAGGAGGAATGAAACTAGGTACCCTGAAAAAAGATAGTAAGACAGGAATAAAGCCAGGCGATGAATTGCATTTTCTTAGTACGCAAAATTGCATTTGATATGACATGATTGTAGGACTATCGAGCTGGCCAGCACAAAAATTCTTCTACTGCAATCCTATTATCCTTTATCCAACATAAATATACGCTCGTGGATCTGGTCTTCGTAAGTGTGTGTTAGTCTGTGTTTCGATCTACTCTTCTCTTAACCTGTGGTGATTGTTGTTTTGGCGTGCTGGTCTTATTGGATCTTAGCACGACGACTTCCTGACCATCTACTACAACAAGTTTTCCTCGGCTCCGATGAGGAAGAGGTGACGACGGTCGCGCGCCTTGAGCTCACTCCAGTGTTTGTAGTCGTCGCTACATGGTCTACGGATCTGGATGTATATTTTATTTCGGATGTTCTTTGTACAGTTTCGACGGTTGATCAATACTTCCTCCGTTCCTAAATATAGCATCTTTTAGAGATTCTATTATATGGACTACATACATAGAAAAATGTGTGAATCTACACTCTAAAATATATCTATTTACATTTGTATGTAGTCCGTATTGAAATATCTAAAATATATTTAGAATTTAGAAACGGAGGGAGTAGTAGCCTCGTAAAGTCTCCGATCCGGAAAACGCAACAAGGGAGAAACCGAGAGCAGGCCGGTTATGGAGTTGTCTTTCTTCACCGGCAAGGCCGCAGCAAAAACGATCACAAAACAGAGACGGACTGACGGCCCGGGCCTTTATATACTGGAGCCCCCGGCCCCCGGTCGACGCACACGCGTGATAAAGCTAGCCCCAACAACCGACACCTTGACCCAGGAAGAAAAAGCAGCAGCTGATCGAGTCGGCGAGATCAATGGCGTTGCTCCATGTCGTGGCTTGGAGGCTTTGCGACCTCGTGATGGTACCTCTTCTCTCCTACCTTCGACCCCTCTTGCTGCTACAAATGTTACTATTTCCGATTTGGGTACGAAAATCTTCATTAAATCTTCAAACTTGGGCCGATGAAAATCTTCAAACTTTCATCTCTGTTCCTTGCAAATCTTACTTGGGTTTGTGTGTTGCAGGGTCTTCTCGAGCCAACCGCTGTCGAGATGAACGTCGATGATGTTGCTCTGGAGGTCTTCAACTATCTCCGGAACAATCCAACCGAGGGTGATAAAGATTTACCCCTTGCTGAAGTGACCAGAATTTTCAAGGCTTTGTCTGAGGTGCAGAATAAAGATGGTGCCGCTGCCGCTACAAGCAATATTGCCTCCTTGCACTAAAGAACCGAAGAATGGCACAAAGTCGTTTTATACAATACTCCTACTAGAAGTCTACTAGAGTGTCCTGTCAACGTATGTAATGTTAATTTTGGATCTTTCCTATTTTCTTGCCTCGCCTATGAACATCTGTTGTAGGTTTTTGCTCGATGATGGTACTCCTTGTTTCCTTGAATTATTAATATCATATGGTAATAATGGATGGGTGGTTTGAAAGAAAAGAAAAAAAATCCTAGCACATTGTAGTGGTGGTTAAAGCCCATTGATGGACCAAGTATCGTCCTTGGGCACGTCCACACTGGGCGTTTTTTTTTTTTTGAGCATCAGTACAGACACAAGCGCTCATATACACGCGCATACACTCATCCTTATGAACGCACACACGCACACCCTACCCCTATGAGCACCTCTGAGAGACTGAGCCGGCATATCATCTTGAGATTTACGAAGCCACCGTAGGCGCCTCGTCGTCGACGGGAACGTCTCCTCCCACTGAAAGCGCATCGCCGGAAATCCTGAAATAAATCCAGGAATAATGCGAGCACCAGGATTTTAACCCTGATGAGTTGGGGATACCACTGTCCACCTAACCATCTCAACCACAGGTTGGTTCGCATCCACACTGGGCGTTTGAAGGTGTGTCGGGGTTTCTTTCCCACCGATATCCCGATCGATTGGTAGTTGGATCCTTCAAATCCTGGCTTCGGACGCGCCGCGAGGCACAAAGAGATGCGTCAGACGTTTCCTTCTTTTTTCCCGCATGTGGCGCATAAACAGTTTAATTAGCATACAGTTAGCAGTTAGTGCCCCTGGCTAGCGTCTTGGGTTGGAAGATAAGCTCTTTTCTAACTGAGGCAAATATACCAGCGGCACGAAAGTTACAAAGAATGACCAGTATGGTGCCTCAATTTGAAAAATACATAAAAGTAGTGCCTAAACTTGTGTTTTGGTGCATATATGGTGCAAACTAAATATGCAGCCGTACACGACGCCAGAGTGGCATGACAGCATGGCGGCGGGCCCACTGTCAGTGAATGGGTATATGGCTTGAGCAATTCTTTTTGCAAAAGCCCCCTGATTTAGTAAGAAGCTGGTAAAAAAGACCCGAAATGCCACATTGCATGTCTATGATTGCAGGGCCCACCTGTCCGTGAGCAATACAAAGGCATAATTACGTAAAATAGTGCATACTGGGATCAAATTTGCATCCTCAGAGCAACTCCAACGGGCTGACCCAAACGGATGGCGCTTTTATCCGCTTTTTGTTCGTTTGGGTCGGTCATCCGCCCGGCGTCCGCCCGGTTTTAAATTTGGGTCGGCAGTGCACCCAACGCGCCGACCCATTTCATGTCCGCACTCAATTGTTAAAAAATGCCCGCGGCCATAGATCATGCCAGCGCCGGCATATAATGCCGGCTTCAAAAAATATCACCACACAGTTCATGCTGGCGCACTCGCCAGCGGCCGGCACACATGCCACCACACAAAAAAGGGGTGGGACTTGAGTCCGACCACGCCATCGCGGCCCCGTGGTCATGCCAGCACACCTGCCAGCATACAAAAAAAGGATGTCCCTCGCCGCCATAGATCACTCGTCGTCGAACTTGAGCATGTCGACCTGCATCTTCTTGAACCACGGCCTCTTTCTTGGCAACACTGTGTTGAGATCCACCTTCATGATCTCCACCCCGGTCATCATGCTCGCGAGAGCCACTTCTTTCGCCTTGGTCTTGGTGTTGGCGGCCTCGATCTCTAGCATCTTGGCTTGCTTCTCCGCCTCCATCTCAAGCATCTTGGCTTGCTTCTCCGCGTCCATCTCAAGCCTCCTGCTTTGGATCTCCATGAAGGCGTTTATTTGCTCTTCTTTATAATGTCGGCGCTCCTCCTCCCTTGAGTCCTTCTTGCTCATCATGCCCTCCACGCTTGCGATCAAGGCGTCCGACACCGCATTCCGCTTGTCCTCCGTCTTGGAGTTGGTCCTCCCCCGCGGCCGTGCCTTCTCACC
>NC_041381.1:692286667-692314696 GCF_002162155.2 Triticum dicoccoides
CACGCGACTTGAGGGCGGCATATTGCACCTTGAACTTCTCCTCGTCTTTGATGACCCTAAAGCAATGGGAGAGGTTGAAGCACTTGCCATTATGTTGGACTTTGAATGCCTCCAAAGCTTGAAATGCCTACAATTGTATTTCATGCAAGCATATTGGCAAATGGTATGCAAATGCACACGCAAGCATAAACTTGATGACACAAAAGAGGGCGGCTTGCTAGCATACCATGTCTTGCATGCCGATGCCGCTCCCAGGGCGGGCCTTGATGCTCTCAAGAGTGGCACAAAACTTGTTGCACTCTTGTTGAATCACCCTCCATCGCATCAAAATGGACACCCACCCGCGCGTGTTTACTATTTGGTAAGACGAAAACCTCTTGCACTCATGAAACTCACGGTGGACACGAATCCAAAAAAAATGAATGCTTTTGTTCGGCGCCCGTCTTGGGGTCTTGCCCAATGTCTCTCCAACACTCGCAAAGAAGCTTGTCCTCGACCGTCGTGTATGCCTTGGTCCGCTTGCTCTTGCGCTTCGGCTTCGGCCCAGCGGCTAGGTTGGCGAGCTCGTCCTCGAACAAAGGCTCCCCTTCGATGTCGCACTCGTCCTCTTCCTCTTGCCCGTAGTCCCCCGGAAACTCATGGTCAAGTGGGAAGCCGTCCAGGTCCATGCCGACCTGATCATGCATGAAGGCTGCCTGATCTTGATCGTAGCCAGCGGATGACGTGAACGCCCCTCGGCCGTCCTAGCTCTATGTCTTGTCGGGATGGCAGCCAGCATCCGGCGAACCACCCTCGAAGATCGGGTTCTGCATGTAGTCCTCGTGGTCGGCGGCCGGCATTCCATCAAACAGGTTGCGTGTGCCCGGCAGCACGTCGGCTGGCATCTGCCGCGCGTGTTTCCGCGTGCCTCCGGATGAAGAGCCACCGACCACCGGTGTGGCGTTGTGGTCGATGGGCGCGGGCGTGGGTGTGGAAGGCGCCACGACGCTGACCTCGGGCGAGCACTCCCCGGAGAGCTGGGAGGCCTGCAGGTAGACATGGAAGCTGGGCATCGGGGTGCAAGCCGACGCGTGGGGCGAGTCGGGCAGCACCATCCGAGGGAACGCGGATGAGCCGGTGCTGGGCGCGACCACGACGTTGTTGATGAGGCAGTGCTGGCTAGGGTTTAACCCTAGCATATGGAGTGCCTCCCTCGTTGCCGCCGCGACGCGGGCGTTGGTGACCTCCTGCTGCGCAGCGGAGGCGATGGCGGCCGCCGCGATGGCTTCATCCCTCGCGTCCGCCGCGTGCCTCCGGCCCTTCCTCTTGGCCGACTCCCTTGCCTGATGTTCGGGCGTCAGCGCCTTCTTCGGCTTGGGCGTGGCGATGGTCTTGCGGGGGGCGCGAGGCTTGCCTTTGCAGGAGGGGGCGGTCGTCATGCCGGACAAGGCGAGGGAGGTGACGGTGTTGAGGTCGTCGTCCATGGTGGGGATGGGGTGGGAGCGCGCGGGCGGGAGGGTTTTGGGGGAAATGGAGGGAAATGGTGGAGGCTGACACCGACCAGCGGGCCCGGGGGAAGGAGAAGGCACGCACGTGTGTCCGTCTCGTGTCCGCGCCGACACAAATCTGGCTCAAAAATGGGCCGGGAATTGGTCGGCAGGCGGACGCCAAACGGACGCGTGTCCGTTTGGGTCGGCGCGTCGGGCCGACTTTTGTGTCCGCGCCGACCCAAGCAGATGCCAGCGGACGAAATGGGTCGCCTCGTTGGTGTTGCTCTCACGCAATGCCACTATAGGTGTTAGCGGCTACAACAGATGACCTTAGGCGGTGGCGGTTTGGCGTGGCGGCGGGGTTCCGTGGCGCGCGGCAGGCGAGCAGCTTGGCAGCGGCGCCGCCGTTGGTGGCGGGGCGGCATGATTTTGCGTCGTCCACTCGGCCCAGATCTGGGCCTGGGCGGGCCAGCGGCGGGGATGGTCTCCGACATGGCTTCTGGGAGGCGAGGGAGACGCGACGAGCGGTTGGGCGCTGGCGGCGCCGACGCCGGCTTGCTGCATCATGGCCGGCGGGGCTTAACGGGGCCGCTTCGGGCCTGGCTGGGCCAGGGGTGTCCCGGCATGCCCCGTTGCCGCTTCCGGACGGCTACCGCGACGGTGCCGGAGGCACGGGCCTCCCGCACTACGGCGGTGGAGGTGGTTCCCTCCCGCTTGGTGTCGGTGTTGCTGTTCCCATTGTGGTGCGCTTCTCTCCGGTCCTCTTGGCCTTGTGGTGGTGTTTGTAGTGAGGCGACGTGGGTGGCGGTGCTACTGCGTTGGTGCATGGTGGTGGGCGGCGGTCTGGCTGGTTGGCTCCGATCCGTTGGGCGGTGGGGTTGGAGTGCGGGAGACTTGCCGGTCTTCGGCTCCGATGCGATGACACCTACGGGTGCCACCATTCCTTCCTACAGGGTGTCGGTGATATCCATCCACACCTCCCTCTGCATGCCGGGGAAACCCTAGGACATGTCCGGGGAGCAGCGTCGTCGGCGTCGCTTTCCTTCTTGGAGGTGCTGCTTTGTGCGTGGTGGTTCGGAGCCTTGGGTTGTGGTTGTCTGTTCCTGGTGGGCGTAGCCGTGGCGGGTCATCCGCGCTTTGTCGAGCTGCCGTTGTTGGCATTTGTTTCTTCTTATTTTTCTTTTGGGCTTGATGTGTTGTTCACCCCAGCGATCTTTGTATCGGTGTTGGTTGCTTTGGAATACAAAGTGGGGGAAAATCCTTTTTCGGTATATTTGTTGGGAAAATATCAAAGCTATATTATGTTGGAACGGGCACGGTAAGGGGCCTACAAGTGTTGTAGTCAGTGCGGCCTGTTTTTGATATGTTACTTTTTTCCCTTTTGGATTATTTTTTAAATATGTCAATTATGATCAAACTAAAGAAGAAAAGTTAGAATATTCATGCATTATCAATAATTTACAAACAAATAAAATAACATACTTCTTAAATTATTCACATATTATTTTAAATAACACTCTTATAAATAAAAATATTTCTAAATTTTATTTTTTTCCTTAACTTAAAGAAGTGTTCACATATTTAATAAAAAATATTAACGTAATATATTTAATGTTCAAGATTTGAATAAAATATGCATGTAGTACATGCATATGTTTATGCTTTAAGAAAAGATTTATGTTGTTTTCAATGTGTTCACGTGTTTTATAAAAAAAATGTGCTTTCCAAATAATATTAATGTTTTATTTAATTAATATAAATATTTTTATATTTCAAAAATACTATTTTATTTCTATGCAATTATTTATAGCACACAAATATTCATAAATATTAAGCATGTTTATAAAAGACTAATTATCTTGTATAAATGTTAAAATAAAACAGTTTTGCTAAAGTACATCTGGATGTGCTCTAAGTATTGTACATCTAAATCCCATGTCATTGATTTTATGCTTAGATTCATGCAAGCATTATCTTTTGTTTTTTTCCTTTTCTTTCTATCTTGATTGAGTCACTTAGATGTGCAATCATTAGAGCATATCTAGATGTGTCATGGACAAAACCTAAAATAAAATTACTCGGCTACAGTCGCTAGCTCCGTAGGCTTCATTGTATGAGGTCGTGGGTTCGATCCCAACGCCCTCACACACACGTACGTGCTTTTTCAAAACGGTTTATGAAAATAAAATTACAACGCTCTAGTCGCCACGCTGGCATTGCATACGGCTACGGATGAAATCTACACCGTATATGCATCAAAAGACATGTTTGGGCACTATTTTTATGTATTTTTGAACTTAAAGGCACCAAAGTGATCATCATATGCAACTTGTTGTATCACTGGTGTATTTGCCTCTTTCTAATTGAATTTCTCTCCATAAGCGGCTGGTCAAGTGGCCAGCGTTGTAGACGGCCTTAAAAAGCGATGTTCATTGTCCAATTGACCGTTTTATGTTTTTTCTTTGCAAGTCCTTCTCATATGTATGTTTTGAACAAAGGTTCATGAGTACAACTAATAGATCGATGCTTAGGG
This sequence comes from Triticum dicoccoides, assembly GCF_002162155.2. Classification (NCBI taxonomy): domain Eukaryota; kingdom Viridiplantae; phylum Streptophyta; class Magnoliopsida; order Poales; family Poaceae; genus Triticum; species Triticum dicoccoides. Next base: position 692,290,670 of record NC_041381.1, read on the forward strand.
CATCTTCAACGTGAACCCTTAAATCGTCCGCAATCGTGGACCGAGCGGTCCGGTTGTCCGTTTTTCCATAAACCGAACGCAAATCAAGGGGGCTTTCGGGCGTCTAGACCACTACCACATAAGCATTGGACACCCAAGAGCAACCCGAAAACTTCTCACGGGCCCGCGCCCTCTCCTGCACGAATCGGTTGTCATGCATTCATTTTGGCCCGAGCTGCATTCATGCCGGCCAAGAGTGGATGAGGCATCTCACTGGAGTCGACATTGAAGCGGGGCACCGACCGGGAGCATCGGTCATGCCACGTCTCGGTCTCCATGCATTTTCTAAATTTATGTAGTTTTCATTCTATATTTGACATTAAGTATATATGGCGCTACTAGGGAAGACTTTACTGTTAGCGCGCTGCAGCTAACTGATAGTAGTAGCGCGGGCCTTACCCCGCGCTACTACTACTTCTTTTAGCAGTAGTGTAGGGTAGGACTAGATGTAGCGTCGGGTACTACCCCACTCCACTATTATACCTGCATATTTATGTTGTATTTATACACCCTTATACAAATTTTTGTACATTAGCAATGATATAGAACTCATCATCATCGTAGTGATATAACAAAGTCTCACCATAATGATCATCATAAGTTAACCACTACTAATTGTTATCATTCTAGGTAAATAACTTCCTAGCACATGAAAAGTACTAGGACCTACTCCTGTCTCTAAACTAATAATTCAATACAACAATTGCCCCGGATACAACAATGATATCGATCACACATGAATTAAATAAAACGAATGTAAAATTGGCCGGTGCCTTTGCCAATGGAGCTCAATGCTATTGGCCATGCTTTTGTCAATGGTGCTGAATTAGGTCCTCCTGAAGCTGACGGTGGGTGTTTGCGTCTTCAGTCTACCGGTATGTCTAAAGGAATGCTTGTATGCGCTTAGGGTCTCTAGCTGGCTTCACACGACTAGCGACATTGTTGTAGAAGAACTCCATGTTCATCTCCCTCTCATCTTCGATGATCATATTGTGAAGAATCACACAGCATGTCATGATGTTCTTCAGGGTTTGCTTGTCCCAAAAACGAGCAGGACCACGAACAATGGCAAATCTAGATTGCAAAACTCCAAAGGCACTTTCAATATCTTTTCGGGTAGACTCTTGTATCTTTGAAAATTCAATATGCTTGCTAGTTTTGGGATTTTTGATGCTCTTGACAAATGTACACCAAGAAGGGTCAATACCATCTACAAGATAGTACCCATTTGTGTACGCATGCCCATTCACCATGAAGTTGGAAGCAGGAGCATCACCACTAGCAAGTCTAGCAAACAAATAAGACCATTGCAACACATTGATATCATTGAGAGTACCCGGCATACCAAAAAAACAATGCTAAATCCATAAATCCTCAGACAGTATGGCCTCTAGCACAATTGTTGCATCACGAGACTTGCCACAATACTGCCCATGCCATGCCTTCGGGCAGTTTTTCCAAGTCCAATGCATGAAATCAACGCTTCCTAGCATGTCGGGCCAATCTCGCTTCTCATTTGCTGCCATCAACTTTTTAGTGTCTTCCTCGTTGGGTGCACGAAGATAGACAGGACCAAAGACGTGGATGATCACTTTGGCGAACCTACGCACTGACTCAATTGTGGTATGTTTGCTAATGCGAAGATACTCGTCACCATAGTCAGTCGGTATGCCATATAAAATCACCCGCATAGTTGCCGAGATTTTTTGATATGCGCTAAAACCCAACAAGACCGCGACAGTTCTCCTGTGAGTAAAAAAACCGACAATTGGCCTCGCAAGCTTGCACAAACGAAGTGGGATCCGCGCATTCAATACATTCTCCAGAAGAGGTGTGGTGGATAGGTAGGATTATCCGCGAAATAGTCTTGCATCAACATCATGTTCCCGTGATGGTGGTTGCGAGGGATGCAAAGACGACCGACGGCCGATCCTCGCCATCTCTTGCGGTTTCGATCCTCAACCTCCTTCACAGCTAGGACCGCCACCACCATATGTTGCCCATGGCGCTCGAGCATCGAATCCATGACCGAGTCGTCGGACAAGGACGAATCCTTGAGCAAAAATTGCTCGCAAGGGCTCAAATCCATCTACAAAAACTGCATCCGAGCTCGCATCAACGAAATTTCAACACCTGCGGTCGAGCTACAAGGGGCTGAAAAGGGGCTCACTGGCTGCGGTTGAGCAGGGGCGGCGGCGACCAGGGGACGGCTCAGCGAATCTGGGGCGGGCGACGACTCGTCGGCGGTCGATCCGGGGCGGCTTAGCTCGGCAGATCAGGGGCACCGGCAAGGGGACCCGAGTGTAGTGCGGCCCGGCGGTGCGATTCCGTCGATGGAAGTGGTCGGAAACGCGGGCAGCGGGCAGGCGGCGACGCCGGCGGGCGGCTGCGAGAGGGGGATGTGGGGAACACGCATGTTGAAATGTCCCTCCCGCCAACTTCTTTTGTGGGATACAGGGCACTGACGAGGCGGGGGAAAACCTGGGTATTCGCAGGTCGGAGGTGGCAATTTACCGGGCCCCTCAAAAATGTTTAAGGGTCAGACGCGTTTACAATTTCTGTTTGGGTCACTTTTTCAGTGCCAAACCGTAAACTGACGTTATCTTGCGGGTCGGGGCGATATAAGGAGTATGCTAGAGATGCTCTTACGCCTGCGGACGCGCCCGGGCATGCCCACAGACGCTTCAGGATTGGCCCCATATTTCGCTCCCGGCATCTATATATCTCAAATCAGGACTCTCAAATCCATGCACGTTGATCATACAAGGCAATGTCGCACGTGAATAACAAATATTGGTACCGAGCATAAATAACATAAAATTTATGGGTCCACATGTGCTCTTTCGTTTCCATTGTGGGTCCATTCTCCTCCCTTTGATAGAGCCCTTGAAGTTGAGAATATGATCCACTTGCCATTCCATTTCCCCTTGCATGCTCATGAGCATGATCATGTCCAGTTCTTTGTCTGAATCCAAGTTATAGAAGAACTCATCTTGAAGCATTTGATCAAACTTCGTCGGTCCATACTCCTCGTCCGACGAGCATCGGAATCCATCGTTTTCCCTAATAAAATCACCAAATATCCAGCCAGACAGTGTGTCGAACACATCAAGCACAAGGTCGGCTGTCGAGCTACTGGGGGGAGCTTGATGATCGGAAATCTATACCCGATCCGCCCTTGGCTCCAGAAGGAGGAGGGACGAGCTCTTGATCAAATCTTTGATAGTGGCGACTAAGTGGGTGGCAGGTGGGATGTAAATTTCCTTGTCGTCGGCTTTAAACCAGATCTGTGCGTAGACCAAGGACTGGCTAGTGGTAATTTCCATGGCTTGGATCCGATCTAGTATCCCATTTAACAGGGAGAGATCTGTCGGATCCATGTTCTGACAGTTCTCGGGGTCAACCCGCAGTATTGTTGCGTTGGGAGCATTCGAAATCGCCCTGTATCATGCTCGGCCAAGGCTGGCCCTGGGCTCTCGAGTGCAGAGATTGGATCCGAGCTCAAGGCCATATCCGGAGTGGCGGCTGACCCGAAGGTGGGGTAAGCCAGACCCGAAGTCAAAGCCTGAGGATTGGGCCCTTTGGGTGAAGCTGGAAGCCCTGTAAGAATAAGATCTCCCCGGGAGTCGACGATGAACTCTAGGTTTCCAAACCCGATCTCCTGAATGGGGGTGAAGCTGTCGACCTGACCAAAACGACCGGCCTGATTGGCGTGCAGCACGATGCTGACGAATGCAAATAGTTGACCGGGAACGAAAATGTCCCCGTTGCGGATGCCATCGCTGATGACTAAGCCGGCCATTGATCCTCGATGATTCTATAGTGGAACTCTCAATGAAAGCACCAATGTTGGTACTAAAACCGGATGATCTCGGGTAGGGGGTCCCGGACTGTGGATCTTGGAGTCAATGGGTAACATGGAATGTAGAGACGGTGTTTTACCCAGGTTCAGGCCCTCTCAAAGAGGTAAAACCCTACGTCCTGCTTGATTGTATTGATGTGATGGTTTGGCAATTACAGAGTTCATCTACCTCGAGATCGGATGAGCTAAACCCTAGATGGGCGTGATGGTTATGGTTCTGCCTCTACGAACTAAACCCTCTGGTTTATATAGACACCAGGGGTACCTAAGGTAACATAAGGCCGGTTGCCATCAGGAGGTAAACATGCTGGCTACGCTAAACTTTCTTGGAGGAGATGCCAAGTCTTCGGAGGTTTCCTGCTGGAGCACGGGGTCGCTTGTAGTCCGGCCTTCCTTTGATGAATTGGAGTGGCCCATTAATATGGCCCATGAGAGACAGGTCACCTGTGTGAGGACCCCAGTAATCTGGGGCGCCCTCACCCATGTCAAGATAATTGCAACTGCAAATCCGACACCAAATCCCAATCCTGCAAAAAGGAATAGTACAATGTCTACTGATACCTTCTTGGACTGATGTAGAACGGTATCTGGTGTCATGTTGTTACATGCTTTGGACACTTGAAACCCACACAGGCCAATGTTTCCTAAAAATGAGATATCAGAGAATGTCAAGAAGTGGGAAGACTCGGGTATTCTTCCCCGCAGCTGGTTGTAGGATAGATTCAACATTGAAAGAAAGTCCAATGATGCCAACTCCCATGGGATCTCTCCAGAAAGTTCATTTGAAGACATGTCTAGTGACTCAAGTTGATGTAGCATGCCAAGCTGAGATGGTATCAGTCCAATGAGGGCATTATGTGACATATTTAGCCCACCGAGTAGCACAAGGTCCCCAATTGACTCAGGAATAGGGCCATAGAATGCATTATTAGAAACATCAATGATGACAATGGTCCTCAGTATTTTAGAAAAACTAATATCAGATCCTTTATATGTGATGGCAGTGGTGAACTGGTATGTTTGGCCAAGTAGATCATATTGATTTTCCATGACCAACGTCTCATTGACATCTTTAGTCATCATGGATCCCATTGACATAAACCATTCATTTCGCAATAATCCAGAGAAATTGTTTGAGGCCAAGTCAATAATTCGAAGTTTTTCAAACTCACAACTATTTTGATCTTCTGAAATAGATAGCCCCACATCCCCAATGAACCTGTTGGACTTTAGAACAAGGACTTGAAGTTTAGGAAGCATACTCATCCAACATGGAAATGTATCATTAATAAGATTCTTCCCGATATCAAAAACCTCCAAGTCTTTGCAAGCAGCTAGAGATCTAGGTAATTGTCCTTCAATCTGATTATCACTAAAGTCTAATGCCTCAAATGCACAATCCTGCTTCAGGCTATTTGGTAATCTTCCATGAAGTTGATTTCCTTTCAAATTTAATACATTGAGCTGACTCATATCCTCCAATAAACAAGAAGGGATGGATCCAATCAAATCATTATTAGAGAGATCAAGGAGCATAAGACTTGTTGCTTCACAGATTGATTGTGGAATTTCTCCAGACAACTTGTTTCCAGGAGCCATGAGTAGGGAAATACTACTTAAGTGAGAACCAAAATTGAATGGCATGGATGAGAAATGGTTGTTTGAGCAATCAAATAGTTGGTTCTGCGGTCCTGGTATAGGTATAGGCCCTTCAAATAGGTTATAACTGATGTCGATAACAAACATATTAGCAGAAATGACAGTGCCATATCCAATACCACTACTAAATTGGTTGTATGATATGTTCATCAAGATGAGAGACTTGATCCAATTATTCCATGCCCACTGAGGTAGAGGGCCATGGATGTGATTGTTTGAAAGGTCAAGAACTTCAACATTATACATGTGCTTCAAGGTATTAGGGAGCTTGGATATGTTACAAGATGCTAGACATAGAGTATCAAAGTTTTGGATGGATGCCCATGAAGAATTGTACTCTCCATCTACTACGGAAAGCTTGTTGTTTGAAAGATTCAAGCTAAATAGGTTGGGCATTTTGAAGAACGAACTGAGTTGGATGGTACCACGGAAACTGTTGGAATGTAAATTTATGGTGCCTAATTGAGTAAGATTACATAGATGTGGAGGAACTTGACCAGAAAAATTGCATGCATACAATTTCAATGTAATTAGGTTCTTGAGGTTACCTATGAAGGAAGGTACTTGACCAGATAACCCACAGTTAGAGAACTGTAAAGTTTCCAAATAAGTCAAATTTGCAACCCAAGATGGTATTTCTCCTACTATACCAGCTCCAGAAACCTGTAGTGATGTTAATGATCTGAGCTCACCAATTGAAGTGGGAAGCTGCTCTTGGTGAAAGTCAGTTGCTGCAATACCTAATTTCTTCAAGGATATGAGATTACTTATTGACCTCGGAATGGGACCAGAGAAGTTAGTGTTGCTAAAAAGCAGTTCCTTCATAATACTATGTGATGAGAAATTGGGAAGCAGACCAGATACCTTGGAATTATAACTAACATCAACAACCGTTAAGTTTGTGTTCTGGAAGATCCTCATCGGGAACCGTCCTTGGAGGCGATTATAGGCAAGCTTAAGAACACTGAGGGAAGGTAAGTCAGCAAAGGACTCTGGAATGTGGCCATACACTTTGTTATAGTTTAGGTTGATCTTGGCCAGTGAGCGAATGGTGGACAAGGATTCACAAATCGGAGCATCGATGTGGGTATTTGGTAGGCTGAGAACCTGAAGGTGTGGAGTGGAATTAGCAAAGGCACTGCACCATGCTGCCCGGTTGCCGGACAAGTCGATCGTTGCCTAGATAAAGCTCCTTGAGGTTGCTAAGGTTAGCGACGAATGATCCAATGTCAGGCTCCACGATGGGCCACCTTCCTTCGCCGAGTGGCAGGAAATAGTCGTTGTCGCCTTCAACAAGATAAATCCAGTTGGTGAAGTCCAGGGATACCAGCTTACTGAGCCGCCGTATCCCGTGTGGTATCTTGCCTAGGAAGTCGGTGTAGGACAGGTTGAGGTGGGTGAGCTCGGTGAGCCGCTCGAACCCGACGGCCGGCAGCTCCGACTCGTTGAAGCTGTTGAAGGAGAGGTCCAGGTACCTCAGGGAGGTGAGCTCAAAAAGCGCCGGGTGGAGGCCAGCGCTGTGCAGCCCGCATTCAGCGAGGTCGAGGGTGGTGACGCGGCCATCGGCGGCGGCACAGGTGACGCCCTCCCAGTGGCAGCAGTCCGTGCCGGCCCGCCACGACGGGAGGGTGCATGTGGAGTCGGTGGTGGCGGGGAAGGAACGCCGCAGCCGGAGCAGTGCCGAGGACTGGTCCGGCCGGCACGTAGTTTGGTTGCTGGTGGTGGCAAGGGAGTGGGAGAGCTGGATCCCGAGGCACAAGTGAAGGAGCAGGCACAGCAGGAGCTGCTGCTGGTGGCTGCTACGGGAGATCATCATATTCAGAACTTGAGAGTTGAGACTACTCATTCCTCTTGTTGCCCACGCCTTGTATATATAGATCAAACGACACGCGCACACGCAACCATTGTTCCTATCGTCTAGTGTTCCTTTTCTCTGCTTTTTGGTTGCATTCTTCTTCTATAGTATGTATGAGAGGAGTCATAAGTCAAGCCAAGACTCCATTTGATATGATGAGAGAAAAATATAACTTCTTCCCTCGCAGCTATAGGTTAAGGAGGAGTTGGAGCCGTCCCAAGCTCTATCAAACATGGCCACGCACATGTACACTTGTCTGGTGATGTTTCCATAAGCTGAAAGAAAATACGTAGACAGCTCCGCGTTCACGAATCTAACTGCCTTTGCACGCAAGTAACTACTCCCTCCGCCCCATAATATAAGAGTATTTTTGGCACTAGTATAGTGTAAAAAACGCTTTTATATTATGGTACGGAGAGAGTACTAACTAGAGACAATTTCAGTGCGCATAGTCGTGACCAACTCCTGACGCGGCCGGCCGGTCTATATCAGTAGCGGTTGGGTGTTTGACTATAGTGTTTGCACATAGTCGTGACCAAGTCCTCATGCGGCCGGCCGGTCTCCATCAGTCGCGATTGGGTGTTTGACTATAATGTCAAAAAATAAACTCTCTTGTTTTTCGTCAAGGGCATACACGCTACACAGCATTACGCCATAGTCCAAAGTAATTTGTAATCCCAGAAACCGTATGGAACTTGAACCATTTTTGTCAGGCGCTGTGGCGGACCGTACTACCTGTACGTAGTGTTTATTGAGAACGAGAAACTGATGATGCTACCTTTCTGCACTCGTTTCGGCCCAACGTAATAGGCCTGCCTCTGGTGTGGATTACCAACCTGAGTATGCCTTTAATGACGATTTTTTAGATATATTCCAGCTTCAAACATCTTCATGGAAGGGACACAGATCACCGAGAGCAGGTGCAATAGATTATTATGACGAGGTGAAGGAGAGAAAAATAAGGAGAGTACTTGAGAGCAGAAACCATCAGCCAAACAGCTCAGAGCAAGCCCAAGTCACGTACGCGTAGGATACTAACTACAGAAACCGTGACTATCTATTAAGCCTAGCTAATTAATCCATCAGTGGCACACGTTTACTGTAGCACCACACGGTCAAATCATCGACTAATTAGGCTTAATAGATTCGTCTCGTAAATTAGTCTCAATCTGTGCAATTAGTTTTGTAATTAGTCTATGTTTAATACTCCAAATTAGTGTCCAAACATCTGATGTACGGTGCGTGCATCCTTTCATTAGCGGAGCCAGAAGCTTTTAAGAGCCCAGGCAATTCTTATTATATGCAAAAATATTTAGATAGAATATTACAGGGTCCTACTTTAAACGTCGGCGACGAGCCCGGGCTGTGGCTCCGCCACTGCATCCTTTTGAGAAAAGCGTCATGGATTACGCTCGTCGCGGACGGTATCATCATTAGCTACGTATAGCATGCTGCGCTACGTTCCAAATCACAGGTCGTTTTTAGTTTATTTCTAGTCTGTAGGATCGACTAGTGCAGGGCGCACGCCATCACGCGCATACGTAGTTATAGCGAAAATTTAAAACATGGAGGTACATAGATATATACATGTATGCTGCATATATTGCATATGTTGTTCAGGTCTGATAAGCGCGGTGACTATAAATATATTACATACTCCTTTAGTTCCATAATATAAGAGCGCTTTTTACATTAGGAAGTATGTTGTTCAGGTCCGAAAAGAGCCAGCGGTGATTAGTTGACTAATGATAGTACAGGATACGGTAGCCTAGGTATGCAGACAACAGGCCTATGAGCATGTTTGCTCCTTTGTACAGCACAGTCTTTTGTTAGGGTGTTCTAGAACTCTTAATAATCTAAGAAGTCTAACATGCATAGGAAATATCATCCATCTTGCTTCTGTGGATTAAGGGCCTGTTTGGAAAGTGTCCTCGCATCGTGCCTGAAATTTTTTTGCTGCCTGACTTCAGCGTGGTGTGCAGTGGCGGAGCTATGGCTGGGCAAAACCAGGCCACGGCCCGCCCAGCCAAATAAGAATTCAGTGTAGATTGGTGTTGAATTTGGCCAAGAGAGCAAAATCACAAACGTCTTTCTTAAGTTAATTCGTTTTGGCCCGCCCAGTGAAGCGTGCTTAGCTCCGCCACTGCTGGTGTGGTGACACTTTTCTGCCTGGTCGGGCTAGTATGGACTAGTTGTTGGGGAACGTAGCAGAAATTCAAAATTTTCCTACGTGTCACCAAGATCTATCTATGAAGAAACCATCAACGAGGGGAAGGAGAGTGCGGGGTTGAAGGAGTCGTACTCGTTGTGATCCAAATCACCGGAGATCCTAGTGCCGAACGGACGGCACCTCCGCGTTCAACACACGTACAGCCCGGTGACGTCTCCCATGCCTTGATCCAGCAAGGAGAGAGAGAGGGAGAGGTTGAGGAAGACTCCGTCTAGCAGCAGCACAACGGCGTGGTGGTGGTGGAGGAGCGTGGCAATCCTGCAGGGCTTCGCCAAGCACCGCGGGAGAAGAGGAGAAAGAGAGGTAGGGCTGCGCCAAGAGGGAGAGGTTCTCGTCATGTTGGCAGCCCCAAAACCGTCAAGTATATATAGGGGAGAGGAAGGGGGTGCGCCCCCTCTAGGGTTTCCACCCCAAGGGGTGCGGCTGCCCCCAATCCCATCTAAGGGTGGCGACCAAGGGGGGAAGAGGGGGAAACTTGCCCCCCAAGTTAGGTGGAAGCACCCCCTCCCCAAACCCTAGGCGCCTTGGGCCCTTGTGGGGGGGGGCGCACCAGCCCACCTGGGGCTGGTCCCCTCCCACACTTGGCCCATGCAGCCCTCCGGGGCCGGTGGCCCCACTTGGTGGACCCCCGGGACCCTCCCGGTGGTCCCGGTACGTTACCGATAAAACCCGAAACTTTTCCGGTGACCAAAACAGGACTTCCCATATATAAATCTTTACCTCCGGACCATTCCGGAACTCCTCGTGACGTCCGGGATCTCATCCGGGACTCCGAACAACATTCGTTAACCACATACAAACTTCCTTTATAACCCTAGCGTCATCAAACCTTAAGTGTGTAGACCCTACGGGTTCGGGAACCATGCAGACATGAGCGAGACGTTCTCCGGTCAATAACCAACAGCGGGATCTGGATACCCATGTTGGCTCCCACATGTTTCACGATGATCTCATCGGATGAACCACGATGTCAAGGACTCAATCGATCCCGTATACAATTCTCTTTGTCTAACGGTATTGTACTTGCCCGAGATTCGATCGTCGGTATACCGATACCTTGTTCAATCTCGTTACCGGCAAGTCTCTTTTACTCGTTCCGTAACACATCATCCCGTGATCAACCCCTTGGTCACGTTGTGCACATTATGATGATGTCCTACCGAGTGGGCCCAGAGATACCTCTCCGTTTACATGGAGTGACAAATCCCAGTCTCGATTCGTGCCAACCCAACAGACACTTTCGGAGATACCTGTAGTGCACCTTTATAGCCACCCAATTACGTTGTGACGTTTGGTAAACCCAAAGCATTCCTACGGTATCCGGGAGTTGCACAATCTCATGGTCTAAGGAAAAGATACTTGACATTAGAAAAGCTTTAGCATACGAACTACGATCTTTGTGCTAGGCTTAGGATTGGGTCTTGTCCATCACATCATTCTCCTAATGATGTGATCCCGTTATCAACGACATCCAATGTCCATGGTCAGGAAACCATAACCATCTGTTGATCAATGAGCTAGTTAACTAGAGGCTTACTAGGGACATGGTGTTGTCTATGTATCCACACATGTATCTGAGTTTCCTATCAATACAATTATAGCATGGATAATAAACGATTATCATGAACAAGGAAATATAATAATAACTAATTTATTATTGCCTCTAGGGCATATTTCCAACAGTCTCCCACTTGCACTAGAGTCAATAATCTAGTTCACATCGCCATGTGATTAACATTCACAGGTCACATCGCCATGTGACCAACATCCAAAGAGTTTACTAGTGTCATTAAACTAGTTCACATCATCATGTGATTTAGACTCAATGAGTTCTGGGGTTTGATCATGTTTTGCTTGTGAGAGAGGTTTTAGTCAACGGGTCTGCAACATTCAGATCCGTCTGTACTTCGCAAATATCTAGGTCATATTGTAAATGTTGCTACCATTCTCCACTTGGAGCTATTCCAAATGGTTGCTCCACTATACGTATCCGGTTTGCTACTCAGAGTCATTCGGATAGGTGTTAAAGCTTGCATCGACGCAACTCTTTACATCGAACTCTTTATCACCTCCATAACCGAGAAACATATCCTTATTCTTCTAAGGATAATTTTGACCGCTATCTGGTGATCTACTCTTTGATCACCTTTGTACCCTCTTGCCAGGTATGTAGCAAGGCACACATCAGGTGCGGTACTTAGCATAGCATACTGTAGAGCCTATGTCTAAAGCATAGGGGACGACCTTCGTCCTTTCTCTCTCTTTTCTGTCGTGGTCGAGCTTTAAGTCTTAACTTCATACCTTACATCTCAGGCAAGAACTCCTTCTTTGACTGATCCATCTTGAACACCTTCAAGATCATGTCAAGGTATATGCTCATTTGAAAGTACCATTAAGAGTTTTTGATCTATCCTCATAGATCTTGATGCTCAATGTTCAAGTAGCTTAATCCAAGTTTTCTATTGAAAACACCTTTCAAATAACCCATCATTTCTGATCAACAATATGTCAACAACATATACTCATCAGAAATTCTATAGTACTCCCACTCACTTCTTTGGAAATACAAGTTTCTCATAAACTTTGTATAAACCCAAAATCTTTGATCATCTTATCAAAGTGCATATTCCAACTCCAAGATGCTTACTCCAGTCCATGGAAGGATCGCTTGTGCTAGCATACCTTTTAGCATCCTTAGGATCGACAAAACCTTTCTGATTGTATCACATACAACCTTTCCTTACAAAACTGGTAAGGAAACTCGTTTTGACATCCATCTGCCAGATTTCATAAATGCAGCTAATGCTAACATGATTCCGACGGACTTAAGCATCGCTACGGATGAGAAAATCTCATCGTAGTCAACTCCTTGAACTTGTGAAAAACTCTTCGCCACAAGTCGAGCTTCACAGACGGTGACATTACCGTCCATGTCCATCTTCTTCTTAAAGATCCATTCATCTCAATGGCTCGCCGATGATCGGGCAAGTCCACCAAAGTCCATGCTTTTTTCTGATACATGGATCCTATCTCGGATTTCATGGCTTCTAACCATTTGTTGGAATATGGGCCCACCATTGCTTCTCCATAGCTCGTAGGTTCATTGTTGTCTAGCAACATGACCTTCAAGACAGGATTACTGTACCACTCTGAAGCAGTACGCATCCTTGTCACCCTATGAGGTACGGTAGTAACTTGATCCAAAGTTTCATGATCACTATCATAAGCTTCTACTTCAATTGGTGTAGGTGCCAACTTCCTGTGCCCTGCTACACACTAGTTGTAGTGACGGTTCAATAACCATATCAAGTCTCCACCATCCTCCCACTCAACTTTTCGAGACAAACTTTTCCTCGAGAAAGGACCCGATTCAAGAAACAATCCCTATTGCTTTCGGATCTGAATTAGGAGGTATACCCAACTGTTTTGGGTGTCCTATGAAGATGCATTTTATCCGCTTTGGGTTCGAGCTTATCAATCTGAAACCTTTTCACATAAGCGTCGCAGCCCCAAACTTTTCAAGAAACGACAACTTAGGTTTCTCCAAACCATAGTTCAAACGGTGTCGTCTCAACGGAATTACGTGGTGCCCTATTAAAGTGAGTGCGGTTGTCTCTAATGCCTAACCGATGAACTTAGTGGTAATTCGATAAGAGACATCATGGTACGCACCATATCCAATAGGGTGCAACTATGATGTTCGGACACACCATCACACTATGGTGTTCCAGGCGGTATTAATTGTGAAACGACTTTCACAATGTCTTAATTGCGTGCCAAAGCTTGTAACTCAGATACTCATCTCTATGATCATATCATAGACATTTTATCCTCTTGTCACGATGATCTTCAACTTCACTCTGAAATTACTTGAACCATTCAATAATTCAGACTTGTGTTTCATCAAGTAAATACACTCAGTATCTACTCAAATCATTCGTGAAGTAAGAACATAACGATATTCACTGCATGCCTCAGCACTCATTGGACTGCACACATCAAAATGTGTTACTTCCAACAAGTTGCGATCTTGTTCCATCTTATTGAAAACGAGGCTTTTCAGTCATCTTGCCCATGTGGTATGATTTGCATATCTCAAGTGATTCAAAATCAAGTGAGTCCAAACGATCCATCTGCATGGAGTTTCTTCATGCGTATACACCAATAGACATGGTTCGCATGTCTCACACTTTTCAAAAACGAGTGAGTCCAAAGATCCATCAACATGGATCTTCTTCATGCGTTTTATACTAATATGACTTACATGGTAGTGCCACAAGTAAGTTGTACTATCATTACTATTTTATATCTTTTGGCATGAAAATGTGTATCACTACGATCGAGATTCAATAAACCGTTCCTTTAGGTGCAAGACCATAGAAGGTATTATTCAAATAAATAGAGTAACCATTATTCTCCTTAAATGAATAACCGTATTGCGATGGACATAATCCAATCATGTCTATGCTCAACGCAAACACCAAATGATAATTATTCAGGTTTAATACTAATCTTGATGGTAGAGGGAGCGTGCGATGTTTGATCACATCAAACTTGGAAACACTTCCAACACATATCGTCAGCTCACCTTTAGCTAGTCTCCGTTTATTCCGTAGCTTTTATTTCGAGTTACTAACACTTAGCAACCAAACAGGTATCTAATACCCTGGTGCTACTAGGAGTAAAGTACATATTAACATAATGTATATTCAATATACTTCTATCGACCTTGCCAGCCTTCTCATCTACCAAGTATCTAGGGTAATTCTGCTCCAGTGGTTGTTCCCCTTATTACAGAAGCACTTAGTCTCGGGTTTGGGTTCAACCTTGGGTTTCTTCACTAGAGCAGCAGCTGATTTGCCGTTTCATGAAGTATCCCTTCTTGCCCTTGCCCTTCTTGAAACTAGTGGTTCAACCATCAACAATTGATGCTCCTTCTTGATTTCTACTTTCGCAGTGTCAAACATCGCGAATACCTCAAGGATCATCATATCTATCCCTGATACGTTATAGTTCATCACGAAGCTCTAGCATCTTGGTGGCAATGACTTTGGAGAAACATCACTATCTCTGGAAGATCAACTCCCACTCGATTCAAGTGATTGTTGCACTCAGACAATATGAGCACAAGCTCAACGATTGAGCTTTTCTCCCTTAGTTTGCAGGCTAAGAAAATTGTCGGAGGTCTTATACCTCTTGACATGGGCACGAGCCTGAAATCCCAATTTCAGCCCTCGAAACATCTCATATGTTCCGCGACATTTTGAAAATGTCTTTGGTGCCTCAACTCTAAACCATTTAACTGAACTATCACGTAGTTATCAAAACGTGTATGTCCGATGTTCGCAACATCCACAAACGACGTTTGGGGCAAGGTTGTCAGAATCGCGATTCTGTTAGACGATTCTACGACTTTACGATCCAAACTAACCCCTATGATTCTACGACTTTAGTTCTTAGAATCTACGTTTCTACGATCCTAATAGTGAAGATTCTACGATTTGCGATCCTACCATCGAAGCTCCGATCCGATTCAAAATCACGATTCTGACAACCTTGGTTTGGGGTTCAGCACACTGAGCGGTGCATTAAGGACATAAGCTTTCTACTGTCCGCATAATCGCTACTGTCAACTTTCAACTATATTTTCTCTAGGAACATATCTAAACAGTGGAACTAAAGCGCGAGCTTACGACATAATTTGCAAAGATCATTTCACTATGTTCAGGATAATTAAGTTCATCTTATGAACTCCCACTCAGATAGACATCCCTCTAGTCATCTAAGTGATTACATGATCCGAGTCAACTAGGCCATGTCCGATCATCACGTGAGACACACTAGTCATCATCGGTGAACATCTTCATGTTGATCGTATCTACTATACGACTCATGCTCGACCTTTCGGTCTCTTGTGTTCCGAGGCCATGTCTGTACATGCTAGGCTCGTCAAGTCAACCTAAGTGTTTCGCGTGTGTAAATCTATCTTACACCCGTTGTATGTGAACGTAAGAATCCATCACACCCGATCATCACGTGGTGCTTAGAAACGACGAACTTTCGCAACGGTGCACAGTTAGGGGGAACACTTTCTTGAAATTTTAATGAGGGATCATCTTATTTACTACCGTCGTTCTAAGCAAATAAGATGCATAAACATGATAAACATCACATGCAATCAAATAGTGACATGATATGGCCAATATCATTTTGCTCCTTTTGATCTCCATCTTCGGGGCTCCATGATCATCATCGTCACCGGCATGACACCATGATCTCCATCATCGTGTCTTCATGAAGTTGTCTCGCCAACTATTACTTCTACTACTATGGCTACCGGTTAGCAATAAAGTAAAGTAATTACATGGCGTTGTTCAATGACACGCAGGTCATACAATAAATAAAGACAACTCCTATGGCTCCTGCCGGTTGTCATACTCATCGACATGCAAGTCGTGATTCCTATTACAAGAACATGATCAATCTCATACATCACATATCATTCATCACATTCTTCTTAGCCATATCACATCACATAGCATACCCTGCAAAAACAAGTTAGACGTCCTCTAATTGTTGTTTGCATGTTTTACGTGGCTGCTATGGGTTTCTAGCAAGAACGTTTCTTACCTACGCAAAACCACAACGTGATATGCCAATTGCTATTTACCCTTCATAAGGACCCTTTTCATCGAATCTGTTCCGACTAAAGTGGGAGAGACTGGCACCCGCTAGCCACCTTATGCACCAAGTGCATGTCATTCGGTGGAACCTGTCTCACGTAAGTGTACGTGTAAGGTCGGTCCGGGCCGCTTCATCCCACAATACCGTCGAAACAAGATTGGACTAGTAACGGTAAGCATATTGAACAAAATTAACGCCCACAACTACTTTGTGTTCTACTCGTGCAAAGAAACTATGCAATAGACCAAGCTCATGATGCCACTGTTGGGGAACGTAGCAGAAATTCAAAATTTTCCTACGTGTCACCAAGATCTATCTATGGAGAAACCAGCAACGAGGGGAAGGAGAGTGCATCTACATACCCTTGTAGATTGCTAAGCGGAAGCGTTCAAGAGAACGGGGTTGAAGGAGTCGTACTCGTCGTGATCCAAATCACCGGAGATCCTAGTGCCGAACGGACGGCACCTCCGCGTTCAACACACGTACAGCCCGGTGACGTCTCCCACGCCTTGATCCAGCAAGGAGAGAGGGAGAGGTTGAGGAAGACTCCATCCAGCAGCAGCACAACGGCGTGGTGGTGATGGAGGAGCGTGGTAGTCCAGCAGGGCTTCGCCAAGAACCGCGAGATATGAGGAGAAAGAGAGGTAGGGCTGCGCCAACAGGAGAAGAAACTCATGTGGTGGGCTGCTCCTATGCCTCCACTATATATCGGGGAAGAGGGGGCTGCGCCCCCACCTAGGTTTCCACCCCTAGGGGGCGGCGGCCAGCCCTAGATCCCATCTAGGGGGGCGGCCAAGGGGTGGAGAGGGGGAAACTTACCCCCCCCCCCAAGCAAGGTGGGGTGCCCCCCTCCCCAAACCCTAGGCGCCTTGGGCCCTTGTGGGGGGCGCACCAGCCCACCTGGGGCTGGTCCCCTCCCACACTTGGCCCATGCGGCCCTCCGGGGCCGGTGGCCCCACTTGGTGGACCCCCGGGACCCTCCTGGTGGTCCCGGTACGTTACCGATAAAACCTGAAACTTTTCCGGTGACCAAAACAGGACTTCCCATATATAAATCTTTACCTCCGGACCATTCCGGAACTCCTCGTGACATCCGGGATCTCATCCGGGACTCCCAACAACATTCGGTAACCACATACAAACTTCCTTTATAACCCTAGCGTCATCGAACATTAAGTGTGTAGACCCTACGGGTTCGGCAACCATGCAGACATGACCGAGACATTCTCCGGTCAATAACCAACAGCGGGATCTGGATACCCATGTTGGCTCCCACATGTTCCACGATGATCTCATCGGATGAACCACGATGTCAAGGACTCAATCGATCCCGTATACAATTCCCTTTGTCTAACGGTATTGTACTTGCCCGAGATTCGATCGTCGGTATACCGATACCTTGTTCAATCTCGTTACCGGCAAGTCTCTTTTACTCCTTCTGTAACACATCATCCCATGATCAACCCCTTGGTCACATTGTGCATATTATGATGATGTCCTACCGAGTGGGCCCAGAGATACCTCTCCGTTTACACGGAGTGACAAATCCCAGTCTCGATTCGTGCCAACCTAACAGACACTTTCGGAGATACCTGTAGTGCACCTTTATAGCCACCCAGTTACGTTGTGACGTTTGGTACAACCAAAGCATTCCTACAGTATCCGGGAGTTGCACAATCTCATGGTCTAAGGAAAAGATACTTGACATTAGAAAAGTTTTAGCATACGAACTACGATCTTTGTGCTAGGCTTAGGATTGGGTCTTGTCCATCACATCATTCTCCTAATGATGTGATCCCGTTATCAACGACATCCAATGTCCATGGTCAGGAAACCGTAACCATCTATTGATCAACGAGCTAGTTAACTAGAGGCTTACTAGGGACATGGTGTTGTCTATGTATCCACACATGTATCTGAGTTTCCTATCAATACAATTATAGCATGGATAATAAACGATTATCATGAACAAGGAAATATAATAATAACTAATTTATTATTGCCTCTAGGGCATATTTCCAACACTAGTGGTGTTTGGTTGGTACCCTCGCCTGGTAAAGTATTAAATAGTACAAAAGAAATAAATAGTCTGGTAAAGTACCTGCAACAACGGCTGGTAAGTGCATAATTTGACGCCAGGCAGCTTTCCTTCGACCCAGGCTATAAATTTTAGGCTCTTTTGATCAGTTTTGATGTGCAGCTCATTGCCAACAACATAGTGCCTCCATTTTTTTAATGCCTCAAGGATTGCGAGTGCTTTCTTTTCATAAGTGGAGAGGGCAGCAGATTTGGGTCCTAAAGACTTGTTGAAATAAGCAATAGGCCTGTTTTGCTGCATCAGAACAACCCCAAGTCCAGTACCACTGGCATCAGTTTCCAGCTAGAAAGGGAGTGAGAAGTTGGGTAGTGCCAGGACAGGTGCTGAAGTTAGCTTGTGCTTGAGTTGGTTGAAGGCTGATGTTTGTTCTGGCATCCCGTGGAAGGCCTCTTTCTTAAGCATGTCATGTAGGGGTCTACATATTTCTCCATAATGTTGCACAAATCTCCTATAGTATCCTGTGAGTCCTAGGAAACTTCTCAGCTGAGTGATGTTTTGAGGTAGAGGCCAATTGGAAACTGCTTCAATTTTTTGTGGGTCAGTCTCTAGACCTTTCCCGGAGATTATGTGGCCCAAGTACTCCACTTGGATGGGCAGCAAAGATGCATTTGCTCATTTTGGCAAATAGTTGCTCAGCTCTCAAGATGTCTAGGACCATTTTCAGATGTCTCAAGTGTTGTTGCAACGTCTTATTGTACACTAATATATCATGGAAGAAGACAAGAATAAACTTCCTGAGGTACTTGGCAAATACTTTGTTCATGAGGGATTGGAAAGTTGCTGGTGCATTAGTGAGCCCAAAAGGCATAACTAAGTATTCAAAGTGCCCAAAGTATGTTATGAATGCAGTCTTGTGGATATCAGCAGTATTCATACTCACTTGATGATATCCTGCCCCGAGGTCAATTTTTGTGAAGTATTGTGCTCCTTGCAGCTCATCAAAGAGATCTTAGATAACTGGGATGGGGAACTTGTTTTTGATAGTTTGGGCATTCAACTTCCTGTAATCTATGCACAACCTCCAAGTACCATCTTTTTTCTAACCAGAATGGCAGGAGCAGCATATGGAGTAGTGCTAGGCCTGATGATGGAAGCATCTCCATTTCATTCTTTTGCTTGTGGGGGACTCTATAAGGTCTAACCATAGGGGGGCTCAGAGTTATTTTTCAAGGGAATGGAGTGGTCACACTCTGTGATAGGTGGCATTCCCTTGGGTTCTTGGAAAACATCCTTGTACTCCTTCAGTAAATCTTCCACTTCAGTGCATTGCCGATCTTGCTTTTCGGTGGTTTGGGACAAAGGGAAAAGGCAGTAGCCTACTACATCACTGGAAGCAAGTATCTCCATTCGATGAACTGAGATGAGAGGGACCATGCACTTCCTGTTGTTATCTCTGAGAGTGACTTTGTTTTCGCCGTCTAAAACGACCTGCATTTTTCTGGTGATAAAGTCCATTGTAATTGGGCTGTGTTTTTCCAACCAATCGCATGCCAGAATAATGTCATACCCCTTCAGTGGTAACACTTTAAAGGAGTTCTTGAACTGGTGTCCCTGGATGGTGTATTGTGTTTCCACTAGCTGGCATCCCGATTGCAGTGTTCCCCCTCCTGCGACAAGGACAATTTCCAAAGGGGTTGGGACAGTGTGACAGGTGGTCTTGACAGTGAACTTCATGTCAATGAATGTGTGTGAGCTTCCAGAATCAACTAATGCTATTCCACACTTCCCACCATATATGAACTTCCAGTGTAAATTGCTTGGCAGTGGTCTTCTTGCCCATGGCTTGGGAGGAAATTTGCATGCATTGCTCCTCCTGGGTGGGACTTGTAACAGGAGTTGTGTTATCGTTAGGTTGTTCAGTTTCCTGTAGCAGGTCCTCTAGATTTTCCTCTGCAGTTTCTTCTATAGCCATTAAATTGAGGGTTTTGTATTGGGCACACTTGTGGCCAAAAAACCATTTGCTGCCACAGTATCTGCAAATTCCTGGTTCCCTGTACTTAACTTTAGGTTTGGTTGTGGTTTTGGGGTCACCTTCTCTTTTAGTAGCACTGCTATCATTCCATCTAGGCCTGTTTGTTGTGGGTGCAGGACTATTGCTTTTCTGGTAGTTGGTGTAGGAGGAAAATTTCTTCTGTGTTGGCTGACCGTGAGCTCCTAATTCCACATCTCTAGTTGTGTCAACGGCATCATACAGTGTCTGTGGCTTGAATGGTTTCAGGTAATGTTTGATCTCAGGCTTCAGACCATTTATGTAACATTTGATGTAGTAGTTTTCAGAGACACCAGGGTTTTCTCTTCTGTAAGAAGACATTTTCTCTTCAAATCTATCAGTGTAATCAGAAACAGAGTTGGTGCTCTGTTTGATGGAGTTGAAATTCTCAACTACCTCATAAGAACTATCCCCTGAGAATCTTTTGAGCACTACCTGGCAGAATTGTTCCCATGTCAGGTTTTGTTCCAAAATGCCAGAGTTTCTAAGCCATACAACAGCGATTCCTGTTAGGTACATTTGAGCATGGTCCCACTTGGCCACCTCGGGCACATACACCATGGAAAAGAACTTCTATGTAGTCCTTATCCATTCCATAGCATTGTGTCCATCAAACTGAGGGAACTCAAATTTTGGTGCTTTAGCAATAGATTTGTAGAACTGGCAATCTATGTCTTGGCTTCTATATTGGTCAAAACCTCTGGCGTGTCTCGGAGTTTGATAGGCAGGAGGGCCCTGTATGTGAGGAACTCCCCTTTGTGGTGGTGGTGCGTGTTCTTGCTGGGTATATTGTGGGATGGGCATTTGCGGGGAAGGGTACTGAAATTGGGGAGGAAACTGTTGTTGGGGTAGGTATTGTGGGTGGTATAGATATTGGTCATTGGATTGTTCTGGTTGATGATAGTAATGGGGAGGTGGAGGTGGCTGCGGTGGTTGATATGCAAACGTGGGGTGCTGCTCGCCATAGTATGGAAGTGGAGCTTGGTTTGGAGCAGCGTCAAAAATCTCTTGCCACTGACTGAACTGCATATTCTGACTACCTAGTTCAGCGTACTGGCGTGTTGGTTGTGAGAAATCGTTCCCCCGCCAGATTGGAACTCCTCTGTCCAGGAGGGGAGATGTTCTTCCTGGTGGCGCGTTGGGTTGTTGTTGCTGTTGAGGTGGAGGTTGGGAGGAGGTGGTTGTTCACTACTAGGAAAATGATTTTTAACGATGGTATATGTGGTCGTGAAAAGTCAGATTGTGGTCGTTAAAGGTCATTAACGACCACAATGTGCTAGTCGTAGTAGGCTCCGTCGTTAAAAGTATAACGACCACAATGTGGTCGTTATTCTTGTAACGACAGGATGGCGTGTCGTCGTTAATCCCAAGGCAATAACGACCACAATTTAGTATTAGCAGCCACTTTTGTCTTCACTAATAGTGTTATCATGGCAACCACTCTCTTCACAACTTTGATATCCATCAGAACCACTTATATTAATTAGTATAAGTATGCATTCAGTGATCACTTTATGCAGCATCCAACATTCCAATATTAACATCCACACTAATATAGAAACAAAATAATATGAATAGAAAAGATTGTAACCTCTTTTATTAATAGAAATACCAAAATTACAACATACAATTCTTAAATTAAAATATCATTTAAGAAATTTGATTCAAAAGCACTCCTTAGATGACCAATCTACTTGCTCATATCTATTCAGAAAATGAGAGAACTAGAAAAGATAATATTTTTAATCTCCAGTCGAGGGACACCATCATTCTTTGAATGGATATCATTCTTCATTGGTGAATACAATGCCTCCTGATGCTTCTATATCTTACGGTGGACCATCAGTCCTAGAAAACGTTGAGTAGTTTATGAAAATCAGCCCTTGTAAATAAATTGGCACAAAGTATAACAACATATAAAATCAATGTATGAGAACAACTTACTTGATCTTGTTGGATTTAATGAGAACTATCACTTAGAGATCTAGCAGACATAAGTCGTTTAATTGCTAACACTTCTTGCACCACGCCATTGAACTTTTCATCAAGTACTTGTTTCGCGTGCTCGGAAGCTTGAAGTTTTGAAACCTATTCAGCATTCCTTAATGTTAGTCCTCGCAAATTTCTTGCTCTAATTCTACCACCAAAGCCAACTACGCGATCACGCCGCTTAGATGAGTCACATTTCTGCATTAGTTCATCAATTGAAAGATCAAAATTCAAGTGAACTATGGTCTTAATTTGTACCTGAAGGGCCAACAGTAAGTTATTTGCATCAACTTCTATCTGTAAGTAGGTATTACACACTTCCAAATCATCATAGTAGTAGGTGCATATAAATCATGTCTTACATGTTTGGCGGAAGCTGTAGAATCAATGAAGGTTGTACCCTTTTTGTCAGTCTCAGAAAATTGTTTGTCCATAGTCGGGGCTTAATTTGTACAAGACAAGTCACACTGGGCTTATATCATTGGAAATGAAAAATGGCAAGTCCTAATAGCTGTTCATAAAAGCAGAATATCATAAGTACATCAGTACAGAAATTCAGGTTATGGTGTTAGCACTAGTAGAAAAGGGGGCATCAGTCCCAGTTCGTAAGGGCCTTTAGTCTCGGTTCTTGAACCAGGACTAAAGGGTCGTTACTAATGCCTTCCCCCTTTAGTCCCGGTTCAAACTGGAACCGGGACTAAAGGTCGCGGCCACGTGGAGCTCCACCTTTAGTCCCGGTTGGTAACACCAATCGGGACTAAAGGAAATTTTATGATTTTTCTTTTTTGAAAAAAAAATTGAATTTTTTTTATTTTCAAATTTCTGAATTATTTTAACCTCTAATCTCTAATCACCACCCCTCATCACTGCTCAATTTATCCTCTAATCGCTAATCACCCCTCATCATTCCTAATCATCTAACTTCCCGAACGGTCACCCATCCTCCCACTCCCCCAGCCTGAGCACGCTTAACTTTCGGGTTCTAATCTCCCTCGTTTCCAAGTCTGCACTTGTTGTTTTCCTGACAATATTAAGATGTCAATCCTATTAACCCTCAGGAATTTTGCGTGAGCATGAAGTGACACATTTCACTGTTTGAGTTTGAAACTATTGTTTTAAAAAACAATAATTATTTTGTAACACTAATATTTCTTGAATAATTAGTTTGACCATTGTTTGACCACAGTTTGACCAAA
This sequence comes from Triticum dicoccoides, assembly GCF_002162155.2. Classification (NCBI taxonomy): domain Eukaryota; kingdom Viridiplantae; phylum Streptophyta; class Magnoliopsida; order Poales; family Poaceae; genus Triticum; species Triticum dicoccoides. The sequence goes on from NC_041381.1 coordinate 692,314,272, forward strand.
TTTGACTAAAATTCAAAATAACTGAAATAATTATTTAGTAACACTAATATTCTAGAATAATTAGTTATACCATTGTTTGACCACAGTTTGACCACGCAGTTTGAAATTTTTTCGATTTTTTCCACTCTAGATCTTAAAAGCCCCGTAACTTTTTTTCTGTTAGGTTTTTGAGGATTTTAAAAATGTTTAACGGGGTTCCCCCTGATTAAATTTGGATGTAACTTTTCGAGTAGATGATTTTTCATATAAAAAACTTTTTCATCCGAGTTAGTACGCAAAAGTTATGCCCATTTTACTAAATTCTAGAGAGATTTTGCAAATAAAGTCGAAATTCACATTTGCAAATTTTCCCAACAACTAGACCACATATCACATGGGAAACTTATTTTCTTTTATTTTTTTGACATTTTCATCATTTTTTTTAT
>NC_041381.1:692314860-692343887 GCF_002162155.2 Triticum dicoccoides
TTCATGGCACGAACCGGGACTAAAGGTCTAACCCTTTAGTCCCGGTTGGTGCCACGAAACGGTACTAATGGGCATCGCACCCTTTAGTCCCGGTTCGTGGCATCAACCGGGACTAAAAGGTCCAGACGAACCGGGACAAATGGCCCACGTGGCCCGGCCGGCCCCCTGGGCTCACGAACCGGGACTAATGCCCCCATTAGTCCCGGTTCTGGATTGAACCGGGACTAATGGGCTAACCCGGCCTGGACCAAAGCCCTCTTTTCTACTAGTGTAGAGCCAATGACCAAAGTTACTTTAATTGAATCAAAAATATGTTTTAGAGCAGCTCTAGTAATATTGGACCATGCCTTTACCCTCATCGGGGGTTATTATAAGACTATAAAGGATTCTACCCAAGTGACGTAGAAAACTTTTGGAAAAAGCACGGGGATTAAGTTGCATGTTTCCATTTCCCGGTGTTCCTCTAGGCAAAGTTGCCATTTCAGTTACAATTGATTCAGTTCAAGAAACGGGGAAAATGCTACATGAATGATATAAAACATACACCTGATGCGTGTAATTCACAAGAAGTGCTATGTAATACAAAAAATTAATCTTATCAATTCTATTGAATAAAAACTGCACTTTCCAGTGTTGTTGCATCGTTGATCCATCTAATTAAACTTATCTACTAGAACCCAGCATGCTAGGTTCTACCAGATTATATACATGAAACAGTTGTGAGATGCTTAGAAACATTATGTATTAGCGTCCTGTTTTTTAGATAACAAAACTTATTGCACAGAAATAAAACACAAAGGAAAAAATGACGATCAAGTACATAGCCCTGCAAAATCTGTTTGCAGAATCCTAAAAAATGGAACAATTGAAGCAGCACAAAGTAATCTACAAGAAGATATGGAAACACGTAACGACCATACTCTGCATTTACATTTTACTCTGAACTTCAAGTTTTCTCATGCGGTGGGTGCCAGGATGTCAGCGTAGGAGACCAAAACAAAGATGGTGGCTGCTCCCCAGGATGAATTCTTAGGTTCAATTAGTACGAGGACTCGGCACATGGTAAACAAAACAGATGCGTGTGGTGTAGCAATGTTGGGGCAATCCGCACCTAAAAAATGGGCGGAGACTGAGAGCACACTGGGCGGAGATGTATGGTCGGAGTCCCCAGTCCCCGCCGAGCCAGCTGCGTCGATGGCGCGATCCAACCAAGAAGCTGCCGCGCCGGGCAGGGGAAGGCTGATGCCATGGCACAGATGGCCGCGGCCGCCGACACCGATAGGAGCAGAGTACGGCCCACCCCACGGGACCCGCTGCAGAGGATGCCGACGGGAACTGCAACCTCGTCGACATCACCTCCAGCTCGAACGGAATCCCCTGCGGCGCTCGAGGTCGGGAGGGAGACGGAAGATCAGGAGTGAGGAACGAGTAGGAGGAGGACTGGAGGAGGCGGTGGCGGCTGGAGGGCCCGGCGGCTGCTGACGGTGGTGGAACGAGGAGAGAGAGGCGGCGGGGGAGATCTGTGGGGGATACGTAGACTTTTCCCTTTTTTAGACGACTTTTCCCTTTTTCTTAGTACGGATACGGAGTACTTATCTTCCTTTTTGTCCGTCGTTTCAGCAGATAAAGACGCGTTTTAAGCATAAAAAAACAACAACCACCAGACGTATACCGTCTTAGCGAGGAGTTACGGGGCTAATTGGAGGTGGAACTGAACTCATTGTACCAATAACAACCGAGAGTTGTCAATCCTTGGTCGTTACTGACCTAATCTCTAGTAGTGGTTGTTGCTTGTGAGGTGGAGGTGGAGGTTGGGGAGGGGTGGTCGTTGTTGACACCCTGGCTCCCTGTGCTCCTGTTCCTTCTCCTTCTCCTTCTCTTTTGCACTGGTCGCCTCAAGCTTGAGCAGCAGTTCTTCGAGCCTTGTCAGCTGATTCTTGATCCCGGTGACCTCGATGTGAATCCCCTCCACACTTCAGAGTGGATGGCTTCCACTCTCTCATCCAGCTGGTTGACGTCCAGCTTGAGGGACGCAACCTCTGCCGCATCGGCCTTGTCTTCCCCCTTAGACTTCACCATCTGGATCTGAGATGTGGCTCCGGAATTTTACTCCAAGGACCAGCCTTGTAACCCTCGCTCAATCGCAAATCCCTTCCGCCCGGAGCTCCGCGCCGCCGCTCGTGCACCAACTGGTCTGGGTCATGGGATTTTACCACCGGGAGAGATGTCTCACCGGCAACCGCACCTCGACTGACATTTTGCACTCGAACTGTCTACCGCCGCCACCGCGCCGCCAAGGACCGTCTGCTACTGATACCAATTGTCAGATCCCGGAGGAGATCGATAAAACTAGCTACCAAATCGAGAGGAACAAGCAGTAGATGAACTCCCGATGTGGAGACCCCTTTTATGAATACGAGACCAAGATGAAGTCGAGATGTCGAGGTCTGAGAAACGGGGCGACCCTCCTGACCTAGTGGATCGCTCAAGGCCAGCTCCACTGGCCCAAAAAAAAGTTCAAGGCCGACCCAGGTGGCCCATTGGCCTTGAAAGTTTGGGTCGGGTCAGTAGCCCATCGGGCCAACCTGGCCATTCCCATCGTGATACACGCTACACGACATTATGCCACAGTCCACAGTAATTTGTAATCCCAGAAACCATATAAAACTTGAACCATTTTTGTCGGGCACTGTGGCGGACCGTACTACTTACACCTAGTGTTTATTGAGAACAAGAAACTGATGATGCTACCTTTCTGCCCTCGTTTCGGCCCAACGTAGTAGGTCTGCCTCTAGTGTGGATTACCTGAGTATGCATTTAATGACAATTTTTCTAGATATATAGGAAATTACCCGTGCAGTGCAACAGGGATAGACGGTTAAAATGTTGTCATAGCGGCTAAACTGACATATTGTGGAAGAAACCACTGCCATAGGACTCTCTCTCTCTCTCTCTCTCTCTCTCTCTCTCTCTCTCTCTCTCTCTATTCCTCCCGTGAAAATATTTCTCCCCCATGAAAATCTCTCGCTTTTCTAGTTATGGACAATGGCAGCCATTACACTGAGTTGTTGACATGCAGATCGCACAAGCTAGAGATGGATGTCAGTAAAGAAAATGCTACAGATGGATGCATAGTTGTATACACGAATACAAGAACTAAGTAGTGCACGTTGAAGATAAACTAGTTATCATTCAAATGACATGTCAGTAAAAAATTGCTACTCCAAGAACATAAAAAAGAAGAATTAATTCGCAATCTGAGAAAGATACATATGCACACGTAATAACCGGTTGAGGGCCAAAAGTTATGATTTGAACTACGGGAGGTGCTCCACGAAGAAAATGTTGGGCGTTAATGGTCCAACAGCCCACAACGGCAAGGAGAAAGACATTGTTTTACGATGACCAAGCAACAACAGCCCACAACAGCCCACCTCTCCGATTACTTCACTCATTCTCAATATGGTTTTACGATGACCAAGTATACTTTTTGGCAAAAAAAAAAGAGAAAGACATTGCTGATGAGGTAATCGGAGAGGTAAGGAGAACATCTCAAAAATCTTCAAACTGTAGGCATGAAAGGAGAGGGAGAGGCATAAAATATGAGATTCTCACGCTGAAGTGAAGGTATCACTCCGCTGCGGGGTGAGACGGGAGAGAGAGGTAGAGGGAAGGAGCCTGCGAGGTAAAAAAATTAGAATCAAATATGGTTGGAGGCAGACGGGATTGAACAATGAGTCACGATTTTTTGGGGGTAGATTTTTTGATCGGTGACCTGCATGAATTGATTGCTTATTGCATTTTTTTTGATCCTCTAATCATTGGCTTTACCTAATAGAACTCGTAATGGACTCCGGCTATTCTGAGGGAAACTTCGGAGGGAACTAGCTAACTCATAATGTACTTGGTGTGAACCAGCTACATAATAGAACTCGTAATGGGCACCAGACTTGCCCTCCAATGGATCCTCGCTAAGGGAATTAGATTGTACTCATTCCAAATACCAGACACTAATGTGCCCAGTTCATATTTTGTATTTGTTTTTGGTTTCGTGGGAAATCAATATCTACGGAGGTCAAAATAAGTTGCTGATTTAACACAATTTTTTTTGGCACAAGAAACACTGAAAGACTCGAGGGAGATCGAGACGAGCAGCCAGGGGGGCACACGGCCAGGTGGCACAACCAAGGGGTAAGCCGAGCCCCCTGCCTATATGAGGCCCCTACTTACCGCCTTGAGCTGATTCCACCACCATAAATCCATATAAATACTGACCTATCCGTCGTTCCTCCAGAATAATTTTATCGCCGCCGCAAGCCACTGTTCCACGAAGAGGTCTTTTTTGGAGCTCCGTCGGAGGGGAACGCCATTGTCGGAGTATTCTTCATCAACGTTGTTGCCTCCATGATGATGTGTGAGTAGTTCTATCAAGACCTATGGGTCCGTAGTACTAGCTAGATGACTCTCTCTCTCTCTCTCTCTCTCTCTCTCTCTCTCTCTCTCTCTCTCTCTCACACACACACACACACACACACACACACACACACATCATTGGGCTTTCTCACATCATTGGGGTCAATTCGATGTAATCGGCGATGTGTTTGTTGGGACATGATGAATTATCACTTTAAGATCAGATTATTCATTGAAATCAGTTGAATCTTTTGAGCTTTTATTTGTTGTCTAATTAAATAGCTTCGCATGCTCTTCAATCTATATATCTTCTTTGGCCAAGTTCGGTGGGTTTTTGTTCAGAGGGAGTGGTACTTTCTAGTGGGTTTAATCTTGTGGTGATCTAGCCCATGTGGTTGGTCTAGCACTCCAGCCGCCGCCTAGGCCTTGCCGGATGCCCGCCTTAGACTACACCAGCGTCCACTCCAGAGTCATCCGCCGCCAGGTATCCTCTGCTCCCGGCGACGTTGTCCATGGCGGACACCACACCCGGCAAGTTTTTGGCCAAATGTCAATGAGATTTTCTTTATGTTATCGTTGTTTACTTTCAAGCAAGCACAATGGTTGCATACTTGATGATGGAGGATGAGTTGTTGTGGCGATGCTTGGTTGGCTAGAAGTGTAGACTTTGTAGGCCTGGAGCAAGATGGCACGATATTTTGCAAAAATGTGCATTCTTGGTTTATGAGCAAAAACAGCTCGTGTCCTACAACTTCACATGATTCATGAGTGCAATGTGAAATCGCTAACCCATCAGTGGTACACCATCTCAAACTGCTTATGAAGTATTGCAGTGCGATCGCATAGATGGAAAGTGGGTGACCACCGGGATCGTCAGACATCGAGATCATAAGTTATCTTCTAGTTGCTCGCATGTTGGTCAATTTATTTATTTATTCGAGAAAAAATTTCGATCTATTCATCAACTATCAAGGTAGTACAAAGAACATGGAAGTAACGATTACATCCAGGTCCACCGACCACCTAGCGATGACTACAAGTATTGGAGCGAGCGGAAGGCGCCCGTCATTGCCCTGCCTCACAGTAGACAGTCGGAAAGTCGTCGTGTTAAGGCCCAATAGGACCAGCGCACTAGAACATCAATCGCCGCCGATGAAGAGAAGCATGGATTAGAAGGATCTAACATGTAGACACACGAACAAAGACTGAATCCAAGTGGATCCACCGAAGACAAACACCGACCGAATCTCGCAAGAACCATCGGAAACACATCTCCACATGCCCTTCGATGGTGCTAAACGCGCCGCCAAAACAGGGGAGGCGGGGAGAACCTTTTTCCATCTTCAGAAAGTCGCCGCCTTCTCGTCTTCCCGAGTAGGACACAAACCATAAACGAACACAAGAAAACACCTAAAAATGGAGCAAGGGCCCTCCCTCGGCAAGGACTGAGATCCACCTCGTCTCCATGGCCTTAAGGCCGCAAAAGGCGAGGTAGATCGGCGGCAGCACCAACGGGAGGCGAGCAAATCCAAGTCTCCCTCACGAGAATCAGAGGCGGAGGGGTACGTTGGTCAATCTATTAGTTCACTCAATGTCATAACTTGGTGTTCATATTATTATATAGCCCGGACGCGCCATCGTGCTATACCAAACAACGGAGTGGTGGGCCATTCATATAATGCATTGTTGGATGAAGTTTAAGGGGCACAATGTCTGGTTGAATAACACTTTGTCGTAGGATCCCTTATTTCGGGCGTAATATTTAGTTTGAAGTATGGATGAGCAACACTTGGCTCAAGGGGCACTAGAATATTTGCGTGTTATTCATGGATTATTTTTGTGCTATTTTTCATGGTTATTTTGAGTGCTTCGGAGATAGACAAATACATAAGCGGACGTATTGGGTGGCCGACTCTTGTATGTTGTGTCATATAAACGTATCCGGACGCTTATGTAGATAATTTAGTGTGTCCGATTAAGATACGATGATTCTTTTTTCTTGTCAAGGCAGCAAACCGATCACAATCCCAATTCACGGATGACAAGACAGAGAGACGGCCGTGGCGGGCCTATATACAACGGAGAGCGACAGACGAAGAAGAAGCGGATCGATCGAGTCGGCGAGAGCGATGGCGGCGCTCCGGCACGCGGCGAGGCGTGCGCTCCAGCAGGGAGGAGCGCAGGTGAGGCCTTCGGTCGTGGCGGAGGGACCTCGGCGGCTCTTGCTAAACGGCGCTTCCCCTGGCCGCCGGCGCATGTCCACCTCCTCCATCAGTGGCAAGGTACTTCTTTTCTCCTACGTACCTTCGATCCCTCTCCCTCCCAGATCCGGCGGGTTTGCCGTCGGAGGCCTCCGACGGTACGGCTGCCCTCTCAAGCAGTAGCAGCGCTGCCGGCGTGGGGACCAGATTAGGGTTGTTGCCGATTCGTCCCCAAAAATCTTTGACAAATCTTGGGACCTGACGACTTGGGCCAAAGAAATTAAATAAAAAATCTTCGATTGCCGGCGATCAGGAGTCACTTGCAGCCATTGATTGATTGCTCTTGAGATCCGGCGATCGATTGCCGGCGGTGATTAAGACCTCAACCTTGTGTGAGAAGTTAAGAATGATGATAGCATTTTGCAAGTTATAAGGCCATGTATAAACATATGTTGATTAGTTCTGAGGACAAGGATATATAAATCGATATTGTAATGTCAAATTTTCTTTCAGCAAACCACTAATATATGACAGACACAATTCTGTGAAGGAAACTATGCTAATTAATATTAATTTAATCATGTTGTGTATTTTGTGGCCAGCCAACATCTAGTGCCGAGCTGGAATTGCTGGAAATGCGATTCAAGAAGACGAAGGAAGAGTTGTTTGATTTGCTCGTAGCAGTGAAAAGGGCAGAACTTTACCCACAGTTGTCCTGGGAAGACATCCAAACTCATCGGCTCATCACTCACCTTGCTGCTCAAGTGGAGCCTAGGCCTCACGACCCCAATTGGTATAAATCTGAAACCTATCATATATAACTATGCTCTGTTTTCGCCTTTTCTTCGTCTGAGAGCCTTTTCTGCTCTTGTCACCCCGCAGGCGCATGTTTCGACGAACAAGAAGACTCAACGATTTTAACACTATAACTGTTCCTCTGGGATATTTTGGTCTGTTCGCCTACTGCGTGGCAACTAACATGAGAGAAGATGGCGCTACAAGCAAGAATAGTGAAGCCAATTTCGTCTCCGAGCCAGAGAACGATATGAACTAGCTTTATATCACAAGTCTAGATAGTCTATGATATGAACTACCCCCTCAGTTCCTAAATAAGTGTCGTTTCAAATATGAACTAGCTTTGTATTACAAGTCTAGAAAGTCTCCTGAGCGTATGTAATTAATTAGTAATATGACATCTAGTTGTAGTTGTAGGATTTGCTGGATGCTGGCAACGGTAATGGTTTTTTAATCAGCCTGAAGTTGGAGTGGTTGTGCAAGTCCTTTTAAATTAACTATTATGTGACGAAAGAGAAACAGAAAATCAAGCGATATCTTTATGTTTATTTCTTGTGAGCAGAAAACTTCAGGATGGTCCCTCTTGAGTCTATATTATCATGCATGTTTATATGGAAACATGTGAGCTTTGTTCAGATGTTGAAACATTCTAAAATTTGATTTTCTCTGCTTGTTGTATCATCCTATATCCCTTATGGTATCTTAGTTATGACCTGGAATAAAACTTTTCCATCACACGAACATATGAACTCCAAAATTTATCTTATGTGTAACTGGCTATCCATCAAGTATCATCGAATTCCAGCAGCAGCTCAACCATGCCAGGCAGGCAATTGCGGTGACTCCATCTTCGTGTGAGAACTCTGGTGCCTTCCATAGCCAGATGAACATATTTTGCGAGCAGGTATCCTTTACGCACTTCTCTGGAGTGATGTTGCTTGGGATGAAACATCACAACCACACATAACTTTCAACAAAGATATAACTTCCAAAATGAAACCCAGCTGAAATAAAGAATTCTGCCATCTTTTGGGCAATAGGAGTCTTTCAAAACCCTTGACTTACCAGGTTCAACAAACACAGGAACCACAAGAACATACTCCCTATGGGACGGAGGGAGTATATAGGTTTTAGGGGAAAAAAAACTAAAACAAAACACCACCACTACGCATGTATATTTCCTTCAGAAGTGCATCAAGATAGCTATGAAGTAGAGGGTGTTAGCTTCACTTCATATTTTGTCGACGCTGGAGTGCTCCACACACCCCAAAGCTACATAATTTGAACTCATATCGAAAGTACAGACTTCACATACAACATCACTGCTTCCTTTTCTGAAAATACATAAATGGTAACAACAACAACTTCAGTCCCAAACAACTTGGGGTAGTCTAGAGTTGAAACCCATATGAAATCGAAACGTCATGGTTCCGCCACGTGGATATCTAAATAGATAAATGGTAAGCTAAAGGGTAAAATCACATGAACATAGCTCTAAGCATAAGTTACTTACACCGTCAAAGATGACCGGGATTTGAACAATTGCTAACAAAAGTACAGATTTCGCATACAGCACCACTGCTTCCTTTATATTGGACAAAAAGGGTAATGGTACCCAGAACAGCTAGAGGACTAAACTAAAGGGACAATTACGCAAACTAGGGACACCCCTTGAACTAGAACATGCAACAATGATAGTAGTACAGTTGAAACTGGAAATGACTCATGCGCAATGCCCTTTCAGAAAATTGATTCACAACCAATTGGAGACAATAGAACATGAAACACCTCCGGCCATCCAATATATTTACAGTCATTTTGCTGTAGTGATGTTGTCGGTCCAGAATTAAGTTTCGAGTGTACTCGCTCGATACAGCGGGAACGGCATCAAGTCAGTTTCTCAAGTTCTTAACAATGCATGTATGCATTAAGCAATCGGCAGAACTTGGTGAACTTGCATTTTTTTTACTGAAGTACAAATTGGAGCATATTTCAAATTTGAGTCACACAGTACAACAAGTAGAAATATTTTGGCAAAGATAAAGCAGGATGTCCCAGTAAACCTACAAAGGAAAGAAAATGTTGAATGATAGTATTATACAAGCAAAGTAACAATTTATAAAAGGAACATTAAGCAAATTTGTACCTTCACATGGTTCTCTCTCTCCCCACTAAGTTGTGCAGGACTTCACATGTGCAGGTGGTGACTGGTGACACTGAAAAAATGTTGGGATAACACAAACTAGTTCTAGCTCCCACCAACTGATTACACAACAGATATATGTGACTGGAACACAAATACCTTGACAATGAATTAGATTGCAGAGCAGAGAACATACAGAGAAGCAGTGAAATAAAAATCCAAACCTAGAGAACGGAACTATGTAACTCATATAACAGATATATGTTTTCTAAAAAATCAGATATTGTTCCAACAGCAGTGAGCATGACAGACCATATGGTGTGCACCAGAACCTAGCTTAACTCAATTGTGATGCGGAGAAAAAATTGATGAAGTTCTAAAGGAGTGCAGCTTCATAGTAGTAAATAATGTAGCCAGTACCAGATTCAGCCAAGGACCTGGTAGGCTGCTAAGTCCATCTCCCAGTCAAGTTGCAGAGTTTAAAACACAGACGCATATGTTACACATGAGCACAGTCCCAGTAGCCTCTATTCTCAAAGCATAAGCAAAAATATGCAGCAATGGGATATGCTCAACATCTTCAGCGGTCTGAGACTGTCTATCTAACAATGATCAACATTGTAGCATCATTTATTTATAGTATGACAATAGCAATACAATAGCATTACAGACAGCCAAAACAGAGTAGAACCGGGTCCAGGACTGTATTACAGCCATCTCCATTTCCCCAATTTCCCAGTGGTTGGTTTACGATCCAGAGTGCAGTTTTCATTAAAATCACAATCTAACTGATATAGTATCATATAAAAGGATTCAACAAGTTAGCAAAACAACAACAAAGTGTGGCAGCAAAACAACGTAGAGTAGTGAGCGAGACAAGACCCACAGAACCAACCGGAACAATAGCAACATGATAGCATTAGAACCGGATTCGGGACTGCATTACAGCCATTCCCATTTCCCCAATCTCACACCGGTCGGTTCAGGGCCTATAGAGTACAGCTTACCATGATCGCAATCTTGGTCCAGACTACCAAGATTCCACAAGCTAGCAAGGCCAGAACAAAAGAGAGGCGGTAAGAAATAACATAAGAGTGAACACTGCTGCTTATTATTATTATCATGGCGAGTTGAGGATTTCATCAGAGTACAACAAACTCACGCAATAAAGATTTGCAGCCAACGACAGTTTTAACCAAGCATACACGATTAAGGCACAAGGATCCGCAGATGCTGCGGGCAAACAGGGTACAAACGCATGGCAATGGTCGTGGCGCCGGCGTCCCATCCCGGTGGCGGGGACGGGATCCGGCGGCGCCTCTCCTGCTACTTCTTGCCGTCCTTGCCCTTGGCGTCGGTGGAGGTGCTGCTCCCGGAGGCCTGCGCCGCCTTCTTGGCGTTCTTCTCCTCCAGCGCCTTCTTGTCCCTGAAGAAGATCGGCGTCAGGTGAGGCCAAGATTGGATCGATTCGACCGGCGGGGGCGCGGCGGATTGGATCCGATCGGGAAAAAAGGAAAGATAAGGAAACGAACCTCTCGCGGCGCTGCTCCGGGGTGAGGCCGTCGCCGCCGTTCTTGGAGTTGGGCTTCCGCGCCGCGGCGCGCTCGCGGTCGCGCTCCCTCTGGCTGCCCCGTGCCCGCCCGCAGAGGAAGAAAGTCAAGGAGGAAACAGATCGAGCATGACGAACAAGGAATATAGCAATAGCAAACACTAATTCACAGATCCAAATTGTGATGGAAGATGGGGAGGATATGAGTCATCTTCTTGCTTGATTCCCTTCCGCCGGCGGCGACTCTCTTCTACCTCTCCTCTGTCTCTCCCTTTCTTCCTGCTTTTGATTCCTTCCCTTCACGCGGATTGGGTTGTAGACCACCGCGGGAGAGAGGCAGGCAGTCCAGGAGCAAGCGGTAGTAGCTGGGCCTGGGCCTGGGCAACACACGCGGCCCAGCAGGCAGGAGCATGGGCCCGGGAGGAGGCTGAAGTATTTTTACACGAAATCACTAGTTTTGGCAACGTTGGTATCCTATTGGTTCGCGGGCTGCCTGCTTCCCTCTTCTTTGCATCCGCACCCTCCTCATCCGATGTCGCCGATGTACCTCTCCGACCGCCACCCAGGCATCGTAGGATATCCACAGCCCCCAGCAACGCGCCTACCTGCCTTGGGTACGTCGTTGTCCACCCAGGATCCCTCCGCAGCCAGGTACCTTCCCTCCCTCGGCCGACGACGTCCATGGCAAACACCAGACCCGACAGGTGTCGGTCAAATGCCATTCAACTCTTTTGTTGGACTTCTCATTGTGTTTCCAAAGTAATTTGGCGGCGTACTCGGTGATGGAGGGTGAGTTTCTATGCTATGTGTGGTTGGTCACATTTTCAGACTTGTAGGCAGGAACTCAAGGGGCTCGCTCTTTTGGCAACGTGTGCATGCTTCGTTTCATGAACAAAAAAAATTCGCACCCTGCAACATGCACGTCATTCATGAACGCAATGTGAAGTCTATATCGCGTCGATGGTACACCATCTACAACTCCTCATGAAGTTTTACCTGCGATTCACTGAGTAGACACAATGTGCCCATGGGGCTCGTCAACCATGGAGATCGTAATTTTTCCTTCATGTTGCTCTATATGTTGGTTAATTCATTCATTCACTCAATGTTGCTCTATACATTGTATAGCCTGCTCACGCTGCAGTGGTGTGATGTACTACAGGACCAAGGGCGGACCATTCACGCACATACAGTGTTGGATGAAGCTCAAGTGGCAGTATGTGTGGGACGACATGTGACAGCCCTGACTCCATTGTCGTTGAATTTGGAATCGAGGAATTTGAAAAACTTGTTGAACATCCAATTATCTCAGATGTAATATTTATATTTGAACGATTTTTGCATGTTATTTATGGATGAATTGTGTTATTTTTTATAATTGTCGGATCAGTGTGGCTATCAAATCAGGCTTAAAAGATTTCCTCTTATTTTCCTCCCCAAACTCTCCCCTCCGGGCTTCACTGGCGAGCCCGTGGATTCACCTTCCCTCTGCATGTCGCTTTGGCGAACGGTGGCGGGGTGGGGAATCGCGGTGACTTTGCTCCGGTTAGTAGTTTAGGTTAGGGTTTTTTAGTCCTCACAAATCCGGCATTTCGGGTGGATGGTAGCGCTTCTTCTTCGAGTTTGTCTTTCGGGCTACGATCCTCCTTGAGTTCGTCTGTCTGGACGTAGTCCACGGAGCTCTGACATAGATTCCTGACGTCTCCTTAGGAGAGTGAGGTTAGGGTTTCTCGTCGTGTAGCGAGATTTGGTGTCAGGTGCTTCAGATCTATGCAAGTCTCCAGGGCGCTAGTCCTTAGGGGCACATTTACGAAGACTTCTCGGCTCATTCTGGCGGCAGTAGTGGTTGTTCGGTGATCTTGGAATCTCAATGTAAATTTTGTTATGTTTGAGATGCTTTGTACTCCCTTCGATCCATACTACTTGTTTTAGATTTGTCTAGATATGGATGTATCTAACATGTCTAGGTACATCTGTATCTAGACAAATCTAAGACCGGAGTATCATATTATAATAGATTTGTTCCTTTTCGAAGAAAAAAAAGCATGGCTTCCAATCGAAGGATCTTGTTGGTCTCGAGATTTTATGGGTTTCACTCTAGCCTACCCTAAGTTGTTTGAGACTAAAGACTTTGTTGTTGTTGTTGTTGTTGTTGTTGTTGTTGTTGTTGTTGTTGTTCCAATCGAAGGATCTTCTTTTAGAAGAAAAGAAAATACACACACACACACACACACAAAATAACCGAACTAATAAATAAAAATATAAGCAAAACAGAGAGAAAGAAAATGGGAAGGGGAAGGCTTGGTCACACCTGGTAATGGCTTCGGCCCGTTAAGGAATCGACTCACCAAATATGTAGTCAATATATTTAACACAACCCAAACACAAAGAACAAACGAAAAAAAATGAATGCGGCTAGGTCTCATTCAACTGAGACTAAACCAAATATTGACATAACATGTATGATAAAAGACAAATAACTGATTTTTTTACACAGGGCTCAATACAAAGATCTGACGAATATAATATCGACTATGACATAACCAAATCTCTGTCGACTGGGATTTGGCAAGACTGAAAAAGAATAACAGAATGAGTCGTAAAGCAAGATCATTGACACACAACACAGACTGACACAAAATAAAAAAATTCAGATACACACAACTGAATTAATAAAATAGCAAAGACGTTTTATATACTTCCTTCGTAGTGAGAAATTCACTTTGGCTCATAGGTGTAGATGCACTCATTGTCTAAATACACACTTTAAAAAGTTAAAAAAATCGAGAAAAATCCCGCGTGTATATCCGGATATTATATGTTTGTGTACAAAGTTTCGGTGAAAAAGGGATTTTGTTTTGTGGCTTGTGTAAAAAGGACATTTTTTTATGCTTGATTATAACTATTCAGTAGACATTTTTTTAATTTTTTTATACATGCCACAGAAAATGTTCTTACTTTGTGAAATTTTGTTCGCAAACATAGAATGTCCGGATGTACACAAGAAATTATTATTCGGAGTTTTTTAACATGTTGAAATGTGTTTTTTATATATATTTCATAATAGGTGTATCTACACCTGTGAGCCTGTGAGCCAAAACACCACTCTTGTTGAACTACAAGAGCGTTTAGATCACTCCTCCTAGAGGCAGTGTACTTATTAAGAAAAAGTATCCAGGTTAAAATCCACCGTGCGGGAGAGATGAAAAAACAAGGATGCATGCATGCATGGCTGCATTGGTATCCGTCCACTAGCCTCACCCATCTCTCTTCTCGCTCAACCAGCGATCGAGCGAGCGAGGCCCCAAATTCAGGATCCGTACATGGAGCAGCTCCGGCAGGTGGGCGAGGCCCTCGGCGGCATCGCCGCGCTCATGGCGTTCCACCACGAGCTCCGCGTCAACCCGCGCCAGTGCCGCCTCCTCGCCGACGCCTGCGAGCTGGCCTTCGACGCCGTCGCCGCCGAGGTGCGCGCCTGCCTCCGCTTCGACGACCGCCTCGCCGGCCGGTGGAAGCCGCTCGAGTCCCCGCTGCGCGAGCTCTGCCGCGCCGTCCGCGACGCCGAGCACTACATCCGCCTCTGCTTCGGGGACCTGCACGCCGGCGGCGGCAGCTGGTGGGCGCGCGCGGCCGCGCTCACGCACGGCGTCGAGTCCGTCGAGCTGCACCTCCACGGCCTCCTCTGGTGCGTTGCCGTCGTGCTCGAGGCGGTCGAGGTCGTTGCCGAGGCCACCGCGGCGCTCAACCCCGATGAGCTGGCGCGGCGGCGCGTGCTCTTCGCCCGGGACTACGACAAGGACCTCCTCGATCCGGCGCTGTTCCGGCGGAGCAGGGTGGGCAGGGCGTACCTGGCCACGCAGGAGCTCGCCGCCCGGATGGACACGGCGTGGGCGGAGGACAGGTGGCTCCTCTCGCAGCTGCTCGACGAGATGAGATCCAGGCCGTTGTCGCGGCAGGAGCACCGGATCGTCGACCTCCTGGCCGCGCCGCGCGGGGAGCCGCACCCGGCGTCCGCGCTCCTCCTCGGCGACTTCCACATGCGGCGGCGCCTCGGGGGCAGCCTGAAGGAGGTGCAGTGGATGGGGGAGGCCTTCGCCGTGAAGCACTACGTCGGGGTGGACGCCGACGACGCCGCGGTCGGCGCCGAGGCGGCACTGCTCACGTCGGTGGCGCACCCGAACGTGGCGCACTGCCGGTACCGCTTCCGCGACGAGGAGAAGCGGGAGGCGTACCTCGTCATGGACCAGATCATGAGCAAGGACCTCGGGAGCTTCTTCAAGGAGGCGAGCAGCAGTGCCAAGCGGCCGCGCGCGCAGCTCCCGCTCGTCGTCGTCGTCGACGCCATGCTGCAGATCGCGCGCGGCATGGAGCACCTCCACTCCAAGAAGATCTACCACGGCGAGCTCAACCCGTCCAACGTGCTCGTCAAGACGCGTGGCGGCGCCCCCGACGCGTACCTGGTCGTCAAGGTCGCCGGGTTCGCCGGCGACCCCGCCGCAGCCGCCGTGGTCAGCCCCGGCCGGAAGGCGTCGCACGCCGCCGCCGCCGGCGCAAACGCAAACGCCAATGCCAGTGGGCAAAATGGCAGCGTCAACCCCTGCATCTGGTACGCGCCGGAGGTGCTGGAGAACGACGAGCCCGGGCAGGCGGCGGCGAGGCGTACGGAGAAGGCGGACGTGTACAGCTTCGGCATGATCAGCTTCGAGCTGCTGACCGGCAAGATCCCGTTCGAGGACAACCACCTGCAGGGCGACAACATGAGCAAGAACATCCGCGCCGGCGAGAGGCCGCTGTTCCCGTTCCAGGCGCCCAAGTACCTCACCGGCCTCACCAGGCGCTGCTGGCACGGCGACCCGGCGCAGCGGCCGGCCTTCAGCACCATCTGCCGCGTCCTCCGCTACGTCAAGCGGTTCCTCGTCATGAACCCGGAGCAGCACGGCGGCCAGGCGGACGCGTCGACGTCGACGCCAGCGCCGCCGCCGACGCCGACACCGGCGGTGGACTACCTGGACATCGAGGCGCTGCTGCAGAAGAAGCTCCCGGCGTGGCAGCGGCGGCAGGGGGACGCGGCGGCGCCGCGCGTGGCCGACGTGCCGTTCGAGATGTACGCGTACAGGGTGTTGGAGAGGGAGAGGGGCAAGGCGGCGGTCCTGCACATCGGCAGGGGCTCCGACTCCGGCAGCGAGGCCAACTCGCTGTGCGGCGACGAGGGCGTGCACAGCAGCGCGACGGTGCCGGACGTCGTAGTCGAGACGGTCCCGACGTCGAGCCCGCGCGCCAAGACGTGGGCACGGTCGCCGTCCTCCAAGAGCAGCGGCAGCGGCAGCAGCAGGTTGGCGCCGTCGGTGTCCTCGCCGCGCAAGCCGGCCGGCAGGGTCGCCGCGGCCAAAGCAGGCAAGTGTCTGTAGCTGCGTTCCTCCTTGGAGCTCGCCGTTGAGCATGATGATAACGGCGTGCGTGCGTCTCTATGCAGGGTCGCCGCAGAAGTCGAGGTCGATAGGGGTGGTCCGGCAAGCGGCGCCGCCGCAGCAGGTCGGAGCCCTACGACGGACGCCGAGGATAATGTCCGACGGGCAGCTGCAGGCCGCCGTGATCCCACAATCCCGGCGGCGCGTGGCCGGGGGTCACGCTTCAGACTCCGAGCTAGGCTAGAAACGAAAATGCAAGCTTGTATTTTCTGATGATACTGCTCAGTAGGGAGCGAAGATGCAACTTAGCCAGAAGTAGAATTTTCATAAATAAATTTAGTTATGTGGAATATCAGTACTAATCCCTCCGCCCCATAATATAAGAGTCGCATCCCATAACTAATCCCTCCGTCCCATAATATAAGAGCGTAACTACTCCTCCATCCCATAATACAAGACCGTTTTCACACTAGTGGGACGGAGAGAATACTGATTAACTCAGTGGCTGCATGTAAACAAATGGGTCTTATGTCACCAATTGCAAAGAAATAGACTAGGAAATGCAAATGCATGTTCAGATATAGCAGTATTGATGTCAAGAGTTTTCTTCAGACACATATCAATACATCAGCACTCAGCAGCAACACTCAGCAAATGAGATATGCCAGTCACAAAAAAGATACTACTAGATGTGATGCGACAAAGAGTGTGAGAAAAGAAGAGAATCATGAAAATCAACTATTAGCAGCACACAGCATGCAGCTTATGTTTCAATCAATCTCAATACAAGGTTCCTCACTGAATAAGACTTCATGAGTCAGGCAAATGCTTTTAAATGCTTTACAGCCAACTTATTACTTTCCGAAGCGAGAGCAATTAGGGTTCCGGAGCCAGTAGTAGGATATATCGACAAGGGCTGAGAGGGCCTTATGCTGAATGGAGCCTCGGGTCCTATATTGTCCTTCTACTCGCCCTGCCTAACAACAAAAAAAGGGAACTCCAACACCTACAAAAATAGAAGTTGATAACACGGACAGCGCTAGGTCCGATTCTTCAGTCTATCCTCATCTCTACTCCTAGAACATCCTTCACGGCCTCGTACGTCACAAACGCGATGGCGATGGAAGGCACCACCTGAAGAGCCATAATACAGGGGGAGCAGTAGATTAGATAAGAACAATATCAAGATATATCCAGCAAGCTTACAGACGTTTGTGTTTTCCATGAGAAACATTACCTTGACCGAGTTGGGCACAAGACCCTTGTACAGAGCACCAAATCCTTCGTGGCGAACAGTTTTCCTGAATGCATCAATCATACCATTGTACTGGAGTGCCTCTTTGCCTTCTCCAGTAACAATAGAAGCAGCGTGACTCCAGCCGACCATCTGCATCCTTCTCCTCACAACATCAAGAGGGTATGCCACAGTCTGGCCTATGGTTCCAGCCACAGCTCCGCATCCAAGCCTTGTTACTACGTGCAGCTCATTGTCCTTTGCAAGATCGAATGCATTTGACCGGAGGAGCCAGTCCTTCAGAGACTCGTACACAGCAAAGTTAAGGCCAACATAAGGGACCTGCAAGAAGAAGAAAACAAAGCATTGAGTGGTAAGCGCCCATCAGCAAGACACATCACACAAATAGATAACAGTACTAGGTAAGAGGAACCTACAACTCCAATCACTGATGGAAGCCAGCCTCTATATAAAGCACGGAAGCCTTCTTCACGGTACACAGTGCCCAATGCATGAAACATACCACGGTACTGGTAGGGAGACTTCTCTGTCTGCACAAGTGATATTATTCTCCATTAAAATAGCATATGGAATGAAATTTAAGCATGTAATAACTTGTATTCAACTATTGACGTTCACAGTATCATGATGACAGAAAGCAATGAAATCTAGACGGTACCTGAACAGTAATCCTACCCCTAACCATATCCATGGGATAAGTAGCAGACATGGCTATGATACCAGCTGTGGCTCCAGCTCCAAGGCGCAAGATTGGACTAAGCTGAGCATTCTCTGTTCACAATAATTAACATGTGACCAAGTGTTAAATCCACAGGACTTCCAGCAATTTATATCAATATGTATGACAACAATTCCTAAAAATGTATGAAAAGACAGTCAAACATGAATTCTTTAAGTAGTTGACTTGAGCAAAATCAGTCTGATATGTATGACAGATCTCAAACTATATGTAACCACTAACAGAGGGGTATTCAACCCGGGGACTTTTTTGTTCCACATTATCCTATCGATTATAAATTAATAAAAATACAATTTCAGGTTCAATTTGGTGAGCAGCAACCTTTATAATGCTTAGGCCTCAAGCAGTGACCAAAGTTGGATTAAAGCAACATGTGATTAAGGCATAAATGCCATATAGGTCAAGAAACGCATGTTATGATAAAATAAACACTACTAGGACAAACAATTCATGCAGAAATGATACTTCCATTTCCTGCATCTAATTATTTTTAAGCAACAAAGACAATATAGTGGTTCGACCCAGATTCAATGAATTGCCTGTAAGATTAGATTAAACAATAAGAACCTAAACAATTTCACGACTCCTAGTTCATGATAGACTGGCCGTCAGTGCCATGAGGTGGAGAATCGGAGCACACCAATTAAATTTCTCTTTTAATTATTTCCATCAAATGGCAAAGCAAATACAGCAGCCATTGTAGACATGACTAAACACTAGAATAATGTGCGGTATAACATGAGGCATGTTTTCACTTCTAAAGAAACGAAGATGTCAAATAAAGGAAAAGGGAAAATGGCATACCATCCCCAGTCTGTTGCCGGTAAAGATACAAAATACCCCTGTAAAAATGGTACAGAAGGAAATAACATATCAAATAGAGCTTACATGAAAACAAGAACATGTCAATACATGGTAATAAAGAAATGCTCCTAACCAATTTCAGGTCAAAACTGTCTCATCGTGCAACAGAGATAAGTTCTGCAAATTGCAAACTACAAATAACTAGGTGGTGGAACGCAAGTGGTTATGTAAGGCAAGAGTAATTGCAACCAAGAACCCACCTTGATGCTTGCTCATAGCTGAAGAATTTCACAGCAGAATTTGGGACAATCCTGGCACAGTTAGTTCCATTGCCCTTAAACAGTCCACGAAGACCTTCGGTTCTCCATATATACTTAAGCCCTTGAACGGTACCATTGTACTTGATACTGTGAGGATTTTGAACCTGCAAGGAAGATAATATAAGAAAAGGTCCAATATAGCGAATTTAACGAAACATTGACTTTTCAATTTTAGTAACAGAAGTACTGGGATCCAGTAACAAGTGTGACCCGACTACTATTAGCATTATTTCCTCATGATGATTCAGAACTGAAAATGTGAGCAATTAGTGTGCACTGAAAGAGGTTTGCTTTGAGTGGCCACCACAAATTAGACATGGTTCTATGATTGCAACAAATGTTAATAACTAGCCATAAGACAAAACATGGTTTTAATTATAATAGACAGAACAACCTGGGCAACATTGATATGGTGGATATGTATATTGCATCACATCAATGTTGGCTGATATCAATAATAGAAGAAACCTTTGAAATAATCAAAAAATATAATATTGCTATTAATTTAGTCATGCTGGTCTTTATAAAAAAAATCGTCATGCTGATGTCTTACTACATGGTAAACAGAACAACCTGGGCAAAGAAAAAAACATCAATTCATCATTCAATCAGCATGAACAATAACATGCCATAAGATAAAAGCAAAATGATGATATACACCTGAAGCAGGATCTTCAATCGCTCAAGCGGAGCAACAGCAGTCCTCGATCTGTGCAAAACAACAAAATAAACAAAACTCGTAAGCATACACACCTACCATATCAATGATATGCAGTAATCAGTAAGTATTTTTTTAAAGATCAAATGATTGTGCATAACATAATCACTTAAATATCTTTAACCTTTCATGTGAGTTTCAAGTATGCAATGTTCTTAATGGACAGCACAGCAGCAGAAGAATACTAATTCCAGCTTTGACTTCAGTGAACTATAACAAATCACTTAAATATCTTGTAACCTTCCATGTGTGTTTCAAGTATGTTTGCAAAATTCTTAATGGCCAGCGCAGCAACAGAAGAAGAATTCTAGCTTTGACTTCAGCGAACTACAACAACATTTTATAGCTAGAGTACTAACCAAGGAAGACAAGATCAACTGGCCATAGTCTTGTACCCAACAAATATATACTATAACATCACATCATGTAACCACAGATAGGCAATTGGGGGCTTGGCTTTACATTCATAACATTATGGAGAATCACATGCTTGCAAGTGCACCACTGATTAACACATCGAATTAAGAATGCACCAGTGATAAACAATAAATCCAGATTCTTAAAGCCTGTGGTTAATGGATACTTTTCTGTGTTTGTTGGAGGGGAGTGTAGTTAGCTACTTGTTCTCAAGTATGCAATGTTTCCAAGTGGCTAAAAAGCAAAGCAAAAGGCAAAGACAGTTTTGACTCCAGCAACTATAACAACGTTTGATAGCTAGAGTCCCAACCAAGGAAGACAAGATCAACTAGCCATAGTCCTGTACCAACCAAATATATAGTATTACATCAAGTAGGCACTTAGATGCTCAGCTTTAGATAATGGGATTTCATGACATCATGAAGAACCACATACTGAAGAAGGTGCCAATAAAGAATGCACCAATAATTGACACCTCAAATAAAGAATGCACCAGTAATTAAGATCCAGATCATAAAGCCTGGTGAATCGACTTATTTGGGAGGTTTAGCTACTGTCAGACCAAACTTGGCTATAAAATGTCCAGCCCCAAAGTGGCTCCAATTAGAGGAGCTCATTGCGCAGAATATTAGAGATAGCAACTTAATAACAATGAAAGCCAGCAACATGCAAATTTGACATTTGAATTGACGGTAACAGGATGAGGAGAAATGCTAATATGACCTCATAAAGTGTTTTTACCTCAGACTCATCACTCATGGTCTTATCACTAGGGTTTAAGCGTCAGCAAACTGATCCAGACAAAACAATTAGCATTAGTCAAAATGCTCGACAGCGGAATCTGCCTGACGTACTACAGATCACGAAGCGGTCGTGTGTGCACAGGGAAATGGTATAGATCACAGACGAAATTAATCAATCAGATGCGAATTTTAATCGAGACCAACAACTCTACCAACCGAGATCTGAGCGGCGGGCGGCAAGGGTTTAAGCGTCCCGAATCCCAGCAGCACAGATCGCCCTCGCGCCCACCTAAATACTACATGCATCGACTCACATGCCAGGCGAATCACGCGCATACCAATCGCGTCCACCTGGAAACCTCAATTGGCCCGGGAAACACGGGCCAAACACCAATCTAATTACAGAAAGAAATCGCAACGAAATTGCGCCGAATCTGGGAGCGGGCGCCCGCCGCGAGAGACGCCGCGGAGGGCAGCGAATCGGACGCCGGGAGGGAGGGAGGGAAGAAGGGGAGAAGGGAAAGGGAGGAGGGAGGGGGACTCACAGGCCCCCGGCGACGCCTCCGGCGAAGAGGGACTTGCAGACGGTGAGGACCTGGTGGCCGGGGCCCTTGACGCCCTCGCGCGCGAGCTTGGCCTCCTCGGCCAGGTTGACGATGGTGTTGACGGCCGTGTCGCCCCTGCTCTTCCCCACCACGTCCTCCGATGCCATCTCCTCTCCCGCGCCCGCCCTCCCCTCTCGCCCTCCCGGATCGCGCGCGCGACGACGACCTCCCCTCGCCGCGCCGATCAGGAGGCAAGCGCCCTGGCCTGGGGTTTTGCGGCGGCGGCGGCGGCGGCGGCGCGAGGAGGGAGCGCGTGCGTGGGCGTGGGCGTGCGGTGGGGAGAGGCGCTGGTGGCTGGCTCCCTCCCTCTATTAACCCATTCCCGGCGTCTCGTTGCGCTATTAGCGCCGTTGCTGTTACGTGCACCCGAGTGACCACCAGCTCACGTCCCACTGCGTGTGGGACCGGGTTGTGGAAGGGTCCCACGTGTCATGCAGCAAACGTCTAACCTTGCGTGTGCGTGCTGCGTTTCTGGGTGGCTCGCTGGTTTGTGGGAGGTGGCGGGCGGGGCGATCCCCGCCGTCCATGCTTATCCCCCGAAAGCGTCGGCCTCGGGATCAGCGACCGGGGCCCAGCTGTCGGCCACCGTGAGGGAATACTGTATTGGCGAGACAGATCATCAGCAGGGGGGAAAAGAGAGGGGGGAACGGGTTAACGGAAACCTAGATCCGTCGCGATGGGGGGAGGCTGCTGCGGCGGCTTTTTCCCGCGGCCTGCTGCTGCTGGGCTCCGATCCCATCGCGCATGTCCATCTGGTGGCCCTCTGCGCACTTTTTTTCCCTCAAAAAAAAAAACGTACTCGTAGAATTTCGATTACGATTTTTTTTCCGGGCTGGTCATTTCGACCTTGCTTTGCTTGGGTCGGAAGGCACGGGCGTTTGGTGCCCGATCATTCATTCATTCATCGCACGCTTTTTTATTTTTTTTCCCGTCAATCGTAATAATGGCCGTGTACTGAAAGCAGTGGCCAGTGGTGACGGCGTTTGTGCTACGTCGGGGGAAATGTGGACAGGAGCTTCGGATCAAGATCAGATCAGACGCCCTCCGATGGCACTCAAAAAAAAAAAATCAGGCTCCCTCCGAGGGGATGTGGACTGTTTGTTTGGCCTTTCCTGCACGCGTCGGGCTGGCGACAGTGAAGTTTTTGCTGGACCACCGGCGCAACCCAACCTCCGGAGGTGCAACCGCGATCACAGAAACACGGCGGTGCTCCGCTCCGCTGGATAGATACGACGGGTACCGGCCTGGGAGAAAAAGACGTGGGCATGGTTTATTCGCCGGCGAATTCGGAGCGCATCTTCCGCGCCAATGGAGAGACGGATGCGTTGGGAGCTTTGGAGCGGCGTGGCCGTGTGGCGGCGGTGGAGCTGTGGATGGATGGGGGTCGATCGATCGACCGGACGTCGCCCTCGGCTTCCCCCCACGACTCCGGCGCCACCAGCCAAGTTCTTTTTTTTTGAGACAAGGCGCCACCAGCCAAGTGGCGTGGACGCGAACCCGTGCGTGGGCTGCGGATTCAGATAAGGGCGCTGCAGTTATCAGATAAGACGGAGGCCTACGCTGCACGACAGCTACGCTTTTCTTTTTTTCTTTTTTTCTTTTGATTTGATTTGTGGGGCTTCACTTGGTTTATACTAGCTATGCCCGCGCGGCGGCACACCACGCCCCGTTGATGCGTTAGTATGAAATGCGCTGCGTGATAGTAATGCTAGGTTGCTATATTTCTGTTTGTGGCAAGAGAGATGGTTAATCGACCAAATGCATGTTATATTTCATATTGCCAAAGGTTACACTCTCAATTGCATCCAAAATACTCCAGAATACCAACCAAAGATGGTCAATGCTATACCCATTAAAAGTGCCTACTACGAAAGGCTGAGATTTATTATTCTCTTTTTCAAATATTATCAATGATTTATGAAATATATTTTTGCTCGGAAAAGGAATATAAACTCGAAACAACTTGTGGCTTCAATAGATTAATATAATTACAAACTTAATTTTTAAACAGCTCAAGTTCAGAGAAATTAACTTCTTGCCTAGAGATGAATGTATCGGGTGCTCTCAAATCCTAATGCTAATAAAGAGGCATTTTGCAACTATGGCATAATATCACTAACATGAGCTAGCTAGATTTGTTGGCCCGGTATTTATCCCGATATTTCATATAGTGTGTGTTTCTTTCTTCCCCAAGTGATTGGATTTTTTTTTTAGTTATAGTTTAGATACTCGATGAAGATTGTGGAGCCGCCATTCTAATTTGGGATGCTTGATGGCACGGTTGTTGCATCTTTGCATGCACCTAGCAATTTGTGTCTCTATTTTTTTTGTCAAATGACTTTTGTCCGCCATACATGATTAATTAGTTGCTGCATGCACTGGTTGGGCAGGAATCGGGTTGATGTGACCACGTGCATGGGAGTAGGAGATGATGTGTCTACATGCATATGAATTGGAGATCGTCTTGCTCGCTGGGAAGTCATCCTCCGGGTCCGCCGACTACTTCACCACCACGAGGCTGTCCTACAGCCAGAGCCGACGCCTCACGCCGTCACGCGTCGCCTCTGTAGCATGGTAGTCGTCGCCGGAGTCTGTGCTTCAGCAGGTGTCCTCCCCTTCAGCCCACCGCTCGGCTTCATGTGTAGCCGCCGCCACCGCGCCCTGGCCGTTGTCGACGACGCCGATGGTATGAAGTATCGACATGCAAATCTTCATGCTACAAAAACACGACTCCTACACAAAAAAAGAAAACAAACACGTAACACTCAATAATCACGCGAGAAAAGAAAAGAAATATCTCAGAAACAAACGGCTATACCAAACTAACCACGATCTACATGGCAAGCAGAACGACGACCGGCATGCCAAGCTCAGCACAATGAGTGGACGCCGGACAGCTGATCATCGACGCACTCTCCGTCATTAACGCAGCAGAACCTCGAGCTGCACAACACCTTCCGCCGTTGCGCACCCGATTAATGACGGCCGCTCGAACCCCAGAAGGACGATGCGAAGTCGCAAATACGCGCCGAGCAGAAACAGGACGAACAGGAAGCCAGCAAGTCCACCGTCACTACCGCCTATGTTCCTCCCACCATCGCCCATGCCTCCATGGTAGCCTCCACCGTCCTAGGCTCCTAACCAAAGCGCCTAAAGACCCATGGTCCATGGGCGTATATCGGTAGGCGTAGGGGTTTGCAGTGGAAGCCGCGGGGATCTGTAGCGACCTGGCCGCGGCAGCAAGCCCCTCCGCGGCGTGGCCTCCTCGCGCAGCCCCGCAGGCCATCAACCTGGTGGCGCTGAGGGCATACGACGGCGCCCCAAGCCCCTCCGTGGCGTGGCCTCCTCGCGCAGCCCCGCAGGCCATCGACCTGGTGGCGTTGAGGGCATACGACGGCGCCCCAAGCCCCTCCGCGGCGTGGCCTCCTCGCGCAGCCCCGCAGGCCATCGACCTGGTGGCGCTGAGGGCATACGACGGCGCCGCTGGGAGGAGAAACGAAACCTGGCGGTTGAGGCTCCGGCGAAGAACGGGCTGGCAGCAAGGAAGGAGGTGACGTACGCTTGTTGCGCCGTGAGGATTTGCGAAACGCAGGCGATGTTGTGAGCTCCAGAGGAGAAGCAGGGAGGATTTTATAGGCAGACAAGATGGTGAAACGTTGTGGCACTGGATTCCCGCTGGAGCCTTCGCGATGGGAAGCGCGGCAGGGCGGCAAGGCGGCGACCGCATCCAAAAGAGGCGAAACATCGAGCGAGGTTGTTTCTGGAGGGGGCGACCAAGGCGGCACTGACGGAAGAATCGAGCACGCAGACGTGACACATGAGCGATCGTACTACAACAATAGAAAGCCAACACATGCCGGGCCATGCATGCAGCCGAGCGGGCACGAAGGCCCATGCCAAAAAATCAGTGCAACAGGAGAAGCCCATCCTGCTGCCAACACACGTAGACGCAATCAGTATGCAAATCCTGAGAAATAACCAGGCCACACATGCACGCGACCACGCCAGCGACAAGAACAACCAGGAGAAGTGATCGACACGGCGCCGCTGTCCACGGAACGCAAACAAGGCAAAAAAACGCTAAGCTTACGCTAGACTTACCAAGATAAACCGCACGCTAGTTCAAAAAATTTGAAACCAAAAACCGAATCCACAACTCATTTGTACACAGCTAGGTACCAAAAAAATACCACGTGTCATGTACACAATTCACCAGGGGTCATTTCCACACAAGTGGGTGAATCTTGGGGCAAAAACCTTGCCTGGAATAGAGCCTTGGGTATGTAGATGGACTGTTTCGCAACTCCTGTCGGCGAGCCTGATCCGGGGCCTAGCGTTGTAGACGAAGCAGTTGATCACGCCACAATACATAAAGTAGATGAACACATAAAAAGGGAGCCTTTTTTCTTTATTATAATGATGACTGATGAATTGTGTACAATTATTGTTCCTTACCTAAGTATATAAGGGTAAGGGATAAGTATCCACTTAACATAAAGTCTGAAACCGGGAGGGGCTAGGCGGTGCGCTCACACCATACCCCTAAGGCCTTGTACAATGGAAGGTGCTTAGAGAGATGCTTAGAAAAATAAACCGAATTTTTCTGAAGCATCGGTGCCTATTTCTACAGGAGAGACGCCTCCTGTACAAACAAGCACCGGTCCTTAAGAAAAGACTGGTTTATTTCTCTAAGCATCTCCCCTAAGTACATCCCATTGTACAGGGCCTAATGGGACTGCTTTCCCAACACTCCCTTTTGCGTACTTAGCCGTATATTCATGCCACAAAACTCCTAAAACCCCTGTTAAAAATATATATGAAAAAAGAGTGCATAGTATACGTTGTTGTATTGCATGAATGCCTTGTCAAAAACCTCTTGAGAAACATCAAAATAACTTATTCAAGAAAAAAGAAGTACAATTCACTCAACCATCAAGTTGAGTACTCGATCATCGAGATAGAGATTATAACGACGAGTTTGTGAAGTTTCTTTTCCTGAACCTTGCATCTCCCTAGTCTCATCATGCCGGTTCCACGCACATATCTCTCGAAGGATGATGCTTATAATGATTTAGTTAACAAATCGGCAAAAATTTCACAAGACTTGGGCCCCATTCAGAACCTCGCAGGCTTCCCAAGCTAGCCAGCTTCACGAGAAGCCAGCGCTAGCAGAATTTCCTATTCGCCGCACGTTGCGGCAAACTGTAGAGGTTTCGCAGAGGGAGATCGAGGGATCGTTCCAGCTGGGCCAGCCGTTTAAGCGTTCCAACGCGCCCGGTTTTGGGAACCTTCTAGAGGTTTCCAGCCGGTTTTTCCTGGTTTTGGAAAACTTCTAGAAGGTTACTGATCCAGGTTTTTTTCTTTTTCCTTTTTTTCCTTTTATTTTATTTTTCCCTTTTCTGTTTATTTTTCTTTTGTTTCTATTTCTTTTTTCACTTTCCTTTAAAAAAATTTGTTTCCAATTTTTATTTTTTCTTCAATTTAATATTTTTCTTTTTTTAAATCGTTGTGTTTTAGTGCCTTGTTCATAAATCCAACAAAATTCCCGGATTTTCATTTTTTTGTACTTTTCAATAAATGTTTAAAATTTGAAAAAATGTTCTTATTATAAACAATTGTCCACAAATTTTTAAAAATGTTCGTGTTTCAAAACTTGTTCTCAAGATCTCCATTTTTCAGAAGTTCAAAAATAGTTCACGTTTCAAAAATTGGTCGCAGTTTTCAAAAATGATCTTTTTCAAATTTTGTTTGGAACGTTTTTCGTGAAAATGTTCACAACTTTTTGAAAAATTGTTCGGAATTCCAAAAAATGTTCCTACTTTCAAAAAATGTTCCTGCTTTCAAAAAAATGTTGATGTTTCCAAGTTTGCAAGAGTTTCAAAAATTGTTTCGTAATTTTTCTAAAAAATGTTCTTGGTTTCAAATTTTGTTAGTGTTTTTCAAAAAGTTGTTTGGAAGGTTATTTAAAAATTATTCAGAGCCCCAGAAACTATTCCTGTTTTATAAATTGTTTACAAATTTTAAAAAATGTTCGAGTTTTGAAATAATTGATCATAATTTGGAGAAATGTTCCTTTTTTTTCAAGATTTGTTCCTTTTTTCCAAAAAGGTTGCATTTTTTACAAAATCGTTCTTAATTTTGAATAATGTTCTCATTTGCAATTTCTTTCCTTTTTTCCAAGAAAATGTCTAAGAATCCCAAATAATGTTGCTGTTTTCATAAAATGTTTGAGTTTTTCAAATTTTATTCATAATTTTGAAAATCTTCTTGTTTCAAAAAATATTAACATTTTCCAAAAGAAATATTGTTTGAAATTTCCAAAATACTTAAATTGGCTGCAGCTTACAGTTCATATACACCGGGATGCAATTTTATACACAAATTCTCAGGAAATTGTAGTGGCTAACGACCTGGTTCCCTATCAGGAGGTGATCATTTTGATCCCTTAGTGGAACTTTAGTTTTCGGGATTGTTTAGAAAATTTTAAGTTTTGTCGCTGTCGTTTGTTTCGTTTACTGTTGCGCTGCACATTTTATCAGAAGAGGTTGTTGGCCTTTGTGGTTAGCGTAGCACGCGCATGACCGGGAAGCTGTGGGTTCGAATCCTATCGGAGCTGTCTTCTTTTCTCGCATTTTTGCCACGTGTTGTGATCTGGCACTCCATTCGGATTTTGTTTTTTTATTTTTCCACACGCATTTTTGGCTTTTTAAATGGTTCTTTCCCGGATTTTTTTGACGCTTTGGTTTTCCACCGGTCTTTCCTAGTTTCTCGACCAAAAAAATTTCGAATTTTTTTTTTTGCGCAAAAATTGCATTTTTTTTTCACGCGAGGGTCACGGTTTTATTTCCGAGAGAGGCACGGCCGTGCCTCTTAGAAACGAAAAAACGCGTTTTCTGTTTTTTTCCTTTCGCGAGAGG
>NC_041381.1:692344629-692359771 GCF_002162155.2 Triticum dicoccoides
GGAGCTGTCTTCTTTTCTCGCATTTTTGCCACGTGTTGTGATCTGGCACTCCATTCGGATTTTGTTTTTTTATTTTTCCACACGCATTTTTGGCTTTTTAAATGGTTCTTTCCCGGATTTTTTTGACGCTTTGGTTTTCCACCGGTCTTTCCTAGTTTCTCGACCAAAAAAATTTCGAATTTTTTTTTTTTCGCAAAAATTGCATTTTTTTTTCACGCGAGGGTCACGGTTTTATTTCCGAGAGAGGCACGGCCGTGCCTCTTAGAAACGAAAAAACGCGTTTTCTGTTTTTTTCCTTTCGCGAGAGGCACGGTTGTGCTTTCACGAGAGTCACGGTCGTGCCTTTTGGAAACAAAAAAAAACTCATTTTCTGTTTTTTTTTCTTTCGTGAGAGGCACGGTTTTGCTTCCGCGAGAGGCACGATTGTGCTTTCGCGAGAGTCACGGCCGTGCCTCCTCGGAAATGGAAAAAGCATTTTCTGTTTTTTTTCTTCCGCGAGAGGCACGGTTTTGCTTCCGCGAGAGGCACGGTTGTGATTTCGTCAGAGGCACGGGCGTGCCTCTTTTGGAAAGGGAAAAAACTCGTGCTTCCAATTCGGTTTTTTCGTCCGTTTTTTTTCTGAAAAAAAAGTTCGTCAAAACCTATCAACATGGGATCTAGTTTTGAAGATCTCGACGCGAGGAATCCAATGGCGAAAGCGGTTCGAGATTTGGACGCACGGTCTAAGAGATAAAATGTTTTGAATAAATGGATCTACGAAAAAAGGGAAAACTCCCAGGTTGCGACAAGTGGCGCACATGCAGCACGCCACTTGTCGCAACCTGGGGAGTTGAAGTGATCTCCGCAGGATCCGGCTTGCCTGCTCCCTCCCCATGCTCCCACCCGTGCTCCCACTTCATCCTACGGTTGTCTTTTTTCCTTTCCTTTTTCTAATCTAATCATCTCCCCCCTGATTTTAAGGGGGTGGGGCCGGACCTTATTTTGTTCCAATCAAATCAAGTCACATATGCGGAAGCACGGATGGGCACATGCGGGGGAGCAAGCAAGTCTCGTCCATCTCCGCAAGGAGTATTCCTTAACTAGTTAAGTGATTTCGGGATCTCCCAGCGCTAGCCAGAAGCGTTCGGCAACTCCAGGTCCAGCTGCATGGGCTGGTAGCCCAGCAAGGCAGCCTAAAGCCCATTCGGGTGGCACAAATCTGTGGGGAAGGATGGACTGGAAAGATAGTTGCGGGCCACGTTTCGAAGCTCTTGTATTTTATCTGTGTAGCTTTCTGCGAATTTGGCTGAGCATTATACAGAGAGAAGTTTTGGGTTGTCGAAGTGCAGATAGTGAAATAAACATGTACATTTTTGGATTTCATCAAGTTTAGATAAAGAACCACGAGGTTTTAGATATATCCTACGACAAAAGTTTCATCAGATTTGCATATGGTTGCAAGTTAAAAAGGGGACACGTATCTATGCAACACAAGCATGGCTTCACCAACATAGGCATAAATATTTGCATATGTTGTCGCGCCCGTTCTCCCATGCTCCTCATTTTCTGAGGCCCTTCGTTAATAGAAGCTCTTATACGAGTCACAGATTGCACTAATGCAATCTTTGAGATGCAAATAAGCCCTTCAATCTGCCTTAATGATATCATGCACAAGGTGGAAGTTCGGGTCTTGTGGTTTAAGGTAGTGAGATGCCATGTTGACCACACATTGTAGAATCTCATGGAATTTACAATCGATTGTATCCGCTGAATGTTTGAAGCGGTTTTGAGTTCTCCTATTTGATTCGCAACCTCCCAATGTCCACAAGAACATAGCAAGAGACTCGTAAGTGCTAACAAAGCTTGTCTCTTTTAGACCATAATTACATACCAACAAGTCATGAAGATCAAAGAACACACTTGCCGAAATTCTCAATATTGTGTAGGTCTCTCCCAGTGTGGCAATAGTCTCTTGAAGCCATCCAATTCCACTCAAATGGATTTCCTTGGCTCGTCGTTCATCACCCAACTTTCACAATACTTGCCAAATATGATTGTCGTACCCGAACAAAGCATGTCCATATTACGTTGTTGATGCATAACCAAATTCCTCATTGTTTCATAACTATTGTCATCATCATGACAACCCATAAGTATAGGGGATCACAACAGTTTTCGAGGATAGAGTATTCAGCCCAAATTTGTTGATTCGACACAAGAGGGCCAAATAATATTTGGAAGTATTAGCAGTTGAGTTGTCAATTCAATCACACCTGGAGAACTAAATATCTGTAGCAAAGTGATCAGTAGCACAATAGTATTATAGTTTGATAGTAGCAGTAGTAACGATAACGATAATAGCAGCAATTTTGTAGCAATTATAACAGCAACAACAATAGTAGTAACGAAAGTAACTTAGCAAAAACCAATATGTGAAAGTAACATCAGCGGACTGGTGTGGCGATGTGGCGGGGGTCAATTGATCGATCGACCTGACGTCGCCCTCGGCTTCCTTCCACGACTCAGGCGCCACACCAGTCTGGTGGCGTGGACGCGAGCCGTGCCTGGGATGCGGCTTCAGATAAGGGGGTTGCAGTTATCAGATAAGGAGGAGGCCTACGGTGCACGACAGCTACGCTTTTATTTTCTTCATTTTTCTTTTGATTTGAGGAGCTTTACTTGGTTTTAGTAGAAGGACTGTTTCGCAACTCCTTCCGGCGAGCCCGATCCGGTGTGAGCGTTTGTACACAAAGTAGTTGATCATGCAAAATACAGAAAGTAGATGAACACATAGACATAAAGGGGAGCCTTTTTCTTTATTATATAGTAATTATTGAATTGTGTACAATTATTGCTCCTCATATGAATATATAAGGGTCAAGTTATAAGTACACACTTAACATAAAGAGTGGAATAGGGAGGGCTAGGCGGGGCGCCCACGCCATACCTCTAATGGGCCTGGTTTCCCAACACTATCTTTTGGGTACTTAGCCGTTTATCCATGTCTCAAAACTCCTAAAACCTCTGGTAAAATATTTAAAGAAAGAGTGTGTAGTATACATTGTTGTATTGCACGAATTGCCTCGTCAAAAATCTCATGTGAGAAACATCAGAAAAACTATCTCAAGAAAAAAAAATAGTACAATTCACTCAACCATCAAGTTGAGTACTCGTTCATCGGGATCGAGATTATAACGATGAGTTTGTGAAGTTTCTTTCCGTGAACCTTGCATCTCCCTAAGTCTTATCATGTCGATTCCACACACATATCTCTCGAAGGATGATGTATGTAATGATTTAGTGAACAAATTGGCAAGATTTTCACAAGAGTCAGGCCCATTCGGAAGCTCGTTGACTTCCCAAGCTAGCCAACTTCACGAGGGAGGCAGAAGCATGGTAGCTCCGGCTGCATGGGCTGGCACCCCAGGAAAGCGGCCTGAAGCCCATTCGAGTGGCCCAAATCTGTGGGGAAGGTGGGATGGGCTGGAAAGAGAGCTGCATGCCAGATTCCAAAGCTCTTGTATTTTTTCTGTGTAATTTTCTATGATTCTGGTTGTATATAGCATAATACAGAGAGCTGTTTTGGGTTGTCCAAGTGCAAATAGTGAAAGAAACATGTATATTTTTGAATTTCATCAAGTTTAGATGAAGAATCACAAGGTTTAAGATATGTCCTACGAGAAAAGCTTCATCAAATTTTCATATGTTTGCAAATCAAAAATGGGACACATATATATGCAACACAAGCATGACTTCACCAAAACATGCATAAATATTTGCATATGTTGTCGCGCCTGTTCTCCCAATGTACCTCATTTTATGAGGCCCTTAGGGAATAGAAGCTTTTAGATGAGTCCCATCAATTGCACCAATGCAATCTTTGAGATGTGGATAAGCCCTTCTATTTGTCTTAATGATATCATGCACAAGGTGGAAGTTTGGCTCTTGTGGCTTAAGGTAGTGAGATGCCATGTTGACCAGACAATGTAGAATGTCATGGAATTTACGATCGAGGGTATCCGCTGAATGTTTGAAGCGGTTTTGAGTTCTTCTGTTTGATTCACAACCTCTGAATGTCCACAGAACACAGCAAGAGACTCATAAGTGCTAACAGAGCTTGTCTATTTTAGACCATAACTGCATACCGACTAGTCATGAAGATCAAAGAACACGCTTGCCATCATTCTCAACATTGTGTAGGTCTCTCCCGGTGTGGTAATAGTCTCTTGAAGCCATCCAAATCCACTCAAAATAGATTTCCTAGGCTCGGCCTTTATCACCCAACTTTCACAATACTTGCTAAATATGATTGTCACACCTGAACAAAGCATGTCCATATTATGTTGTTGGTGCATAATCAAATTCCTTATTGTTTCATAACTATTGTCGGCGTCACTCTCACAATCTAATGACATATGCACATAGACAATCAATGCCATATCAAACAATAGTTAGCATCAAACAAAACAACAGGTTCACCAATATAGGCATAAATATTTGTTCCCAATGCACAACATAACAATAGGTTCACCAACATAGGCATACATATTTGTTCCCAACGCACTAATAGGTTCACCAACATAGGCCTAAATATTGTTCCAAAAACTCACAACTTTTTCTTTTTCCCACCACTCATTATCTTGTTTCGCGGTGTTTTTCTCGAATCCCTGTTGGGTAACGTAGTAATTTCAAAAAAAATCCTACGCACACGCAAGATCATGGTGATGCATAGCAACGAGAGGGGAGAGTGTTGTCCATGTACCCTCGTAGACCAAAAGCGGAAGTGTTAGAACAACGCGGTTGATGTAGTCGTACGTCTTCACGACCCGACCGATCAAGCACCGAAAGCACGGCACCTCCGAGTTCTAGCACACGTTCAGCTCGATGACGCCCCTCGAACTCCGATCCAGCCGAGTGTCGAGGGAGAGTTCCGTCAGCACAACGGCGTGGTGACGATGATGATGTTCTACCATCGCAAGGCTTCGCCTAAGCACCGCTACAATATTATCGAGGAGGACTATGGTGGAGGGGGGCACCGCACACGGCTAAGAGATCAATGATATGTTGTTGTTGTCTCTAGGGTGCCCCCTGCCCCCGTATATAAAGGAGCAAGGGGGGGTGCGGCCGGCCAGGAGGAGGCGCGCCAGGAGGAGTCCTACTCCCACCGGGAGTAGGACTCCCTCCCTTCCTTGTTGGATTAGGAGAAGGAGGGAAAGAGGAGGGAGAGAGAGGAAGGAAAGGGGGGCGCCGCCCCCCTCTCCTTGTCCTATTCAGACTAGGGGGGAGGAGCGCGGGGCCCTGCCCTGGCCTCCTCTCCTCTTCTCCACTAAGGCCCACTATGGCCCATTAAGCCCCCGGGGGGTTCCGGTAACCCCTCGGTACTCCGGTAAAATCCCGATTTCACCCGGAACACTTTCGATATCCAAATATAGGCTTCCAATATATCAATCTTCATGTCTCGACCATTTCGAGACTCCTCGTCATGTCCGTGATCACATCCGGGACTCCGAACAATCTTAGGTACATGAAAACTCATAAACTCATAATATAACCGTCATTGAAACTTTAAGCGTGCAGACCCTACGGGTTCAAGAACTATGTAGACATGACCGAGACACATTTCCGGTCAATAACCAATAGCGGAACCTGGATGCTCATATTGGCTCCTACATATTCTACGAAGATCTTTATCGGTCAAACTGCATAACAACATACGTTGTTCCCTTTGTCATCGGTATGTTACTTGCCCGAGATTCGATCGTCGGTATCTCAATACCTAGTTCAATCTCGTTACCGGCAAGTCTCTTTACTCGTTATGTAATGCATCATTCCGTAACTAACTCATTAGCTACATTGCTTGCAAGGCTTATAGTGATGTGCATTACCGAGAGGGCCCAGAGATACCTCCCCGACAATCGGAGTGACAAAACCTAATCTCGAAATACGCCAACTCAACATGTACCTTTGGAGACACCTGTAGAGCTCCTTTATAATCACCCAGTTAAGCACACAAAGTGTTCCTCCAGTAAAAGGGAGTTGCATACACTACAAAAGAAGACACATCTGTGACATTTTGGGACGAACGAATTTTTTCCTGTCATACATATGACACTTCTATGACGATAATTGTGACAAAACCCGGTATCATCATAGATGTGGTGGGCTCCTACTTCTATGACAAAAAATCATGACAGAAAATGGGCTTTTCGTCCTGGGCAGGCCGGAGACGCAGCTGCATGACATTCTTTGGGCCGTCCATGACAGAAAAAACCGTGGTAGAAGCGAGGGGGAGGAAAATTTCAGGGAGTTGCCGGTTACGGTGGGAGGTCGGGGGCCGAGCGATGCGCGTTTCTCTCGTACACGTGCGAGGCGTTGGCTCTAATTGAACCCGAGCGAGGCGTTGGGCTCTAACTGAACCCGAGCGATTGCACTACAGGCTACGCGTTACTGAACCCGAGCGATCGATTGATGGCTGTTAACTGAACCCGATGGAGCGATTCCTTCGCTACTGCTGCTAACTGAAGTCGATCGATTGGATGAACAGTGAGTGTTGCGGGAGGGGGGGTGGATGAACAGTGAGCGGTGGCGTTGCCTTTGGATGAACAGGACCCCGTGGTGTGGAGGGCTGGATGAACAGTAGACGGTGGAGGGGTGGCCGTGGAGGGGTGGTTGAACAGGACCCCGTGGTGTGGAGGGATGGATGAACAGTAGACGGTGGAGGGCTGGATAAATAGTAGACGGTGGAGGGGTGGTTGAACAGTAGCCGGTGGAGTAGCGCACAGTGGAGGCTGGATGAACAGGAGCCCGTGGAGGCTGGAGGAGGTCGACGGTAGCCCGTGGAGGCTGGAGGAGGTCGACGGTGGAGATGAACAGTATCCCGTGGAGTCCCGTTTTGCGGTACGCCACACCCCTCCCGATGAACAGGACCCCCGTTTCGACCATAGCGCTCCAACACAAGTCCGTTTCTTCCGTTTTGCGGTACGCCACACCCCTCCCGATGAACAGGACCCCCGTTTCGACCGTAGCGCTCCAACACAAGTCTGTTTCATCCGTTTTGCGGTACGCTACACCCCTCTCGATCAACAGGACCCCCGTTTCGACCGTAGGAGGTCTGTTTCCTCCGTTTTGCGATACGCCACACCCCTCCCGATCAACAGGACCCCCGTTTTGACCGTAGGAGGTCCTTTTCATCCGTTTTGCGGTACGCCACACCCCTCCCGATCAACAGGACCACCATCCATTTCCTCCGTTTTGTGGTACGCCACACCCCTCCCGATCAACGGGACACCGTTCCGAACGTGGCCGGTCGAACACAAGGCCGTTTCCTCCGTTCTGCGGTACGTCAGGCCTCGTTTCCATCGCCTGTTCCATCCAAGCCGGTTTGCTCCCACGCGTTCCGTTGCCTCCCGATGAACACGACGCATCCCGTTGCCTCCTGATGAACACGACGCATTTCGTTGCCTCCCCATGAACACGACGACGACTCTGTTTCTCCGTTCCGACCCAGCCATGTACGTATGCGCGAGTAGGCATTCGAGACCCTGCCCGTATGTACGTACGTGGCCGTATCTTCTTTCTTGCATCCTCTCCGTTGTACGTACGTGTACATGCTATGTGCGCGCCTCTACTACGACACGTGCGCGCCTTTACTACGACACGTGTGCGCCTCTACATCGACCAGTATGTACGTACACGTTCGCGGCCAGAATGACAACGCTACGTACGCTTCGACCAGGTGGGTCCCGACTGTCAAGTACTTCCTTGCCTGTGAAGATGTAGCTGGTGGGTCCTAGCAGTCAGGGGGGCGAATCGTTTTTTTTGCCCGGACGCACTTCCTTGCGTGCGAAGATGTAGCTGGTGGGTCCCAGCAGTCAGGGGGACGAATCGTTTTTTTTGCCCGGACGCACTTCCTTGCGTGCGAAGATGTAGCTGGTGGGTCCCAGCAGTCAGGGGGAAACTTTTTTCGCGAAATACGGTGGCCCGTCCGGTGGGTCCCCGCTGTCAGGTGGAGGAATCATTATTTTTCGCGTAATAAGGAGGCACTTCCTTGCTGCGGCCGTGGACCCAGCTGTCAGCCTCTCCACGTATAGTCCACGTTCGATGGAAGTCGTTCCTTGAGCACGTTGATCACGCCACACCGAGAGCACCACGGCGGTGGACGATGGCGAGGCCTAGGAAGGGGACGACTCGGAGCCGGGGAAGACGCAGCAGTGGATGCCCACCTGAAGAGGAGTACGAGGGTTCACTGGTTCGGCTGCGGTGTGAGGCTGCTGTTGCCGCAGAATAATAGGGGGTGTGGGTGAGTAGAGGAATGGCATGGCCAGCGGTGGGAGTAGTAGGGGGCGGTGAGGCCTCTGCGGCATCACAGCCGGCCACGAGAGGCAGGAGCACGCGGCACGACCGGCGCTGGTTTGGGTGGCTGGAGCAAGAAGACCAGAGGTTGAAGAAGCACTACAACTGTTGGATGAACATCGTACGGTAACAGGAGCTAGAATCGTTCATATTGAATAAGTTGACAAAGCCCTCCGTCCCCGTCAACTTGGTAGGCCCACAAGTTAGCCTTCCAGTATGCTGGGTTCCAGCTGGCAGGGGGAGTATTCATTTTTTTGTGCGTAATAAGGAGGCACTTCCTTGCGTGCGAAGATAGCTGGTGGGTCCGACAAGTCAGCGGGGGGCACATTTTTTTCGCGAAATACAGAGGCCCTTCCGGTGGGTCCCAGATGTCAGGTGGAGGAATAATTATTTTGCGCGTAATAAGGAGGCATTTCCTTGTGTGCGGCTATGGTCCTAGCTGTCAACATCTCCACACACAGTCTACTTCCGATGGTGTCGTTCGTTGACCACGTTGACGACGGCGAGGCCCCGGACAACAACGAGCCGAAGATGGGAAGACGCGGGAGTAGAGTCGCAGACGGAGAGGTGTACGAGGGTTAACTGGTTCTAGTGTGGTGTGGTTCGACAGTCGGTGGAGAAGAACAAGAGGTGTGGAGGGGTGGAGGGATGGTCTGGCCAACGGTGGAGTAGCGCTTCATAGCGAAGCGTGCTAAGCAGAGCTGCTAGCAGCATGAGGCGGGAGGTGGTCCCGGTGGCGCTGGAGGAAGAAGACGAGAGATTGAAGATGGATGCCGGTCGTTGGATGTAAATCCAACGGCTAACATGTCAGAATCATTTGTTGACTAAATTGACAACGACTTGCGTTGGCTTTGACCTATTGGCCCACATTTCAGCCTCCAAAAATGTGGCATGTATTCAACCCATCTTTTCAGAATTTACAATCTTTTTTTTGCGCGGTAGAATTTACAGTCAATTTGATCTTTTTTTTAATTACAGCCATTAGCCGGGCTGGGTGAACAATTAATGTAGCATCCATGCGGCCCATTTATTTTATTTCCTAAAAAATTACAGGTTATTTGCACTTTATCTAGATACACGATTTTGTTGGGCTCATTCTAATTATAATGTTGGGTTGGGCCAGCAATGTTATCAAAAAATAAAAAAGGGTTGAGCATTTTGTTATAAATATATTTAAATAATAAGTGATATTATTACATTCGTCCTTAAATCTTACCAAGCTTTTGTACACAATTAGGATTTTCGTGCCAAAATAATCCAGGATTTATTTGTTAAGAAATTATTTTTATAAGTTAATAAGATGTGGGATATTGTTTTCTTACATATGTAAGTATCTGTTAAATATATGATGACAATAAAAATAATATATAATAACATATAAAATAATTTAAATATATATAATATAGTTAGAAGGGAAATATAAGTTGTACCTGGCGTTCCTATTCTTATATAGAAAAATAGAACAGACCTCTGCGTTTTCTTCAAAAAAAAAATACATAAATTGGGCTGTAAAAAATAAAACCTCGGATGGGAGGTCCATAGGCCGGTCGATACATGACGGCCCTAAGAAAATACAAACATGCCCTCCCATCCGAGGTCGTGGATTGCGCATGTTAAAAATGAAAGCCTAGACGGGGCAGCCCAAAACCACGTCCAACACTTGCCAAAACTTCGTCCCTCGTTTTCTCTGTGTTTCGCACACTCGACATTGTGTGGGAATTTTGACTGTGCATCATATGAAGATGTGCTATGCATGAATGTTGATCAGCATGATGTTAATTGGCTGGTAGTTCCATTTTCGACCATGAATAAAACTTCCAACATGATGTTAACCCTGTTTGAAAAGGCCGTGTTAATATAAATGCTCTGCCTCTGAAAGTTATAGTTTCTTATCTGAAACTGAACTTGCAGTTTCTTATCTGAAACTGAAACTTGCATTTTCTTCTCGTCTGCACTTTTATACTCCTATGAAACTACATTTTTTAAGTGATAAAAATAGATCTCTAGAACTCATAAAATTCTTCATATGCTCAATACTGCAAATCTGAAATTCAAAAGACATTCATATCTGAAAGTACTCTCAAAATACACAACACAAAACACAATTCACAACCTGCAAATACGGACAACCCTAAGCTCCTCCTGACAATTCACAACCTGCCCGACTATTGGGCTGGGGGGTGGGGGGCAGCCCCCTCCTATTCCTCAGCGGCAGACAGCCGCCCCGTGAGACGATGTGAACGGCGAGGAGACGATGGCGGGGAAGCATTCTCGGGCCAACTGCTTTTCTCCTCTTGCAGTTGGGTTCGGTCGACGAAGACTCCACCGGCTCGCTCTGGCAGGACACCCTCACAAACGGCACCCTATAGATGCTCAATCCTTCAATCTCTGGTGGATGCTCCATCTGGGATCGATACTCCCACCACCGCTCCCTCACTATCGGATTCGTTGAATCTGTTTGCTCAATGGCCCAGAGGAGCGGCTCTATGTACTCCGGCGCGACTCCCTCCGGGAGTATCGCCGCCTTTTTGCTCTGTTGCAGATATTTGGCCATGGATGTCGCTGTCGCCGCTAGTTGGTCCTTGTTGTCAAACCAAGACTATATCTCCAACATCCTAGCTAGCTTCACAGGGTCGCCGTCTGCGATCCTCACGTACCGGTTGTACTCCTCCATCGATCTACTTCTCCACAACACCTTCACTCGCCGGCGGTGGTTTTTGAATGGAAGAGGAGAGGAGCAGCGCTGGTTTTGGATTAGAACGGGAGAGGAGCGATGCTGGTTTTGGACTGGAATAGGAGAGGAGGGGCGGTGGTTTTGAAATGGAAGAGGAGAGGAGCGGCGCTGGATTTAGATTGGAATAGGAGAGGAGCGGCGGTGGTTTAAGAGGAGAAAAGCGAAAGAGCGGCGCTGGTCTTGGAAGTATTTTTTTGTTGTTTTGCGTATTTTGGGTCAAAGTTTGACCACGTACTGTATGTGACAAGCAAAATATGAATGCATGTCACCAAAAATTGTATCGTTTGGTTCGTATCTGAATGTACTTTCAAATTATATTATTTTTGCAACGTGTAACATATATTTTATGTGCGAAAATCATGGTCAATTATGACACAGAATAAAAGGGAGACTAGTTAATGTGGGGTCGCTTTCTTAATTGAAGGGTAAATTGATTTTGATTTTGATCCAGTCACAGCGCACCGGCCCTCTCGCCCATTCCTAAATCGCTGCCGCACGCTCCTCTCCCTCTTCTCCATTGCAAAACCACCTCCTCTCCTCTCCATCATCTCCATTCCAAAACCACCGTCTCGCCTCTCCCTCTTCTGATCTTCTCCATTGCAAAACCACCTCCTCTCCTCTCCATCATCTCCATTCCAAAACCACCTCCTCTCCTCTCATTCATCTCCATTCCAAAACCGCCGTCTCGCCTCTCCCTCTTCTGATCTTCTCTCCATTGCAAAACCACCTCCTCTCCTCTCCATCATCTCCATTCCAAAACCACCTCCTCTCCTCTCCCTCTTCTCTATTGCAAGACCACCGTATCTCCTCCCATCTTCCAAAGCTAGCAGCGGACCACTCAGAATGACATCTATGGAGAGGATGCAGCAGCGAATCAGGCAGATCGCCAGTGGCGACCAGGCAAAGTTAGCCAGGTTGAAGGAGATCCTTAGTTGGTTTGACAATGAGTGGGAGATTTCGAGGACGGTGCGGGCCATGTGGCAATGTATGCGAAAGAGCAAGACGGCGGAGATGAGGGCGGCGATGTACATGTACTCCTCGGCGGCAGTCACGCTGCAGTCCTCTGAGTTCATCGAGTATCTCCTATGGGCGATGGAGCAGATAGATTCGCCCGAGGCGACAGTCAGGTGGAGGTGGTGGGTGTACAGGTCAAAGGTCGACCACCCAGAGGACAACGAATCGATCGAGTATGGTGTCCATTCGTGAGGGTGCAGAGCCAGCCGGAGCCACAGGAGTATTCGTTCTCCCACCGCAAGAGGAGGCCAGATGGCGCGACGTCGCTTCCCCGCCGTTCTCCATGGTTCCCTCAACGCTCGCCTCGTTTCAACGGCGGCGGTAGGGTTTAAGGTAAGCTTCGCACTAACCTAATCTTCCACCTGCTCATGCTTACAATCAGTGTGACAGCTAATGAAAATCATGCTTACAATCAGTCTCCGAGTACTACGCCAATCACCCTAAAATAGTCTGGACCTTTGGGTCAAAGTTGTGACACAGTGTACAAATAAAGAAAAATAGATTGGTGCTTCTTTCAGAAAAGAGTACTCCCTAGAAAACTGCCAATATAAGCTACTAGTATTTGGTTAGAGGATTTGCTGCCGAGAAAGATCCGTCCACAGAGAGCGCCACACATCCCACCGGTGGTGGTGGATGCCAATGTGTGCATGCAACATGGTTGGTGTCGATAATTTTTACTTGGCACACCTTGCACTCTGCATATATGCCGGTTCCATGCGTACATTTGTGCAGTTCCACCAAAATGCAGCTGAATAACCCTGTTTGCATAGATAATGAAAAAGCATGATTACATTATAGTGGCACTAGTTGATGAAACACACAAAATAAATAGAAGAAAATATTGTGATAGTATCATAGTATGCCATGCTGCGAGGGCGAGATGGGCCCTGCGACGCCTCATACGGTACGCCTCATACGGTACGCCTCATACTGGACATCGTCCCAAGTCTCCCAGATACACCTTCTGCCAGTGATGAACATCAGTGTACAGCAGTAGTACAAGGAGGCGCCTTGAGACATTCAAATCTCTATTTTTGTACATATCAACTAAAATTAAGCACCCCAGTTTGCAGAAACGCTCAAACATTAACAATGGGACTAGTTGATGAAACATACTTTAACAAAGAGAAGCACTTTCTTTATCTACATTGGAAATGAAATGATAGAGATGACACTCGCTCTATTTTAACTGTATTATTGCTTCATTTTATCAATGACACTAGGGTCGAGCAGGTGGCAAACGAGGTGTACCGTGCGTCGCAAGGATGGAGGCCGGGGGTGCTTAGACTGGGATGCTGAAGCTGGCTCTTTCAGTCACCAACATGGATGATTCAATTCATGGGACCTTTTGGTGCAGTTCACCTAAAATGAAGCAATGTCCCGTGAGCTAGCAGCTTCTTCTTGAATTTTTTTTTAAGAAAAGGGCTCCAGCCCTGGTTCCATTTCCATCAGAAAACGAAACCCATAGAGCTTCTTCTTCATTAGTTGCAATAAAATTGAGCAACATCAAGGTTGGTTGTGAAGCTCCTGGAATGCTCAACTATAATTTGGATATCATTCGTGCAGTTCAACTAAGATCGAGCGTGAATTGTATATCTCTGTTTGCACAAAAAAGGTGGAAAGGAGGGTGACTAACAAGTGATGAAACATGCATCAAATGAAAAGAAGCATGTTCCTTATCTGAATGGCAATCCTACAAGGACAGTAGCAATTTCTAAAGCAATGGCATTGCTAGATATTAGTGTGGGCATTAGGATTAAGTACGACAACCGTTAAATACGACATTACTTTGGGCACAGGAGAGTAGGCAGACCAGGACAGTTGCATTTCTAACGAAAAGAACCAATGTATCTTAATGGGAAATTTTAGCAGGACATGTAAAGAAGTGCCATTGATTCATATTGCTGGAGGCATTACATTGAAAACAACATTGATTTAACGTGTCCTTACTTTTAACAGTGTGACTGCTACATTTTACCAGTGGCATTACATAAGAGTGGCTCGGGGCAACAAACATCAGAACAGGATATCTGGGTTGGTCCCATTTTTGTTCGGTATAGCCACCTTATACTGTGTGAGGCTAGCAAATCTAGTGCTGGACTTACTCTATTGACTTGTCCCCCAGTCCCCACTTTCTTTCCTTTTTCAACCAATAGATCGGGTTTATATTGAGTTTGTACTGCATTTCCCTTTATTTCCCTATTAGACCTAGAGACAAGTTGGATAGCCAGTCTCTGCTACTTTTTGCCCCCATTATTTCCTCTTTCATCCAAGTCCTAGATTCAGGTAACAAATCCTCCCCACCCCACCCCCTTTCTTCCTTGTTTGAACCAAGTAGTACTAGATTCGAGTGCATGAACTAGTTTTACCTCTTAAACGTAAAAAAGGTGGTTTTCAAACAGCCGATCGATCCTATCTACGAGGGGGCCTGAAAAATAGTAAAAGTTACAAATGCAGCGACGTTAGGAGCTAGGGAAGTAGAGCAAGGCCGGTTTCGAAGGAAGTTATACCGGATGGTCGCCGGGATGTCGCTAGGTGGGCGGCGGGAGGCCGGATCTGCCCACACTATGGCAGCGAGGAAGAAGGCATCGGAGGTGTTGGGGAACGTAGTAATTTCAAACAATTTCCAATGCACATGCAAGATCATGGTGATGCATAGCAACGAGAGGGGAGAGTATTGTCCACGTACCCTCGTAGACCGAAAGCGGAAGCATTATGAGAACGCGGTTGATGTACTCGTACGTCTTCACGAACCGACTGATCCAAGTACCGAATGTACGACACCTCCAAGTTCAGCACACGTTCAGCTCGATGACGATCCCCGGACTCCGATCCAGCAGGGT
Source organism: Triticum dicoccoides (assembly GCF_002162155.2). Classification (NCBI taxonomy): domain Eukaryota; kingdom Viridiplantae; phylum Streptophyta; class Magnoliopsida; order Poales; family Poaceae; genus Triticum; species Triticum dicoccoides. The sequence goes on from NC_041381.1 coordinate 692,359,552, forward strand.
GTCGGGGATGAGTTCCGTCACCACGACGGCGTGGTGACGATGATGATGTTCTACCGACGCAGGGCTTCGCCTAAGCACCGCAACGATATGACCGAGGTGGAATATGGTGGTGGGGGCACTGCACACGGCTAAGGAACGATTACGTAGATCAACTTGTGTGTTCTGGGGTGCCCCCTGCCCCCGTATATAAAGGAGCAAGGGGGGAGGCCGGCCGGCCCTT
>NC_041381.1:692360404-692392470 GCF_002162155.2 Triticum dicoccoides
GGAGTCCTCCTCCTAGTAGGAGTAGGACTCCCCTTTCCTAGTCCAACTAGGAAGGGGGAAGGGGGAAGGAAAGAGGGGGAGAGGGAGAGGGAAAGAGGGGCCGCGCCCCCTCCCCTAGTCCAATTCAGACTCCCCATGGGAGGGGGCGCGCCACCTCCTGGGCTGCTGCCCTCTCTCTCCCCTCAGGCCCACTAAGGCCCAATACTTCCCCGGGGGTTCCGGTAACCACTCCGGCACTCCGGTTTTCTCCGAAATCACCCGAAGCACTTTCGGTGTCCGAATATAGTCGTCCAATATATTAATCTTTACGTCTCGACCATTTTGAGACTCCTCGTCATGTCCACGATCTCATCCGGGACTCCGAACTCCTTCGGTATATCAAAACTCATAAACTCATAATATAACTGTCATCAAAACCTTAAGCGTGCGGATCCTACGGGTTCGAGAACAATGTAGACATGACCGAAACACGTTTCCGGTCAATAACCAATAGCGGAACCTGGATGCTCATATTGGCTCCCACATATTCTACAAAGATCTTTATCGGTCAGACCGCATAACAACATACGTTGTTCCCTTTGTCATCGGTATGTTACTTGCCCGAGATTCGATCATCGGTATCTCAATACCTAGTTCAATCTCGTTACCGGCAAGTCTCTTTACTCGTTCCGTAATACATCATCCCGCAACTAACTCATTAGTTGCAATGCTTGCAAGGCTTAAGTGATGTGTATTACCGAGAGGGCCCAGAGATACCTCTCCGACAATCGGAGTGACAAATCCTAATCTCGAAATACGCCAACCCAACATGTACCTTCGGAGACACCTGTAGAGCACCTTTATAATAACCCAGTTACGTTGTGACATTTGGTAGCACACAAAGTGTTCCTCCGGTAAACGGGAGTTGCATAATCTCATAGTCATAGGAACATGTATAAGTCATGAAGAAAGCAACAACAACATACTAAACGATCAAGTGCTAAGCTAACGGAATGGGTGAGGTCAATCACATCATTATCCTAATGATGTGATCCCGTTAATCAAATGACAACTCTTTGTCCATGGCTAGGAAACATAACCATCTTTGATTAATGAGCTAGTCAAGTAGAGGCATACTAGTGACACTCTGTTTGTCTATGTATTCACACATGTATTATGTTTCCGGTTAATACAATTCTAGCATGAATAATAAACATTTATCATGAGATAAGGAAATAAATAATAACTTTGTTATTGCCTCTAGGGCATATTTCCTTCAATCTCCCACTTGCACTAGAGTCAATAATCTAGTTCACATCACCATGTGATTCAACACCAATATTCACATCTGTATGTGATTAACACCCATAGTTCACATCGTCATGTAACCAACACCCAAAGGGTTTACTAGAGTCAATAATCTAGTTCACATCGCTATGTGATTAACACCCAAAGAGTACTATGGTATGATCATGTTTTGCTCATGAGAGAAGTTTAGTCAACGGGTCTGTCACATTCAGAGCCATATGTATTTTGCAAATATTCTATGTCTACAATGCTCTGCACGGAGCTACTCTAGCTAATTGCTCCCACTTTCAATATGTATCCAGATTGAGACTTAGAGTCATCTGGATCGGTGTAAAAGCTTGCACCGATGTAACTCTTTACGACGGGCTCTTTTTATCACCTCCATAATCGAGAAACATCTCCTTAGTCCTCACTAAGGATATTCTTGACCGCTGTCCATTGATCTACTCTTAGATCAAAATTGTATTCCTTTGCCAAACTCAGAGCAAGGTATACAATAGGTCTGGTACACAGCATAACATACTTTGTAGAACCTATGACTGAGGCATAGGGAATGACTTTTCATTCTCTTTCTATTTTCTGCCATGGTCGGGTTTTGAGTCTTTCTCAACTTCACACCTTTGCATCACAGGCAATAACTCTTTATTTGACTGTTTCATTTTGAACTACTTCTAAATCTTGTCAAGGTATGTACTCATTGAAAAATCTTATCAAGCATCTTGATCTATCTCTATAGATCTTGATGCTCAATGTGTAAGCAGCTTCACCGAGGTCTTTCTTTGAAAAACTCCTTTCAAACACTTCTTTATGCTTTCCAGAAAATTCTACATTCATTCACATATACTTATCAGAAAGGCTGTAGTGCTCCCACTCACTTTCTTGTAAATACATGCCTTTCCAAAAGTCTGTATAAAACCATATGCTTTGATCAACTCATCAAAGGGTATATTCCAACTTCGAGATGCTTGCACCAGTCCATTGATGGATCGCTGGAGCTTGCACATTTTGTTAGCACCTTTCGGATCGACAAAACCTTCTGGTTGCATCATATACAACTCTTCTTCCAGAAATCCATCCAGGAACACAGTTTTGATATCCATTTGCCAGATTTCATAAAATGTGGCAATTGCTAACATGATTCGGACAGACTTAAGCACCGTTACGAGTGAGAAAATCTCATCATATTCAACACCTTGAACTTGTCGAAAACCTTTCGCAACAAGTAGAGCTTTGTAGATAGTAACACTAATATCAGTGTCCGTCTTCCTCTTGAAGATCCATTTATTTAACATGGCTTGCTGATCATCGAGCAAGTCAACCAAAGTCCATACTTTGTTCTCATACATGGATCCTATCTCAGATTTTATGCCCTCAAGCCATTTCACGGAATGTGGGCTCATCATCGCTTCCTCATAGTTCATAGGTTCATCATGGTCTAGTAACATGATTTCCAGAACAGGATTACCGTACCACTCTGGTGCGGATCTTACTCTGGAAGACCTACGAGGTTCGGTAGTAACTTGATCTAAAGTTTCATGATCATCATCATTAGCTTCCTCACTAATTGGTGTAGGAATCACTGGAACTGATTTCTATGATTAACTACTTTCCAATTTAGGAGAAGATACAATTACCTTATCAAGCTCTACTTTCCTCCCACTCACTTCTTTCGAGAGAAACTCCTTCTCTAGAAAGGATCCATTTTAGCAACGAATATCTTGCCTTTGGATCTGTGATAGAAGGTGTACCCAATAGTTTCCTTTGGGTATTCTATGAAGACGCACTTCTCCGATTTAGGTTCAAGCTTATCAGGTTGAAACTTTTTCACATAAGCATCGCAGCCCCAAACTTTAACAAACGACAACTTTGGTTTCTTGCCAAACCACAATTCATAAGCCGTCCTCTCAACGGATTTCGATGGTGCCCTATTTAAAGTGAATGCAACTATCTCTAATGCATAACCCCAAAACGATATTGGTAAACCGATAAGAGACATCATAGGTCGCACAATATCTAATAAAGTGCGGTTACGACGTTCGGACACACCGTTACACTGTGGTGTTCCAGGTGGCATGAGTTTGTGAAACTATTCCACATTATTTTAACTGAAGGACAAACTCGTAACTCAAATATTCATCTCCACGATCAGATCACAGAAACTTTATTTTCTTGTTATGATGATTTTCCACTTCACTCTGAAATCCTTTGAACCTTTCAACTATTTCAGACTTATGTTTCATCAAGTAGATATACCCATATCTGCTCAAATCATCTGTGAAGGTCAGAAAATAATGATACTTGCCACGAGCCTTAATACTCATTGGTCTGCATACATCAGTATGTATTATTTGCAACAAGTCAGTATCTCGTTCCATTGTTCCGAAGAACGGAGTTTTAGTCATCTTGCCCAAAAGGCACGGTTCACAAGCATCAAATGATTCATAATCAAGTGATTCCAAAAACCCATCAACATGGAGTTTCTTCATGCGCTTTACACCGATATGACCCAAACAGCAGTGCCACAAATAAGTTGCACTATCATTATCAACTTTGCATCTTTTGGCATCAATATTATGATTATGTGTATCACTATGATCGAGATCCAACAAACTATTTTCATTGGGTGTATGACCATCAAAGGCTTTATTCATGGAAATAGAATACCAATTATTCTCTGACTTTAAATGAATAACCATATTGCAATAAACATGATCAAATCATATTCATGCTCAACGCAAACGCCAAATAACATTTATTTAGGTTTAACACTAATCCCGAAATTATAGGGAGTGTGCGATGATGATCATATCAATCTTGGAACCACTTCCAACATACAGCGTCACTTCACCTTCAACTAGTCTCTGTTTATTCTGTAACTCCTGTTTCAAGTTACTATTTTTTAGCAACCGAACAAGTATCAAATACTTAGGGGCTACTATAAACACTAGTAAGGTACACATCAATAACCTGTATATCAAATATACCCTTGTTCACTTTGCCATCCTTCTTATCCACCAAATATTCAGGGCGTTTCCGCTTCCAATGACCATTTGCTTTGCAATGTAAGCACTCAGTTTCAGGCTTTGGTCCAGCTTTGGGCTTCTTCGCGGGAGTGACAACTTGCTTGTCATTCTACTTGAAGTTCCCTTTCTTTCCCTTTGCCCTTTTCTTGAAACTAGTGGTTTTGTCAATCATCAACACTTGATGCTCTTTTTTTGATTTCTACCTTCGTTGATTTCAGCATCACGAAGAGCCGGGGAATCCTTTTCGTCATCCCTTGCATTATAGTTCATCACGAAGTTCTAGTAACTTGGTGATGGTGACTAGAGAACTCTGCCAATCACTATCTTATCTGGAAGATTAACTCCCACTTGATTCAATCGATTGTAGTACTCAGACAATCTAAGTACTTGCTCACTAGTTGAGCAATTCTCCTCCATCTTTTAGGCAAAGTATTTGTCAAAAGGTCTCATACCTCTTGACACGGGCATGAGTCTGAAATACCAATTTCATCTCTTGAAACATCTTATATGTTCCATGACGTTTCAAAAACGTTTTTGTAGTCCCGGTTCTAAGCCATAAAGCATGGTGCACAAAACTATCAAGTAGTCATCATATTGAGATAGCCAAACGTTCATAACGTCTGCATCTGCTCCTGCAATAGGTCTGTCACCTAGCGGTGCATCAAGGACATAATTCTTCTCTGCAGCAATGAGGATAAATCTCAAATCACGGACCAAGTCCGTATCGTTGCTACTAACATTTTTCAACTTAGTTTTCTCTAGAAACACATATAAAAACATAGGGAAGCAAAAACATAGGGAAGCAACAACGCGAGCTATTGATCTACAACATAATTTGCAAAATACTACCATGACTAAGTTCATGATAAATTAAAGTTCAATTAATCAGATTACTTAAGAACTCCCACTTAGACAGACATCTCTCTAGTCATCTAAGTGATCACGTGATCCAAATCAACTAAACCATGTCCGATCATCACGTGAGATGGAGTAGTTTTCAATGGTGAACATCACTATGTTGATCATATCTACTATATGATTCACGTTCGACCTTTCGGTCTCCGTATTCCGAGGCCATATCTCTTATATGCTAGGCTCGTCAAGTTTAACCTGAGTATTCCGCGTGCGCAACTGTTTTGCACCCGTTGTATTTGAACATAGAGCCTATCAAACCCGATCATCACGTGGTGTCTCAGCACGAAGAACTTTCGCAACGGTGCATACTCAGGGAGAACACTTCTTGATAATTTTAGTGAGATATCATCTTAAAATGCTACCGTCAATCAAAGCAAGATAAGATGCATAAAGGATAAACATCACATGCAATCAATATAAGTGATATGATATGGCCATCATCATCTTGTGCTTGTGATCTCCATCTCCGAAGCACCTCCATGATCACCATTGTCACCGGCGCGACACCTTGATCTCCATCGTAGCATCATTGTCGTTTACGCCGTCTATTGCTTCTACGACTATCACTACCGCTTAGTGATAAAGTAAAGCAATTACAGGGCGTTTGCATTTCATACAATAAAGCGACAACCATATGGCTCCTGCCAGTTGCCGATAACTTCGGTTACAAAACATGATCATCTCATACAATAAATATAGCATCACGTCTTGACCATATCACATCACAACATGCCCTGCAAAAACAAGTTAGACGTCCTCTACTTTGTTGTTGCAAGTTTTACGTGGCTGCTACGGGCTTAGCAAGAACCGTTCTTACCTACGCATCAAAACCACAATGATAGTTTGTCAAGTTGGTGCTATTTTAACCTTCGCAAGGACCGGGCGTAGCTACACTCGGTTCAACTAAAGTGAGAGATACAAACACCCGCCAGTCACCGTTAAGCACGAGTGCTCGTAACGGTGAAACCAGTCTCGCGTAAGCGTACGCGTAATGTCGGTCCGGGCCGCTTCATCTCACAATACCGCTGAACCAAAGTATGACATGCTGGTAAGCAGTATGACTTATATCGCCCACAACTCAGTTGTGTTCTACTCGTGCATATGACATCTAGGTATAAAACCAGGCTCGGATGCCACTGTTGGGGAACATAGTAATTTCAAAAAAAATTCCTACGCACACGCAAGATTATGGTGATGCATAGCAACAAGAGGGGAGAGTATTGTCCACGTACCCTCGTAGACCGAAAGCGGAAGCGTTATGACAACGCGGTTGATGTAGTCGTACATCTTCACGAACCGACCGATCCAAGTACCGAACGTACGTCACCTCCGAGTTCAGCACGCATTCAGCTCGATGACGATCCCCGGACTCTGATCCAGCAGGGTGTCAGGGATGAGTTCCGTCAGCACGACGGCATGGTGACGATGATGATGTTCTACCGACGCAGGGCTTCGCCTAAGCACCGCAACGATATGACCGAGGTGGAATATGGTGGAGGGGGGCACCGCACACGCCTAAGGAACGATCACGAAGATCAACTTGTGTGTTCTGGGGTGCCCCCTGCCCCCATATATAAAGGAGCAAGGGGGAGGCCGGCCGGCCCTTGGGGCGCGCCAAGGAGGGGGGAGTCCTCCTCCTAGTAGGAGTAGGACTCCCCTTTCCTAGTCCAACTAGGAAGGGGGAAGGGGGAAGGAAAGAGGGGGAGAGGGAGAGGGAAAGAGGGGCCGCGCCCCCCTCCCCTAGTCCAATTCACACTCCCCATGGGAGGGGGCGCGCCACCTCCTGGGCTGCTGCCCTCTCTCTCCCCTCAGGCCCACTAAGGCCCAATACTTCCCCGGGGGGGTTCCGGTAACCCCTCCGGCACTCCAGTTTTCTCTGAAATCACCCGGAACACTTCCGGTGTCCGAATATAGTCGTCCAATATATCAATCTATACGTCTCGACCATTTCGAGACTCCCCGTCATGTCCCCAATCTCATCCGGGACTCTGAACTCCTTAGGTACATCAAAACTCATAAACTCATAATATAACTGTCATCGAAACCTTAAGCGTGCGGACCCTACGGGTTCGAGAACAATGTAGACATGACCGAAACACGTTTCCGGTCAATAACCAATAGCGGAACCTGGATGCTCATATTGGCTCCCACATATTCTACGAAGATCTTTATCGGTCAGACCGCATAACAACATACGTTATTCCCTTTGTCATCGGTATGTTACTTGCCCGAAATTCGATCGTCGGTATCTCAATACCTAGTTCAATCTCGTTACCGGCAAGTCTCTTTACTCGTTCCGTAATACATCATCCCGCAACTAACTCATTAGTTGCAATGCTTGCAAGGCTTAAGTGATGTGTATTACCGAGAGGGCCTAGAGATACCTCTCCGACAATCGGAGTGACAAATCCTAATCTCGAAGTACGCCAACCCAACATGTACCTTCGGAGACACCTGTAGAGCACCTTTATAATCACCCAGTTACGTTGTGACGTTTGGTAGCACACAAAGTGTTCCTCCGGTAAACGACAGTTGCATAATCTCATAGTCATAGGAACATGTATAAGTCATGAAGAAAGCAACGACAACATACTAAACGATCAAGTGCTAAGCTAACGGAATGGGTCAAGTCAATCACATCATTCTCCTAATGATGTGATCCCGTTAATCAAATGACAACTCTTTGTCCATGGCTAGGAAACATAACCATCTTTGATTAATGAGCTAGTCAAGTAGAGGCATACTAGTGACACTCTGTTTGTCTATGTATTCACACATGTATTATGTTTCCGGTTAATACAATTCTAGCATGAATAATAAACATTTATCATGATATAAGGAAATAAATAATAACTTTATTATTGCCTCCAGGGCATATTTCCTTCAGGAGGCCCTCCCTCGCCAACGGTGCTTGGGAGAGAACGACAAGGCAGACTGATCGGGACGTGCCCAGCAGTGGGTAAGAGCCGTCGCCGAGGACGACCGCGTGAACATTGCACCTTCTCACCTTCCCCGGTGGAGAGGATCCAACTGGATCTATGACCAACGGTGAGCAGAGAGAGAGAGAGAGAGAGAGAGAGAGAGAGAGAGAGTGGCCACCGCTGTCGTGCTTAGATCTGGAGAGGCCGAGACAGTGTGAAGAGAGCAACACTAGCAAGCAAGCGCGGAGGCTCCTGCCTATATAGTGGAGTAGTACTTAGTTTTCTTTTGTCTACCGGAGCCGGCTTGACCTTGTCAATGACTGTCGAGAAGTCCTCATGCACGTGGCCCGGAGGCGCAGTTGTCGTCATTTTGATCTGAAGCACCGGATTATAACATATAACACGAAAAAATGCCACATGACAAGAAATCATAACCTCACTACCCAAAGGAGACAACATGAATCCCGACGGACAAACTAGACGAGGAACAAAGCTCAAATTAAAGATAAACTCGTAGAAAAGGGGTCCGTCGATAGATGTCCTAATTAACATAGCCGGCTTGACCTAGATGGCAGCCGAGTAGTCACTGTTCGTGCATGTGCCCCCAATGACTAGCCCAACTCAGTTGTCGCTGTTTAACCCTCGCAGTGATCCGAAGCACATGACACATAATTTTGCGAGATGACAAGAAACCTTTTTTTAGATTTCTCACCACAACTACAGCCATGTACAACATAACCTGCACGATATATAGACGATAGCCAATCCAGGCGTGTCTGCTGGAGTCTGGTCACATGCATGGACGAACTGATCTTCCGTGTCTTGCAGGGATCGTCCAGGCACCAACGTAGTACAACACTTCTCTAGTACTATCGCTCGTCTCCCTCTTCTATTAAGTCACCCGACTTGCGGGGCCGGGGAGTGTGCCTATGGTCGGTTCTCAATTGCCGTCCCACATGTGTGTGCGAACGCAATATGACGCATGTTCCATTCAGAGAGCAGCGTGCCAGACCGACCGACCGTCTGGGGTGCGACGCGGAAGCGGCGGGCATGCTGTATACTCTGTACATGTGTACCGCCATTTTCTAGACGCTTTGCTCCATGGTGCGGGCGCAATCCATGGATACAAAATTAGTATTTGTATACTATTTAAAAGTCAAGGGCGGGGCTTTTTCTGCTCGGTAGGCGGCGGGACAGTTCCGCCTAGTCGGTTCGACAGAGACGCGAGAAGACGAGGGAGTAGGCTGCTGCAAACGTAGGGCTGTGTGATTTGACAGTGAGTTACTGCTGGACAGGTGGGGCCCCGTGATTTGACTTGCCATTATCATTTTAACTATGGCGCTACGACCGGCGTGAGTCTCCCGATTGCTGACCACCTCCATACAGGTGCCTCTCCCAATGCTCCACCATGTAGTAGAGGCTGGCTCTTGCATGAGAGCCCACTTCTCCACTTTTTCCTTGCCTTTCTTTCCTCCACATATGCAAAAATGCCATGTAAAGCACACTATTGTACTTACTTGCTCCTACAGGTGCTTAAGCTTGCCACATAGGCATAAAGTCTGATGTGGCAAGTTAATCAAGAAGAGAGAGACTAGTTTGGTGACCCAAGGAAGAAATGGTGCTAAGCGCGTGTACCTAGGTGAAAAGACAATTTTGAGTCTATAGCTAATTAAATTAAGCAAACTTAGCAACACCATTTCATTGGAAGAGGTCACTCCTTGGCAAATGCAATAAATACTAGTACTCCCTGTGTCCCATTATATAAGAACATTTTTGACACTACATTAGCTAGTGTCAAAAACGTTCTTATATTATGGGACGAAGGGAGTACAAAGAAAGAGATAGAGAGGAGTAAAAAAATACACTTATAGCCAACCTTATAGCCAACCTTGTTGTAGTATGAGTGACTAAGTGATGACTATGTATGACATGCCAACATCAGATAGCCTAACGCACCGTGTTAAATCTCAAAAGGCGCGACCATGTGAGCGACGCGACAGTCGTGGTAGGCGCGACCATGATACGGGCTGCTGTCAGCCCTTGGATCTGAGATCAAACGGTCGCATGCTAAGTTGCTGAAAATTTGCAGAATAACCCTCCAGGATGGGATATTCACCCATAGGTCTAGAATCACGCCATGCAACCGTTTGATCTCCGATCCAAGGGCTCTCGGAAGCCCGTATCTTGGGAGAATGGAAAGCCACTACCCTGCCATTCGCACACTGGCAGTTCACTCCTACTCGTCCCCGCACGTCCTTTAATACTACGACGGTTCGCTCCTAGTCGTCCCGTCCATTCACATTAGTACATTACGACAGTTCCACTAATCCTAACCCTCCTCCCAAATCCATGGCGTCCCAAATCTCCCCGATCGGCGGTGAGTACAAGGTTAGAACCATCACCGGCGATGAGTTCGACGTCATCTACACCCGTTCTTCCGCGACGGTGAAAGGATGCCTTTCTCGCTTCAGATGCATGTTCGAAGACTCAGATGATGAGTGGGTCACTGGGTTAGATGTTGAGTACACCACATTCGTGGGACGAGAGAAGGATCTAAAGGACGAAGAGAGGAAGAAGCCCGCCGTGATCTAGGTTTGCGTGCATGACTTATGCTTGGTCTACCACATATGCCATGCCGATGTTGTGTGCCAGGATTTTAAGGACTTCCTCGAGGGCAACCTAGTCAAATTCGTTATTATAGACTTTGGTAATGACAAAGAAGTCCTGCATCGGATAGGCCTCGTTGTAGGCAACACCTTCGACCTCCAAAAGAATCGGCTGGTGTCCTCTCATCAGCCTTCAATGCTGACCCTAGCAGGATCCATGGTTCATCCTTCGTACGGTAAACTGGAGAAACCTCCATACACGTTTCATCGTCATGCATGTCAGCGGAATGTACTAGATATAGACCACATCCAGTATGCTGCAATGGATGGCTACCTTTGTTTCAATATCTACAAGGGTTGGATGAAGAGCAACAACCAAGTTGGCGGTTCAAGCAAAGAAGTATCGGCCAAGAGGAAGAGGGACAAGGACGAAGTCGAGGACGTGGAGGAGGACTCCGAGTAAGGTGGCAGTGTCGTTGCTCATGGTGGTTCTAATGCAGTGTCTACCAGAATAGTTGCAAAGTTTAATTTCAGGTGTGCTTAATTTAATTTGAGGGGTGTGTTGTGCTGAGCCCCCAGCAGAACTATGTTATGTTTCTTCTTGTTACTTTAACTCTTCAGTAAGTACATACTACTATTTCTTACATTTCATCTTTTAGTTGGTATAGTACTACCACTCGTTTCTTCACATTATATACATACAATATATATGGCCAACATCATATAGCCAGCAGTTTAGTTGTCAAAGAATTTCAGGGTGCTTAGTTTTGTCAAAGAATTCTAGGGTGCTTAGTTTTATTTGAGGGGTGGGTTGTGCTGGACACCATTATTGTGACTAGCCTTTTTAATAGTACTATATGCGTAATTTGGCAACAAGCGCTCTCTATATGTACCACCTTTTTTTATTTCAAGTTTTGCTCCATGGCGCAATCCATCGATACTACTGCTGTACAAAAGTATATATTTTTAAAAGGCTAGAGGGCGGGGCAGTCTAGCTTGGTCGGTTTCACGAGAGGCGAGGGCCTTTGTGATTTGACGGCTCATTACTGTTGGAAGGCGGGGCCTTGTGATTTGACTGCTTGGATAAATGCGTCGATGACCTGATCAAGGAGGAGCAAAGAACCGTGCGGTATACTCAAGTTTTCCACTAGAGTAGTACTGCGACGGAGGAGCACGAAACACGGCAGCCCAGTGCCATATGGCGATAAAAAATGATCTAATTTGCTAGTCATCTCATTGTTAGCATTGTTCTATTCATTCCCTCAAAAAACAAAAACCATTGTTCTATTCATGCCTCGCAGAGAACGTGACACGTGCGGCGAAACACTCGAAGCAAAAGATGAAACACATCAGCAAAAGAAGAAGGAAGATTATCACCTCAAATGATCTAATTCGCCCAGGAGTCGTACCTTCTTCTTCATCTCCTCCACGACCTCCATCTCCTTGCGCGTCTCCTCCGCCATCTTCTTCATTCTGTCCATGATGCGGGATTTCTCGATGCGAGCCTTCACCATCTGTTCCACGGCCGCATTACGTACCTTGACAGTAGCTGGGTGCTCGATGCGGAGCTTCGCCAACTCCTCCTTCTGTTCCATGACGAGGGCCTGCAGCATCTTCATCGAGGAACTACTATTCTCATGCAACTTCTTCCAGGCGGCGTTCTTCTCCTTCAACAGGTCGATCTCGTGGCAGAGCTTCGCCTTGTCCTCCTGAAGTCGCAGGATTTCACCGGCCGCCTTCTTCTCCGAGGCAATGCTCTTCTTCAGCAGCATCACCAAACCGGCGGTCAACTCCCCCTGCTGATTGAGCTCAGCGGGCATGTCGTCGAGGCTCTCCTTCAGCAACTCCGTCAAGCCTTGGATGAACTCCTTCTGCTTATTGAGGTGCTTACTGAGCTGATCGGGCGTGCCGTCGCGAGATAACGACTCCAGCTCCTCCGGCTCGGCATGTTCGCCTCCGCAGCTAGGGTGCTCCTGGGAGGCATCGCCTGCCCGTGAGAGATCTTTCGAGGTCTCTGCGTGGCGGCAAGCCCTCTTTTTTTTCCGCAGCCTTGGTTGCCGCTCCCTTGTTACGAGTAGTTCTCGACCTAGAGCTCTGCTCACCAGCCATGGCAACAATGGACGAAGAAGAACCACTTATGAGGAGGAAAGGTAGAGTAATTTTCGGTTAGGTAGTTGCCCTTCTTATAACCTAAGTACTAGCACTAGTAGTACTAATACCTGCATAGTGGGAACACGTTCAGGTTTGGTATGTACTAGTAGGTGTGAGCAGGCTTTCGAATGTGATGGGAACAAGGCAAAGATTAATTGATGGTTTTAGTTTCAAGGCCCGAAACGGTTCCCGATGAGTTTAGCGGAACATAAATTTCAAGTACTACACTGCTTAAATGTGTAAATATTATGTTACTGTCAAAAATTGGCACAAAATACGAAGGAGACCAATGGAAGTACTACTAGCAACCCACGATTTAACTACTCGCATGCGCGCAGTGGAGTAATAATGTCTTTCTTTCGCCCTCACGTTCACTCAATTTGCATGCGCTGTATTTATTGACCATCAACAAAGTGAACGACTTTACATGTGTCAAATTATCACATGAGGTGGATCTTGGTACAAAATTGCGTCCGCCCGTGTACCCACGTGTGCGTGCGAGGGAATGAGTGCGTGCATGGCGTGCGTGCACATCTTCGCTTCGTGCATGTACCGCTAGTATGGCTCAGGGAGGACGAGTACATTCTTCTGGAACTAGCAGCACGTCACTGTGATCAATCCACGCAAGGAGGTTGCGACAACGCCTCCACATGTGCCACGTGGCTTCATGAACTGTAAGAGAGACACTGTGTAGCGTGCCATTGGTATTCTAATTTACGTGTTTTGCACATACTCGAAGTACTAGTAAGGTACACGTGCATTGCATGCATTAGATTTTGCAATCAAATTATGAATAAATACCACACTATAGCATGTAAGCTCCGAGTCATATATGCGTGATGTAGCCCTTCGTTTAATTCTTATAGTTCATCTCATTCAAAATCAATTAGTTTTTATAAAAAAGCTAAGAACGTGTGAATAGGAAAAACATGGGATTATAGAGGAATGTCGTCTTGAATCCTACAGGATTGTACGAGTGTTTGATTGTGCTTAGAAAAAACGCAGAATTCTTTCAAAGAGGTTTCAGTGGATGGGATGTTTCCTATGAAATCTAGTGCACATGAATCATATGGAAAAATTCCTATGGTTTACAATCCTACGAATCAAACAACCAAGATAGGAAAAATTCCTAATGATTAGAATCCTCCAAAATTCCTTTGAGAATCCTTTGAATCAAAGAAGCCCTTAATCTATTTTATGATTCATGGAATTGTGCGTTGTAAAGCATAAAGTAAAAACAAATAATGGCAATTCAACTAGAAAAAAAGTTTGGGCAGTTATGATACAGAAGATTCTAGAACAAAAGAGAACCACTATTGTTTTGAGGTTTGTGCATTATGCTTAAGTTCAACCATGGAGTCTGCTAGATTGTACATGTGGAAAAATCCGGTGGGGGGCTAGAAGATGGTGCGAGGGGCCGAGTGGAGGGAGACTATGAAGGAATGCACAAGTGCGAGATCGATATTTAGAGAGAGGGGGCGAACACGTGCGCTGTTGCACGCAGTGGCGGAGCAATGAAAAATAAATGAGTTAGGGGGCCAAGCATTGCTAATCCTTTACTAGGAGGGTCAATTCATGAAATTAAACCTTTTTTTAGCAGAAATTGTCTAATGATCACATTCATATTAGCCTCGATATATAGTGATTTTAGGGGGGGGGGGGCAGGGCCCTTACTGCCCCCTGTCTTCGCCATTGTGCACGCGTCTGAGAGATGAAGCGGAAGGCATGGATGATGAGAGGGGGACGTTGGATATATAATTAATGTGGGTGTATTAGCTATTTATGTTAATCCTATATAGAGAGGTATAGATTGATCGATGTGGATGTGGGAAAGAGGGTGAGACCTCACTGGATATATCGATTGATCGGTTTGTGTGGAAAACTATGAAAGACCTAGCTATATACACACATACATAGAGGAAGATCGATCGTTGCGCATGCACGCGTGAGAGATAAAGAATGCCCGGTATGATGGAGAGGGGGATGTGTGTGGGTGTGTGCCTTCATGGGAGACCGACCTGAAGAAAAAGATTGCATGTGTGCGAAAGATAATGCCGACTGGTAGTGTGTGTGCATGCATGCATGAGAGAAAGTTAGTGGTACAATTATAAAGAGAAGACTACTGTGTGGGTGTAAAAGAATAGGTGAGGTCATAATCAATGTAAAGTTGAATTCAAATATTTGAATAAGAGATCCTGATGTTTGAAACCCATGCATGCATGAATATAAAGGAGATCTGTGCGGTGTGGTTTGGAAACGAGCATGTTGTAATGTATACACATTGAACAAGGTCGGACTGATTTGAATTTGAGATACCGATGCAGACATCATTTGCCCACATCGCATCCGTGCATGGACACACTATTCTAATTTGAGATGATGGGCTGCTTTCGCATCACATATCTATATCTATACCCCTATATATATATATTATATTATATACTTTTTTATATTGTGTGCGGGTAACTTTAACTTTGAAAGATGGTCGTTGGATGAGGCGAATCCGATGGTCCAAAGATGGCAAATTTGAGTACTATTGGCCATTGGATATCATCTAGATTCCACCAGATTTCGCCACATGTATAATCTAGAAGACTCCATGGTTGAACTTAAGCATAATGCAAAAACATCAAAACAAAAGCACTTCTTATTTTTTCTAGAATCTTCCGTATCAGAATTGCCCAAATGTTTTTCTACATGATTTGCCATTATTTGTTTTTACTTTATGTCTTACAACGCACAATTCCATGAATCTTAAAATAGATTAGCTTTCTTATAAAAACTAGATGATTTTGAATGAAATGAACTATAAGAATTAAACGCACATCTACATCATGCATATATGACTCAAAGCTTGCATGCTATAATGTGGTATTTATTCATAATTTGGTTGCCAAATCTCATGCGTGCAATGCACGTGTACCTTACTCTAGTCTAAATGGTGTTTGTGTGTGTGTTGTGCATGTTGAGGTGCAAATTGTCTTTTTTTTGGGGTACACGTTAAGCTTGTTCTTCCGAAATTTCAAGCCGCGCCTTGTTATGCCGAAAATTGAAGCTAGCGTCGATGTCTATCGTGCTGCGAAACTCCCACCTCTTCAACCCGTGCCTTGTTAGCCCGAAATATTTAAGATATATCTTTGTCTTGTTGTGCTCCCACAACTCCCTCCATCTCAACCCGCGCCTTGCTATTCCAAAATTACAACGTGCGCGAAAACTGCCACCTCCTATGAAATCCCGACACGCGAAATGCCCGTGGTACCCCTGAACCGAAAGAACCGCCTCAAATCGATGGGGGGTACTTTCGTAACTTACCCCACATTTCGGACAAGCGCGTCTCTAAGCCATGGTTCCCCACTGCCATCCCATCCGCCCACCCATTCGTACACCAAGGCCGCGAAAACCCGCGACAAAACCCCACACCCTGCTCCATCCGCCACCCAGCTGGAGCCTCTTCCCCGATGATGTCGTCCACAGCAACACCTCGACGTCCCTCATCCACCGTACCGGATGAGGATCCGTCGTCGATCTCATCGTCCCTCCGGTTCAGCCACCCCGTCCTCCACCTCCAAGGAGCTGCCCCGACGTTCCCCTTGTCTTTCGCGCCACCTCCATTCCCACACCGCCGTCTTCACCTGCACCATCGGAAGAGCATCATCATCACCGTTTCCTCGGATGAAGCTGCGGCCTAATCGGCGCCACCAAAGAGGTTGTACACCAATCGCGGCATTTTCTTCTTGATTCGATCTCACTGTGCTGCCGGCGCTCGGTCCCGAGCCGACACGGCGCGGCTCCATCCACGGTGGCGTCGCCGACCACTTCCTCCACGACGTCGCTCCCTCGGCGGTGACGTCCACATCAGTAGGAGCTGCTGCTGCTTTAGCTCTCGCTCGCGCTGCTGCTCTGCTCTTGCTCTCGGTCCCCTGCCTGGTCTGCTCTTGCTATTGCTCTTGCTCGCACTGCTGCTCTCGCTCTTGCTCTTGCTTGCGATGCTACTCCCATTTGGCTACACTTTAGTCGACTGAATCGACTTTTGGGTCAGTCGATTTTCAAGGGGTGGGCTCGCCAGGGTGAAGGAAGAACCAGCCGCAGCGGGGAGGGGGGCTCGCCGGAGAGGTACCCCACTATCTATCTTAGGGTTCTGGATGGGGCCGGTGGTCGCCGGCGGTGGCGGGGCGGTGGCGTGGGGATCGCTAGAGAAAAAGCTCGGCACAGGGGGGCCTAGAGGGATGGCCGGGGCGGCGGCGGACCGGTGGTGGGGAGTGTTTTCGGGGCGGGCGGGGCGGCGCACCACCGGCCGCGGGCGGCGGTGGGCTGCTGTTTGGCCGGTGGTGGCTGGTGGCTGGTGGCTCAGGGGGGTGGAGGTTGAAGATGAACCGCAGGCCCTTGATTTCGTATCCAACGGCTGCAAAATCGACTGACCGGAGATGAAAAAGTCAGTCGACCGACGTGTAGCCTCACCTTGCTAGTGCGTTCAGTTTCGACAGCAAAATTCAGTTTCAACAGTTAGGTTCAGTTTCGACAGTTAGGTTCAATTTTGACAGTTAAGTTCAGTTTCGACAGTTAAGTTTAGTTTCGACAGTTAAGTTCAGAGATGAGCGGCAGATGTATTTTACATCTAGCACTTTGTGGTTATGTATTTTACATCATGTATTGGAGATGCTATTAAAATTCCACTCAGGTTAACGTTGTTTGTTGTCTCTCTTGTCCTGCTTCAGCCTCGGCGTCGTACAACTCACCGGAGCTGCTCCAATGACGAAACCCTCCATCAGAGCAGAGCAGTACCTCGGGCTCCATCTCCAGACGCCTAAGATCTTCTTCCCCTCCTACGACAGCAAAGTCAGCCGGAGCATCCTCACCGGCCAACCTAATCACGCTGAGATCGACATGGCTTCGCCAAAGAGGTTGTACACTTGTTGCATCTCTTTTTTACTCTACATGTTATGTATATTGTCCACTGAGCACTCGTAGTAACGGGAAATACGATTATTTTATCCTACTATATGACAAGCAGTGAGGTACCAGGCAACTTAGCTATCCGTGATGGACTCTCTTGAATGCCATCATTATTTATCTCTGCGTGTTTGAGCTGTGCATTTGTCGATGGGCCTGGGAGTTGAGCTAGTATGGCAGTGGCCTGGGTCCAAAGTAATAGAAGTAGCACAAAAACATTTTTTAGTGTAGGATTTTCCTTGCTCAAGCCTGCCTACTAGAATCGCCAGTGCTTGAAAGGAAAAGTGAATGAAAAACATAGGAATTGGAAAGTTTCCTATGGTACTACTTTTCATGAATTTGGTGCAAAGGAATGGAGCAAAGGAAAACTGTAGGATTTGTTCCTTTAGTGTCTCCTTGAAAGAAAAACCGTAGGAATTCTAATTTCCACTTCTCCTCCTTATTCCTATTCATCAAGCACAAGACTAAGAGATAGTAGCATAATAGCATTATAACCGTACACTTTCTTGTGGTTTGACTTAATCTTACCATGCTTTTTTGCATCCTGTGATCTTCCAATTGTTGTGAATCAAACACCCAGATTGGCAGAAATCCTGTGTTTTTAAATTCTCTATTTTGCATGTGCATTCCTATCCTATTCCTGTCTATTTCTTATCCCTGCATTGTTAGAATCTTTAAATTCAAAAAAGCCCTTACTCAATTACTTCTATTACAGATATGTGTCAAAGAAAACCTTGTGTGGTTTGTCCTGCTCCTGCGGCGCTATGTTCCACCCCAGCTCAGCTGCTCCAACAACGGAAGGGTTCACCACAGCAGGGATCCGCTCTCCAGACTGTCTTTCACCGCCTCAGATCTTCTTCCCCGCCGCCGGCAGCCACGACAACTGCATTACCATCATCAACTGAGCAGATGACCTTGAGGACTACACGGGTCCGCAAGAGAGGGCGCACTCTTCCGTGTCTGCTTACGTTATGCGTCGCTTAATATGATGACATGCTACATTATCATCGTGTTCACCTATTAAACTCCGAGTCAGGTCCAAACTAATGCTGAAACTTGAGTATTTAAATGGTTGCGAGGTACATATTGTGGTAGCAATCAGTACTATCTGTCTACTATCTGGTTAATCTCCGGTGTCTACTATGAGTTTCATGTTAGGTGCAAACAAACATTAAAGGAGCCATTATCTGTATTTTTAACTAAAGCTATTATCTGCCTGCTATCATTGGTTTTGGGTCTATCCATAGTTTGCTACCATCACTCTGGATTTGTGCATGCACTCCTTACATAATCTCACTATGTTTTATTCCTATGCATGCCAGTTATTGTACACAATGGAACTGATCATGTAGAGCAAAAGAGACGAGCCTTGCGTGGCAATAAAATTTCATGCAGACGTCGTTCCATGGTGGGCGCAAAGGCAGCCCCCCTCCACCCATTTCGGATCGTAATCAAGAGGAAGATAATTGTTCTGAGGGGGATTCAGAAGGAGAAGACCACTCCTATTTACCCCATGAGGTCTTCGCTCTAACTTGGCATGCTGATGTTGGTAATATCATGCATATGGTGCCTTGCATTGCTTACTGTATACATTAAAGATGTCATCTGCTTAGTTTAGACATGCTTTGTGTCAATGCCATCTGTTTAGTTTCTTTATCGTATATGTGAATCATGCAATGCCATCTTGTCTAGCCAGGCATCATATATGTGAATTTTGCAATGCCACCCTGGTTAGCCAGTCATCTTATATGTGAATTATATCATGCCATCATTTTTTTATTATGTGTTAAATTTGTCAACAATTTTAGTACATTCACTTACTCTTCCTGTGCATCAGCCATTCGGCACAGTCATGGAAAAATCTGGAGTGGAAACAAGGTCTTCAGAGCAGACAATGCTATCTGACGAAGCGCATGTCTTGCTGGTTACTGATAGCTCCTCAGAGGAGGATTCAGAGACAGATGACCAGTCATATTTCCCCCCTGAGGTGCATGCCCTAACTTGGCAGGGTTATGTTACTCATATCGTGCGTATGGTATCTTGGATTGCTATGTCATTTGCTTAGTTTAGACATGCTTTGTGTGAATGCCACCTGTTTAGTGTCTAATTACCATATATGTGAATTATGCAATGCCATCTTGTTGCAAGACATTATATATGTGAATGATGCAATGTTATCTTGTTGCAAGGCATTATGTATGTGAATTATGCAATGCCATGCTGTTTAGGCAAGCGTCATATATGTGAATTATATCATGCCGTCCTTTTTTTGTATTTCTCATTGCTTTTGTCAATAATGTTTGTATATTCAACTGCTCTTCCTGTGCATCAGTCATTTGAATTGGTGATGGAGAAATTTGGAGTGAAAAAAGGTCTTCAGAGCAGACAATGCTACCTGCTGAAGCAGACATCTTGCTGGTTACAAATAGCTCTTCAAAGGAGGATTCAGAGGCAGATGACCAATCCTATTATCCCCCTGAGGTGTATGCTCAAACTTGGCAGGGTTATATTACTCATATAATGCATATGTTGTATTGCTATGCTTAGTTTTTACATCATATACACAATATTGAATGTCATCTCCTTAGTTGACACATCATATAGGCAATCACCCTTTGCTCACTTCCTTAGTATATAAATCATATATTTGAATTATGTCATGCCATGATGTTTACATAGACAGCATGTATCTGAATTATGGCATGCCAACCCATTTTCTAAAGACATAATATAGTTATATCATCTCATCCTGTTTACATAGTCATTATATTTTAAATTATGTCATTCTATCCGTGAATTATATCATGCCATCATGTTTCCATCGACGGCATGTTTGTGATTTATGGCATGCCAACCACTTTAATAGACACATCATATAGTTATATTATGTCATCCTGTTTACATAGTCATCATATTTTGAAGTATGTCATTCTATCCTGTTTAGTTAGCCATCATGCATGTGAAATTGTGTCATGCTATCCTGTTTAATTAGCCATCATATATGTGAAATTATGTCCTGCTATTCTGTTTGCTTAGACAACATAAATGTGAATTATTTCATGCCCTGTTTTCTTCCCTACTATCCATTGCACCTGTCTATCTTACAATGTTTGTACATTCAATTACTTTTCTTGTTTATCAGCCATTTCAATTGGAGGGAGTGATGGCAGTATCTGTGGGAGTAAAAACACGGTCTTCAGAAAAGATCGTGCTACCTGTCGATGCAGATAGAACCACGGTTGTACTTGCCCAAGAATCAGCCCCACAACACATAACCCACCCTAATGCAGATTGTACCCCTACCCAATTGGACAGAGAACCAGCTACACCCCTTCTAACCCCAACCCCAGCAGATAGACACCCAGTTCCTGTTGACACAACACCATCTCCACCACAGAGTACCCAAACACGAGCAGTTAGTAAGGCAACTGCAGTGCCCAAATCACGAGGACCACCACTCCGAACCCGAAGTCAACGCTTAAAGCAGAAGAAGAATTGTTCTCAGGTCAGGTTCTGTAGCTATGGTTCATACTACTTTGCTCTTGCATCACTGTATTTACGGATACCAACCAATTTCAAATTTGAAGGATGCAATTGAAACTCCAATGGCGCAACAGGTATGTTTTAAACCTATTTCTTCAACGTGTTTGGCTATTTGCTGTTGTAACTTGCTCTATGTTGATTTCAGTTTCAATTGAATAAACAGTTATGTTCTCATGCCATGCACATTACAAGTGTTGTTATTGTTGTGTAGTTGCCCACACTTATATTCTATCTATGTTGCTTTGTCTTCAATAGATATGATTCGAACTGTATCTATCTTGATTTGGCAACATAAACTAGAATGATATAGACCATACAATGACCATACTACATAGATATATGTTTGTTTCATGCTGTTATCCTGTCCACCTTACTACTGAACTGGTTTACCAAAATGAGTTTCATATACTACATTGTAAAGCTGAGATGTGTTTGTTTGTTTCTCTTTTAGAACGCCGATAAAATATTGGAGAAGAGTACCCTGTTATGCAATGGCAAAGGAAGTAATGCAGATAAGGTTCAAGATAGTGAGACATCCCTGTTGGTCTCCAAGAAAGCTGATAAAAACTATAATGAGGACACTGAGACAACCCCAAAGTCCTGTCTTGATGTAGTGTTTGAGTTACTGGCTACCACTGCTGGCACCAGCTCTTCAAACTCGTGGCCTGAATCAGTTCGGCTTCTTGAGTCTCAACTTCAAGTTGAAAGACGACATCGATCAGATGTTATGCGACAGGAAGCCGAAGGACTGAGGAAGTCCCTGCAGAATTCAGATGCATACTTTCTAGTGCAACAGCAAGCGCTGGAGAACTTAAGCGCCAAACAAGAGAAAGTTAATAAGCTTGCTAAGCATCTTGCCAGCATTATGGGTACCCAGGATATTGTTTCTTGAGCTTTTCTGAAGTGGTTTCAGTTCTGGACTTGTTTTGCTGCGGCGTTTATATGCTGCTGTGTTCCCTATATTTGCACTGGTGGCAAACTTTGATGCCCAGTGGATGTAATATGTGTAATAGCCGTGATAGCCTAGTGTAAGTTGCTTGCTTATTTATTTCCTTGTTGTCTTGTTTATTTGTTTGCTTGTAGTCAGTGCAGTTCTTTTTCCGCGGTTTGCTAGTGGCTGAAATAACCTATTTTTTAAAACTAGGCCACAATAACCATGGGCTAATATTTACTGTAGTGACACTGGTCCTATGGGCCGTAGAAACAGTGGGCCTTCTACGGACCGTATAAACAGTGGGCCTTCTACGGGCCGTATAAACAGTGGGACTTCTACGGGCCGTAGAAACAGTGGGCCTTCTACGGGCCGTATCATCAATGGGCCTTATACGGGCAGTATGATCGATTGGCCAAACATGGGCCAATAACAGGCCGCATAATGGCCGTAAACGGGCTAAAGTTGGAATCGTCCGTTCATGGGCCGACCATAACGGGCCATCATTAATAGGCCGTATTTCATGACGCTATGAAAACGGCCCAACGTGTTAACGGACCACAAACGGGCCGACTGTAACCACGGGCTGAATTTGGCCCATAAGCAGAAAATGACAGTAACGGGCCATAAGTAAACGAATGCTGGAAATGAGCCCAAGAATAAATGGGCTCTGAGAAGGCCGAAAGATAACATGGGCTAGAAAAGGCCCAACGGAATAACGGGCCCTTAATGGGTATAAAGTGATACACTGTTCATTACGGGCCAGTTTCACCATGGGCCATTAATGGGTGTAAAGTAATACACTATTCATTACGGGCCAGTTTCACCACGGGCTGTTAATAGGCCAAGATTTACATAGGGCCTCCTCATATGGGCCGAGAGATGTCATGGGCCATACATGGGCTAGAAGTGAAAACGGGCTGGAATCATATTGGGTGGCCCAGATGACGCTATTGAGCCTAATTCGGATAGGGCGTAACGGGCCTTGGGTTAGCGGGCTGTAAATGGGCTATATGCTAACATGCCGTTAACATGCTTTACATGGGCCGGCCCGCCACCTTTTGACCAAGTCAAACGGGCCGGCCTTTTCACAGGAATGGGCCTCTGTTGGGCCGTGCCACGTGTCGACGTATCATAGGTGCCTTCTGTCCAATGAGTGGATGACATCTGTCCCATCGGTGAGCCGACAAGTGTTTCCTCCAACCAATGATGATTTTACACGTGGAAAATCCCCATTGGTCGGGGCTGTTAACAGGTTATCGGATCCAAAACCCGCCCGGTAGCTTAACGACGTTCCGTTATGGTGGATGCCACGTGTCGGTCACCCTTGACGAAAGCACTTCTGTGACGCGCGATTTATCGTCATGGAAGTGGACACTTCCGTGATGATAATTTTGGTAATGTCATGGAACACTTCTACGACAACACATGTATGACTATCTTGATTCTGTCATAAATTTGTCATGGATGTACATGCATGATAAAAAACGCGACCTACTGTGACAAACATGTATCATCACCGAAGTGTATTTTTTTTGTAGTGATAATCTCATAGTTGTAGGAACATGTATAAGTCATGAAGAAGAAAGCAATTACAACATACTAAACGATCAAGTGCTAAGCTAACAGAATGGGTCAAGTCAATCACATCATTCTCCTAATGATGTGATCCTGGTAATCAAATGACAACTCATGTCCATGGTCAGGAAACATAACCATCTTTGATCAACGAGCTAGTCAAGTAGAGGCATACTAGTGACACTATGTTTGTCTATGTATTCACACATGTATTATGTTTCCGCATAATACAATTCTAGGATGAATAATAAACATTCATCATGATATAAGGAAATAAATAATAACTTTATTATTGCCTCTAGGGCATATTTCCTTCAGTCTCCCACTTGCACTAGAGTCAATAATCTAGATTACACAGTAATGATTCTAACACCCATGGAGCCTTGGTGCTGATCATGTTTTGCTCGTGGAAGAGGCTTAGTCAACGGGTCTGCAACATTCAGATCCGTATGTATCTTGCAAATCTCTATGTCTCCCACCTGGACTTGGTCCCGGATGGAATTGAAGCGTCTCTTGATGTGATTGGTCCTCTGGTGAAATCCGGATTCCTTTGCCAAGGCAATTGCACCAGTATTGTCATAGAAGATCTTCATTGGTTCCGATGCACTAGGTATGACACCTAGATCGGATATGAACTCCTTCATCCAGACTCCTTCATTTGCTGCTTCTGAAGCAGCTATGTACTCCGCTTCACATGTAGATCCCGCCATGATGCTTTGTTTAGAACGGCACAAATTTACAGCTCCATCGTTCAATATAAACACGTATCCGGTTTGTGATTTAGAATCATCTGGATCAGTGTCAAAGCATGCATCGACGTAACCATTTACGACTAGCTCTTTGTCACCTCCATAAACGAGAAACATATCCTTAGTCCTTTTCAGGTATTTTAGGATATTCTTGACCGCTGTCTAGTGATCCACTCCTCACTACTAGGAAAAGGCCTACTAATGGCGCACCGGTTTTGCCTACTAATGGCGCACTACCGGTGCGCCATTAGTACCACGCCACTAGTATTTTTACTAATGGCGCACCACTGGTGCACCATTAGTATCTGGTATACTATTGGCGCACCAAGCAGTGCGCCATTAGTATGTAACACCATGCGCCATTAGTATGCCTCCCAGGGGGCCATACGTAACCATGTGCTTTGTCATACTAATGGCGCACTCTGTGGAGATGCGCCATTAGTATCCTTTGGCATACTAATGGCGCACCTGGAGGTGATGCGCCATTAGTATGAATATTTGTTTTTTTTTTACTTTTCTGATTTTTGCACAGGTTACAAAATATATTATTGGCCAAAATATAGACAGCAACACACAACAACAACAGATTCATCGAATACAATAGAAGATTAGTCTCCGAATACAATTCATCATATTAGTCTCCGAATTCAAAAGACCGAACAAAGATAAAACATTCCAAGTCTCAAGACCGCGAGTATCGAGTTTGTCTTCACATTACAAGTCAATATCGATCATCTAAACTACCATCACATAGAAGAGAGGTGAGGTCATCATGATGAGCATCATCGCAATCAAACTGGTCTTCACCCGGTTCCTCCAATGCTCCCTCCTCTCTCCCGCTAGATAGCGGGCGTATCTAGATCCGTCCTCCGCCCTAGTGGTGTACCCTTTGTAATTGTTACCGCTGAAATGGTGAACCTATCTCCGACACTCCTCCCAGTCGTCGTAGACTCCGGGAACCTTACCCTTGTACACGACATACGACGACATCTCTATGCACAAGCCAAACAACAAACAATACATAAGCAATATGTAAGTATGCAACAAAAGGATCGGAAGAGAAAAGCAAGACATTAATAGCACGATTCATGATCCTACTAATAAATAGCATCGATTACATCTAAGTTGAATGACTGTCCAAACCAAAGAGACATATGAATTCATTAAAGTTTAATTACAACATGAGCCAATCAATGTTTCAGAACTACACATCACTACTTTCGACTCGACTCATCGGACAGGAGCGTGGATGAAGTCATCGTCTGTCGTGATGGTCATGAAATCGCGGTCGTTGTCACCCTGCATTTGTAGCGTTCCATCTATCTCACTGTTGGACGGTTGATATCTGAGGAAGAACTGCCTCGAGGTATGAAGGACATCTTGATGGATGATGTCCGCAAACTCCGACTGGATGCGAAAGAATTCTTGTCTGAGGTCCGCGTCCTGGATTGTCGACAACCTCGCGGCCCAATCTTTGAGATTATCTGGTAGCAGAAGGTGATGATGGTCCCTTACAATCACCCGCATGTGATGGAGGGCGTAGTAGGCATCCTTCTAACCGCCAGGCGGCTGCTTGACGCAGCAGAACTTCGTATTGTGTGAGAAGGTGTGCTTACCGTACTTACGAACTGCCCTGGTGAAGGCGCCTCCAGATTTGGCGTAGCCGGGGAGAACATCATCAAGAACTTTCTTGACATTTGTGTAGTCTATCTTGGAGTTACGGTTCGGGTCGAAATACGTGGCCATGGAATATTTCGGGCTTAAGAGGATGAGTGTGCAATGTGTGTCACTGCACAGAACACGGAATGTTAGAAAAAAAAGAACAATCAAAATCTAAGAAATCATATGTTACAGGGCGGTTAAGGGATGACTTACTCGGGAAAGTAAGCCACAAGGAAGTTATCCTTATCTGGGTTTGCCAGAATGACGCCTTCGAGGTGTGAACTCGCAACTTGGCGGTCCCCAGCGCTGCTCAAGTGCTTGGAACGCATGTAGAAGGGGTCGACTATCACGATGTCCGGGGTCTTGTCTCTAATGATCCGCATCTCCATACTCAGCGAAAATAGCCGAACGAAGGTGTAGTGCAGCGGATGAAGGTTAAACATAGCAAAGATGTCATCAAACCGCAGGATGATCGTACCCCTGATGTTGCCATCCACAAAGCCCTTGCCCTCTGGCACCTTGGCCACGAAAACCGGGTATGCCACATCATTCTCTCTGAGACGCCGCTTCTCCAAAGAAAGAACACTGTCGTGCAGACTCCGCATAGCACCGGTTGCAACATTGAGCATATTTGGCGGTAGCATCGCCCTACCCGCCACATGCACCCTCCTCGAAATATCCTTAGGTGAAGGTGGCCCATCCTGAGCATGGATCGAACTCGGTGCTGGCTGGCTCGCACCGGCGCCCTTGTTAGTCTTTCGTTTTCGTCCCTTCTTATTGATCTCCTGTAATGGGACCGAGTTCTGCTCACAGACTGCCTTCTTGAGCGTGTTGGGGCTGATAATATTTCGCACCTCAGCTATTTGAGGCTCGGTGAAGGCGGGAGCTGGAGGCGTCTCCTGAGAACTGAACGCCAGACGACGCCTGTTGCAATTGGATTTCTCCGCCGTACCAGCTAGATCGCGGTCGTCTTGGTTGGGTTCTTGAGAAAGAGGCCCACAGAACTCGTCAGCGTACCCATGTTCGACAAAGTACTTATCGACTTTGGTAAATGTACCGTCGTCGTTGTCGTCGTTGTCCGGATCCTGTGCCATAGGGATGTCTGGATCCTATGCCATAGGGATGTCCAGCATAGGGATGTCCGGCAGGTCCGGTAGCGTTGCGGCGTTCTTGCCATGGCTTGGCGCCGGCACGACTGGCGGTCTTGTCTGTGGGGTGGTGTCCCCCGCCCCCAAACGAATCTGGCTCTTCGTCCAAAGTAGGGGCCAGTTTACGCAGGCGCTGAGGGTCATCTCATCTTCTTCGTCGGCCCCAGCGGGTCGAATCGGAGGTAACAGCTCGTCGCAGCCTGGCAGCACCCGAACCACTTCAACCCTATACACTATGGGTGGCATCGGATTACCGTGGACCAACTCGCCGCCCACGAAGTGCAGAATAGTGCAAGGAATGTCAGCGGCGCCCTGCGAAAACATGTAGGGCGTGAGGGATGCCCAGTCAAAGGCAAGGAGATGAAGTCATCGTCCGAGAGGCTTATTTACCGTGATGCCGTCGAGCTCGGCTAATGTCGAGGCACCGCCAACGGCGGGCGTGCAACTGACGGAGGGGGCGCTTGCTGGCGTGGTGCCGACCGGCGTACACCCGGGTGCATTAAGCTCCAATGCCCGTGCCGGCACCGAAGACACGAATACCGCCTCCGCCGGAGACACCAATGGCGCCGCCAGAGACACCAATGGCGCCGCCTGCGCGTTGTGCGAGTTGCTGCCCGTGAAGCTGGGAACCGGGGGAGGCCCCTGTTGGCCGCCCGCAATCCACGTCGTCAGCCCATGAATCAACATAGGCACCATGGTGTTGAGCTTCGTTCCCAGTGGTTGTTCCACTTGCTCTTGGACAAGCTCCAGAATCCGCGCCACTTGTGCCTTGAGTGCTTCAACCTCGCGCGTCTGGCTTTCCGAGCTGGTCTTTTTCTCCTTCCGCCCACCAGCGGTATAGTATGACGACCATTTTGTGGACAAGCCTTTGCCGGCCACATGACCAGCTGACGTCGGCTTACTGAGCTTATCCTTGTTTTTCATTATGTTCAACGCCCTATTTAAAGGGGTGTCGAAAGGGGAGCTCTGAGACGACCCCGCGCTACTGCTTTCAGTTTCCTGCGGAAGGAACGTGAACCATTTAGAAATATTGGGGATTAATTAGAGTGCAACCATATGGAGCTAATTACGCGGGGGTGTATTCCTTACCAGAACAAGCTCAAGCGCCCTGGTCTTCGGATCCGTGGTAAGCTCCTTTATTATCGGGTCCTCCTTGTACCGGGCCCTGACAAAGTTCCTGGTCTGCTGGTCACCGCTGTATTTCTCAAAGCGGGGCGGTAGGCCTTGCTCGGCACGCTCTGCGTCCTCCTTGTCCCATATAGGCTCCGCCACTCTGTAACCGTCGGGACCGAGTTTGTGTTCCCCTAAGTTCAACTCCCGCATTTCTTTCCCCCACTGACTTGATTTGGAGGTTGCGCTGCTCTCACACTTGATCTTGAACTCCTTGTAGTCATCTTCGCTGATCAAAGGATATTTCGCCTTGATCTTCTCATAACTATCACCTTTATCAATCATTCTCTTCACCGCGCTTCTCCAAGTAGACAGGGCCGTGCTCATCCTCGTGAGGGCGACACTATTCACTTTATTCCCTGAGAGGCGTGTGTTTTCAAAATTGGCGGGGAACTTGTATCGTTCGTGCAACTTCATGAAGAGGAGGTTGCGTAAATTCCCTCGATCCTTATGCCTAAGGTTCTCGGTGTTGATCGAGACGGTGCTCCGGAGAATGCACCCGAGCTGAAGCGAGTACCCCTTGACTATATGTTTGGGCTCCGTTGGATGCCCGTCGGAGTCCACTTGAGTAAATTCCTCCTTGAGGGTGTGGAGCGCATTCAGGCGCCGGTCCTTCCTTTGCTTCTTCGGTTGGCTGCCATCTGTGTGTGCGCCGCCATCATCAGTGGTGGCATCCTCGGCGGCACCATCAGTGGTGTCATCCGCGACGCCACTAGGGGTTGTGTAGTCAGGATCGGTGTCTTCCGCGGCGTCCTCATAGCGGTGAGGTTGGTCCTCCATCTCCTGGGACAGCTCCCAAAATTGCTTGCCGCCCGAACCGCCGGCCTCATCGTTGTTGGCCATGTTTCGCTCTAAATAGGAAAACAGTTTGGTTAAAAAGTTGGTTATTGTCAAGGAACAAGATCATGGTCTCATCATTTAGGGTTTGTCGACACCGAGACATTCTAAAAGCTAAGCTTTTATCATTTAGGGTTTGTCGACGCCGAGGCACCCTAAAAGCCTAAGCGTACATCATTTAGATTCTCATCGACACCGAGGCGCCCTAAAAGCCAAGGTTTCATCATTTAGGGTTTGTCAACGCCGAGGCACCATAAATTCTAAGTTAAGTTTTCATCATTTAGGGTTTATCGATGCCGAGGCACCCTAGGTTGGGCCTAATCACTTGGCACTAATCACTTGGCTCTATTGCCACATATGTTGGGTTTATCATCTAGGGTTTATCGATGCTGAGGAGAATTCTAAGTTGGGCCTAATCACTTGGCTCTATTGCCATCTATGGTTTAGCAGCAAGAATAAAGGGGCAGTTGATCCTACTTAATTAAGTACTAAGATACCCCGGCCCATGCATTAGTAGCAAGTACCCCATCTGTCCGATTTTAGCAAAGTCATGCTAAAATTCACGAAAAATTTCAGCATGACCTTTGCTGAAAATAGGACATATGGAGTACCCAAATTTGCTGGAACGGAAGTTAATCGACATTCTGGCAAACTCAAGGGCCTCTCGGGGTACCTGCAAAACCATCACGACACGAAGGGCCTCTCAAGGGCCTCAAGCAGTAGCGGCGTCTCCCAGGACCCCATTTTTTTGCTAAATTTCTTTGAGCAACAACCAGAGCAGAAAATTCAGCATATTTCTATACAACAGCACTGTAAAGATGAAGAACAGTTCTACAGCATCCCATTTATATACAATAGCATCTTTGGTCATACCAATTTCTGAAACAATTCAAATCTGAACTATATCTTGTGTAGGCACCACTACTGCAAGTGCCATACTAATGCAAGTGCCATACTACTGCAAGTGCTATACTACTGTAGGAAAGGAGGATCATCATACACACATATATGTATAGCAATTGATAGGAGCTTCATCATTTTTAGTAACAACAATACACATATAGCAATTGGAAGCAAACAGATGTACACATAAGATAAAAATGTAGTGCTGAAAGTTTAATGCTTACAAAAGACTTGCTAAAATAGTGAAAAATATGGAGTCACCAAGCTGGCTAAGAAACTCCCAAAGTCCACTAGCAAATCCAAGATATAATCCTGTTACACACATCATAACAATTTAAGATAATTAGGATAAGGATAGTAGGAAATGAAAAAGAAAGAGCTCAAAAAACAATCACAACAGAAAAATAATAAAAACCTAGTCCTAGAAGAAAATAAATCCTAAAAGAAAAGAAATCCTAAAATCTGGAGCAAGTCCTAGCAGTAGTAGTCCAACTAGATGGCCACCAGTACTACTCCTATCACTAGAGTAATTTAGGTACACCCAACAGACCTTAAACTACTACTTCATCAATGATGACTCACATGGTACAAAAGAAGTTGAGTGGAATAGACCTTCCTAAAATAGGAATGATAATCTACTGTCAATAACCATTGAATAAAACAGATTTACCAACAAAATCTAAAAGGACACCTACCTATCAGATTCAAACAGTTTATCATTTTGTAAAGCCATAAGCACAACAATCATGATCAGAACTAACACTACTTCAGACAAATAACCAATTAAGCGCCAAAAAAAGCAAATAAACACTAATCAGCAGGCACTCTCCTGCTACAGCTAACCAAAATCTGCTAGCTGATTCTTAAATCAGACAGTTTGAGCACTACAATTCTCACAAGATCTGCAATAGGTCAGGTAAAGACAGTTTGAGCACTACAATTCTCACAAGATCTGCAATAGGTCAGGTAAAGACAGTGATGACCAAGTTGTAACTACTTGAACAATCAGTGGACAAGATATTCACAACATAAAGGTTGTGCACCTCAAATATATAAATCACATGGTATACAAATAATGCATAAAAGAAAGCTAACAATGGCATAGCATGGTTAATAAGGCCACCAATTTACCTACCAGAATCCTTTGAAGCAAGGATAAGGACCCAAATAATCAGTACTAATACATATGACAGTAGTTCAACAATTCTATCAAGACATCATAACAGAGCACTAATTCCTTAGTCATCCTCCAGGAACACTACTGAACAATTTATAAGGACAAAAAACAATATGCAGGAGCACCAATTTGTATGACCAAATGGTAGCTACATGTATGGCAATTATGAATTTCTTGACCGGTTTTGATAGCAACATGTGGGACCAGGCAAAATAATTTTCCTAGACTTGTCTTAACAACATGTGATTTGCACGCATCTATCTATAATGGCCATTACTTATATCTCTATCTGAGAAACCTTAGGAACCCTATGGTTAATTGAAGATAAGCACGCCAGGAATTGAAGGTATGGCAAGAACCTCATGATAATAAACACAAGCACCTGGTGGGCGGGTGAGAAGAGAACTGACCCGATGTCGCAGGAAGAAGGCGCAGACGTCGTAGACGGTGGAGGCGTCGGTGTCGTAGAGGCGCCGGAGACCTTGCCCTGTGAGACAGAGAAGGGGCCGTCAGCT